>NC_073745.1:267165025-267765025 GCF_029784135.1 Toxorhynchites rutilus septentrionalis
GATCCAAACAAACAAATTTCATGTTGTTTACATATTTTTGTGAAGAATATAAATATTTTACATTTTGAAAATTTCATATGCTGGCTTTCATACTTGAAGAACACAGAAGAACAATAACCGTCACATTTGAGCGGAAAGAGGAAGCAATCGCTGTCATTGATTAAATGATTTAGGATAATAATGAACAAGATTATATTATTTTTCTGCCGATCGAAATTGTTGTCTGTGGTATTTAGAATGCTTTGTTTTGCTCTAAGTAATGTTCTGCGCGACAGGTATTCATATTATATTTCGGGTCCATTTTGTCATCTGTACGTGTTAAAAAAACTGTTTCGTAGTTCGGGTTTTCCGTGAACTCGACTGAAAATGAATATTTATTAACCGGGATATCATACAATTTTTAACGCACTTACAAATTAGTTTTGTAACTATTCGGTCCAATTAGACTTTCAGATTAATGATGCGGTTTTTAGATTAAGTAGCTGTTAACAAAGTTACTGTATAGTTCATAATGAATTCATTATTATTCAACTATTATACAAACTATAGGAACTATAGGAACCTAATATTTCAAGTTCAATTTACTTCTTTGAGAATTTCTAGATACTAATTAACACTGGAATTCTCTATTAGTTGTTGAGTTAGCGTTAGCACATGGCGAGAAGTTTTATCTTCAGCTTATCTGACTTCGTGATACGTCATTTGTCAATGTGTCAGTTGTCGTTGACAATTGCGACAGCGCGTCGATTATTTTCGGGGTCGACTTGATGTGTACCTGATTCAAAGGGCCGATCGTTCGCAATTCTTAACACCCCGACCCGTAATGCCTCATTTTTGAACGGCCTTACTACTCTGAAGGACGTCTAACAAGGCTACTTTGATTGCTGGTCTCTGGAATACTCCAGATGAAGTTTGAATATCGACCTTCCTTACTTGCCCATCACTCGCTGTATAAACTTTTACAATACGGCCCCGTAACCATCAGTTACGAACCGATTCGTCTACGATGACCACCGGATCGTCAATTTGAAGCGGGCGAACATCGTTGAATCACTTGGTGCGACGAGCTATGGTTGGCAGGTAGCCTTGAATCCATCGCTTCCAGAACTGATTCAGAAGTTGTTGCATCATCTTCCAATTTACTCTCAGGGAGATTTCCTCATTTACAGGTATCCTTGATGAAGTGTTGGTACTACTCGAGCTCGCTAGTAGGAAGTTGTTCAGGGTAATAGCTACTTGGGTTGGATCTTCCAGCGGTACAAATGCCAGAGGATGGGAGTTGACTATCATTTCAGCTTCTGATAAAAGTGTCATTAACTCCTCATCGTTTAATCTTTGCTTATGGTGCAAAGATTTGAGCGCGTTTTTGATTGAGCGTACTTTCCGCTCCCACACACCGCCCATATGGGGTGCGGAAGGTGAATTGAAAATCCACTCAATTTCTGCATTGGTGAATGTGGTGGCTAATTTCTTATTAAGAACTTTTATCTCATCGGAAATCTCGCGAGCAGCTCCCCGGAAATTGGTACCGTTATCGCTAAATATTTGTTGCGGCGCACCTCTCCGGGATATGAAACGGCAAATCGCCAGTCTACAGGATTCAGCAGATAACGTGTGCACTACTTCAACGTGTACAGCTCGTATGGTCAAGCACGTGAAAAGTGCCACCCATCGTTTCTCATTACTACGCCGACGCTTCACGATCAATGGCCCAAAATAATCTAGACCAGTGAAGGTAAACGGGCGAACATAAGGTGTCACTCTAGGCTGGTCTCTAGGTCCCTAGTAGAATAGCCATTTTCGGCTCCGTTGGTTTTGTTCGATAAATTTTACACCACATACATTGTTTCACAACCTCCTTTGCTACAGAACGAATTTTGGGTATGTAAAACCTTTGGCGCAACTCGTTGACGACAGTATCAATATTAGCGTGACCATAACGTTGATGGTATTTGAGAATTGTAGATTAATGGCGTGGTTCTTTCTAGGGAGTATCACTGGATTTTGAAATTCGAAAGAAACATGAATAGAAGTTCCATTGATTCGACTACGCATACGCAGCACGCCTTCGTCGTCTAAATATGGTGACAGCTTTCCGATTGGACTACTTTTTTTCAACAACCTACGTTCGTAATCCGGAAGATCAGAATTTTTGCGCAGAATGGAGATCTCGGTAGAATATTCCGCATTCTGAATTACCCGCCAAACGTTTGTTTCTGCCACTGCATAATCGCTCTGTTGCAATACTGCAATCCGTTTTCCAGTCGCTAACCGATTTTTGGTTCGACAACGATGAACAAAGTGATGCAAGTAGCTTAGATTTTTTACTAGATCCTCCCAGCGAGAAAACTTTGTAAAGTCGATAGTTGAATCCCAAACCACCGCATGATGTTGAACAGCTTTGATTTCATGTTGTGGCTCCGAAAATTTAATCGGTTGACGTGGCCAATCATTGTCCGGTCGATGTAAAAATGCTGGCCCCGTAAACCACGAGCTTTCAGGGCTGAAACAAGGACCAGGTCCCCACTTGGTACCCTTGTCAGCGACATTAATGTTCGTTGGAACGTAGTGCCACTCATCAACGCTTGTTTCCGACTGAACTTCCGCGACCCGAAAGGCTACAAATTGCCGGTACTTACGAGGATCTGCTCTCAACCATGCAAGTACGGTCGTTGAGTCAGTCCACATGTAGCGTTTCTGGACTGGTATTGAGTGATTCTCCTGAATGCTTCTAAGGAGTCTCACTCCAATCACTCCAGCACTTAATTCGTTGCGTGGGACAGACTGAGGTTTCAAAGGAGTAACCTTCGTCTTTGCCGCTACTAGAGCGCAACGAGGGGAACCATTTTCGATTATCCTGAAGTAAGCTGCAGCACAGTAGGCCATTAGGCTGGCATCGACAAAAACATGGAGTTCGAGTGAGTCGTAACTGCCCTGAATATAATGCGGAAAATAGCATCTCGGGATTTGAACCTGCATCAGATTTGGAACTAGTCTCACCTAACGCTGCCATTCCTTAAAATCTTCCACTGTTATAGGGTCATCCCATTTTACTCCGGACCGCCACACGTTCTGAATTAGAATTTTCCCGTGCACGGTATAGGTGGCTACGATGCCCAGTGGGTCGAAATGGCTCATTACCTCCCGAAGCTCTTGTCTTTTGGTGGGAACGATGTTTCCCGATACGAGCGGAAGAAGGTCTTCCCGTAACTGTGTTTCAAATACGAACAAGTCGTTTTTAGGATGCCATGTCATCCCTAGCACTCGTTCGGCTATTGTAGATTTCTCCACTGAAAAACATTTCGCTGTTTCATCGATCGTGACCCCGACCCGTCGAAGAATCTCCTCGGAATTTGACTGCCAGTTCCTAATCTCGAAGCCGGTCTTATCGAAAATAAATCGTACCTCCTCTACTATCTGTACAGTTTCATCTACGGTGTCTCTACTAATCAAGAAATCATTGACGTAAGTATTGTTGATAATCGCTGATGCCGCTTCCGGGTATGTTCTCTCATATTCCTTGGCATTAGTGTTTTTAATATGCTGCGCCAAACATGGGGAACATGACGCCCCGAAGATGACAACGTCCATGATGTAAACTGTAGGCGGTTGATCAGGATCGGATCGAAACAGGAATCTTTGTGCTTGTCGATCACTTTGTTTTACCAGCAACTGGTGGAACATTTGGCGAACATCGCCTACTGCAACAAATTGTCGTTGCCGAAATCCGCAGATTACCTTCAGCAGTGGAGTCAAGAGATCTGGACCCACGAGTAACATCGAATTGAGCGATATGTCTCCTACACGTGCCGCTGCGTCCCATACAATGCGGAATTTCTCGGGTTTACGATGATTCTGTATAATTCCCAAGGGAAGATACCAGACGCGGCGTGGATCTGAATTTTGAAGCTCGTCTTCGGTAGCTATGTGTGCATATCCGCGCTCCAGATATTCCTCAATTTGGTGTATCACTTTCGATTTCAGCACTGGATTCTTGGAAATTTTTTTCTCCAAGCAAGCTAAGCGCCTTTCAGCCATTCTGTAGCTGCAGGGGAACTCAAAGTTATCACTCTTCCACAGAAGACCACATTCAAATCTTCCGGATTCAGTCCGCCTGGTATTCTCCGCTAAGATCTGCCTAGCTCGTTGATCTTCGGATGACTCTAAAAGTGGCAAAGAATTTACCCCCATAGTTTCTACGGCAAAGTAGCTGTTGACGAGATCGTGAAGCGCTTCATCTGCATCACATTTACAAAGATGAAACATTGCGTGATCGATGCTCTTCGTGCCCCGTTGGCCACCTCCAAATATGGTCCACCCTAGCCGCGTTTTGGCTGCTATTGGTTCTCCGCTGTGTCTCTCTCGTTTGTCTAGAGTTAATTTCAGCGTTGCATTATTAAGCCTATCAAAATCCGTGGCACTGCATTAGAAAAGTTTTGAATAGGAAGACCTTTTAGGTGTGGAAACTGCTTGGATAGTTCTCCGTAATCGAGACTTTGTTTCGGTAAGTCAAGACGAGGTACCGTTTGAACGCCTGAGATGGCATAATCTGTTTTACATTTGACGCCAGAGATGCGTAGCTCCACTTGCTTGAATTTTGGCTCTTTTCTGGTTACGCTTCCTGTCCACTGAATACACAGCGAACTGATATTTCCGATTAAACCAAGTTCATCAGCAATTTCCTCTTCCATCAGCGTGACATTCGATTCGTCGTCCAGGAATGCATCGTTCACTTGAGGTTGAGACCGATTTCCCATTGCTGGACAGAACGACAGGAATCACTTTGAACAGCACGCCATCTTGGCGAGAACAGTGAGCCGAAATAATTCCGGACGAACCAGCTTTTGGTACAGTGGTAATCGGTTTGACGTTTACTGGGTGAAGCAATCGATGATGGGATTCTTTACAGCCATCTATTTCGCATGATTGCTGCGATCTGCATGGCCACTTTCCGTGGCTCCCCAGGCAACGTTGGCATAGTTTGAACTGATCAACCAAACGTCTTTTTTGATCCATATTGAAGCCAATAAATTTATCGCAGGTTCGAAGTTTGTGGTCGCTTCTATTGCACGCAGGACATGACTTAGTCAAGTATGTTTTGGATTTTACTTGATATTCCTTCTTCAAACTTGATGGCGGTATCCCATTCTTCTCCTCAACGGAGTGTGCATTAACAAAGCCACCTTTCTCCTTCTTGCCTCGCCGATTATCGTCCTGATGGTATTCAGTCGGCATTGAAACTTTGCATGCAGCACTTTTGATAGAGGTTATGTAATCACTAAATGCTTTAAGCGTAACTTGGCCTTCTTTCTGCTGGTGAAGTCCCCAATCCAGTCGAATACTTGGGGGTAGCTTCCCTACCAGCTCTGACAGCAACATTGGATTTGCAAGATGCTCGAATAAATTGCATAGAAACGTGACTTTCCACTGGATTCGTACCTAGTATCGCGGACTCCTTCGAACCTGACTGTGTTGTCGGTGGAAATTGTCCTTTTGTCTGACGAGGTGGATGTTGTTTCTGTTGACCCTGTTGTAAGGCGTTGTGAAGTGGTACTGAAAATGATTGCACAGACGGATGGATTACATCAGTATTTGTCGCCGTTTGCGGCAGAACGGTTGTTGCTATCGATACGACAGGCGCAACGATGGTTTGCAAATGACTTCTCGGTGGATGTATCACTGTGGCTTGGTCGACGCTGGATTGGGTAAATACAGGCTGAACGGTAACTTCCTGGACTACCGCTGGATGGTCGCGAGGAGGTAACTGCTGAACGGGTTGAAGATCACGCTTATCTGGAACCGCTAGCACCACGTTCCCGATTGATTCAACAGGAGTGGATGTTGACGCGCCAGGTTGTGGATCCACAGCTTTCACTGGTGTATCTAGAGATCGGTTGACTACGGTTCGTAGCTCGCTCCTGTAGCTACGTCGACTTCTGGCACTGTTTCGGCTTTTAAAACTCGATGTACTTCCTCTGAATTGCCTTTCTGTCTGAATTTCAGCTTCCAATTGATGCTTATCGGCTTAAAAAAGCTCGTTCTAGATCTGCTTGTTGTAGAAGAAGACGATCGTCGAGCGCCTTCGTTTCTTCGAGATGTTTCAGTCGCAAACGAGCACTAGAGCTTCCAGAGTGCACAGATATCGCTGAACCACTAGTGCCTTCGCATCGGCAAGAACAATGGCCGCAATACCATGGTTTGTCGCAAATAGAGGCTTGCACCCCTGCACAGGTGTAGTGAAAACAGGTTCCACACATATCACATGCAACCATATCCTCGGCATGGTCCGTCCGATTGCAGGTCTTGCAGTTACTGGGAGACTGCATCTCTGAACTGCTCATGACTGACTGGAATCTTATTGGATGCCGTAATTTTCGAGAGTGTTAAAAAAACTGTTTCGTAGTTCGGGTTTTCCGTGAACTCGACTGAAAATGAATATTTATTAACCGGGATATCATACAATTTTTAACGCACTTACAAATTAGTTTTGTAACTATTCGGTCCAATTAGACTTTCAGATTAATGATGCGCTTTTTAGGTTAAGTAGCTGTTAACAAAGTTACTGTATAGTTCATAATGAATTCATTATTATTCAACTATTATACAAACTATAGGAACTATAGGAACCTAATATTTCAAGTTCAATTTACTTCTTTGAGAATTTCTAGATACTAATTAACACTGGAATTCTCTATTAGTTGTTGAGTTAGCGTTAGCACATGGCGAGAAGTTTTATCTTCAGCTTATCTGACTTCGTGATACGTCATTTGTCAATGTGTCAGTTGTCGTTGACAATTGCGACAGCGCGTCGATTATTTTCGGCGTCGACTTGATGCGTACCTGATTCAAAGGGCCGATCGTTCGCAATTCTTAACAGTACGAGTCTATGTTTGTCTGAGGCTTGTTGTACTTAAGTGGCTTCTGGAACAGGTTGTTATATTTTCAAATTGTTCAATAATCCTATCACGAAAAAAAAACTTCGATAAATATGGTTTGTCTAAGCGGATGCATCGAACTGTACAGGGTGGCGCATAAGTCACGCTATCGATTTGCACAAAAAAAATCGTATAAAAAAATGTCTCACGATACTTTATTCTCGAATAACAAACGATACAAAGTCGACAACTGAACCGCTTAGGAACCAACAACTCGATAGTTGCAGCGCGATCGTTTTTTTTGTTTCCTTCAGAGAGCGTTGCGTGATCTAAGCGCCACCCTGTAGATCGCTTTCCATATCACCAAATTCCAATAAACACTTACTTTTTTAACGAAGCGCATAACATTGTAAATTTATCCAATATATCGGGATTCGTCTGGTGTACAAAAAACAGACGCTGCAATGAACACAGGTTTTTCTTCCCAGCAAAAACCATGACTGCATGGATGAAAAAACCTGCTGCTCTGTTGATGTTGTCGCTATCACCGACACGCTGAATATGTTTGATGACATTTCGACTCACCGACACGAATGGTGAGAGTTAATCCTCTTAAGGAACTGATTCGTTATCGACAAATTATCTAAATATTTTCCTCATTTGTTAACACCTGTCGGAAAGAAGTCAATTGATGAAATCCCGTATAATGGCGAAAGGTTGTTTCTGCTAATGGTGATTGGAAATGCTATATTCTTTATATCCATAATCCAAAACTACTTACGTTTATTTGGCGCTTCTCGTACATCTTATAAACTATGGTCTGTAAAAAAAATTAACACTTCAACTATAAAGGGTTATCCGGAAGGCAAGGAGAGAAAAAAAACTAGAAGGGTGGTTGTCCGAGGCACGATCGCATTGTAAACGTAGGACTATGAAATTATTGCCGGCGATAATATACATAGAAACTTAAGAATGAACTCTTAGTACGAATATTTGGTAGCACTGACAAGGGTCGGTGAATGCACTGTTTGAGGGGCGAAAACGATTCGCAAAGCAAAAAAAATAAAGCCAATTCGAGAAAACCGTCAAGTTAACTCCAGGTATGGGCAAAATTGCATCGAAATTCGTTCCTTCTATTCTCCGTTTATGCCTCACTTTATTTGAGACAGAAAATATTCACCTATCATCTTCGCAAAGTTCATTCTTGATTTGAACGGAAAAATACTGTCTCGATTCTGCTCATCTATTCTCAGAGAATTTTGCATTCCCTCATTTGCCTCTAGGAATGACGTTAGATGTAAGAGAATCAAATTGGAAACTTTTGCTTGAGCCAGCGAGTGTCTCTGTAAAATCATTCGTTTTTCACTCAATGAGCAATCATTGAGCCTCGATCGCGGCAGTAAAATATAGGTAGTTGAAATCAAGTTGTTTCCTGTGCACTATTGCAATGACATTTTTTTCTTTCAAGTAAGATCTAAGCCAACGCAAAAGACCATATTTATGCAAGTTATTAGTGAACGAGAAGGTGGATTCAGGTGCACTTGAATGCTGACAAGGAAAAGAGTACAAGGGAAAATGAAATCATACATACAGGCAGATTGAGTCTAATTTGACTCACTCGTTATTTTTTTCGTGCGATTCTTCCAAAGAAGTATTCATTCATTGAATGTTGTTTTCCACTCTTTGTTTTGTTATGTTCATTCTCAATCCCGAATGAAGATGGTCTGAGATGGAAAAATGATTCATCGTGCAATCTCACGATTGCAAGCTGCATTCTGTGTATTAGAGATAGGAAATTGCGTTACGTAGTACTCTCTCAGAAATTCTAGGTGGCATTGAATAGAAAAATGAACAACAATGCCTGACCGAATGAATGGTCTAGTTTTATTCTATAACCTTCAAAGCATCTAATATCACATATGGCAACAGTGTCCGTGACGATTTTCGTTGCGATAACGACGTGACAACATAGTGTTGCAGTGAACCAGTGTAACGATAAACACGCATGTTTTGACGTAGGACTACGGCTTACATTAGGGGGCCAAATCAGAAAACAGGTCACGTTTTTATGAAATAAAGTTAACGTTTATAAATATTTTTGCAGCGAACGGATTTTACTGATTTGCATACCAATCGAATCGGAAATTTTCTAAGATTTGTTTGATATGCTTTACATTACAATCTCACAGTCTCTATATGGTTTAAATTGATAAAAATTGGAAGTATTCCCATTTCTTCATACATTTGTTGTGTCCATTTCTGTGCTTTCCCGAACAGAGCTGTTAATAACGAGCAACTTATGCTGCCGCTAGAATAGAAACAACGAAGGGGGATAGCGAAAAGAGAATATTTGCGAAGTATGTAAGCTGTCGCTAGCGTATAAGTATTGCATCTCCTCTGAGGAAAATTCTCAGAATCTTTCTGCGCCCCAAAACAACAAAGGTCGCTTATTCTGCTCGTTTTGTGTTTCATGTTTCCCCTCGAGCTGTGAACGCTAGCGAATATTTCACTTGAATTTTATCGCTGCAACTGTGTGCATCTGTTAGACGCGTGTTTGATGCTTGTTGAATAGCGATGCACGGAAGATGCCTATCGTTAAATATTCAATGCAATGCGTGCATTGACCAATTAGTGTATTGTTCTCTCAAAGGTAAGAAATAATTGTTGCTTCTCGAAATGATTCTACAAAACTACGCAAGCCATTAAACCGTTTCAGGGTCCTCGGAACTTTTTAGTAAAGAGTTATTTATGAATTTTCGATGTATTCGCAAATAATATCCGAGATGATAAATCAACAAATTGAAAAAAAAAAAGATTGCGTAGTCCTACGTCCTAAGCGGTCGTGTCTCGGATACCACCCCTCGATTTTTTTTCAAATTTTGCACAAGTGCTACAAAATACGTTAAAAAATAATATGATGGTGTTCTGGATAGAGAATTTTATGCTGATTTCGAATTTGTATTCCGTTTTTAGTTTAAAAAAAAATTAAGCCGTGAAATGAATGTTGGAAAGTTAGTATATCTTCTACATTGAATTTATACAAAAGTAGACCTACGAAAAAACTCCAAATACCTCCAAAGTTTTTGATAACAAAATGTCTTGCTTAGGGTCTCTTCTACACTTTCCCTTTATGAGTTCTGGTCACTTCTGACCTCTTTGCGAAAAAATGCCATAAATATTTTGATACTCCACACGTGTTTTTTCGAAAATTTTATAATGTCATCCCCTCCCCCTGCACCCCTTTTGGGTTTTGGGTAAAATGAATATTGAAAACGTGTTCAGATAGTTTGAAAACTTATATTTAGACACCCCACAGGTGTTTTTTCAAAAAAAAAATCAAACTTTTCCCTCTCCCCCTGCTTTTGCTTTGGGGTTCATAACCAAAATGACTCAAAAATAGATTCAGCAACTTCAAAAACCCCGTAACCCAATTTCAAGGCATTTCCATTCATCTTTCTATTTAATGCCACCTAGAATTTCTGTGGGACCACTGTGCGTAGAGGGGGAGGGGGTAAACAATCCAGATTATTAGCGTTTCGTGATTTGTGCACGACGCCTAAGGTGGGTTGAAAGATAATGTTTACTATAATATTTTTATCACGTCAATCCATCATTCCTAGTAAAAGTTATGATTTCCGTTTTAACTTACTCCGAATTTCAACTTACCCCGGTGTACCTTATTTGAAATTCTTTGGTGAAATTTGTATTCTGGGACTATTGCACATGAGTAATATTAAAAATACACGACATTGTTTTCGATGTTTCGATTCAGCTTCCGCTGTCAATGTAAAGTTCATGTTATTCAAGAATTCGAACAACAAATACTTTCACAGGGACCGTATCTTTCGAAAAGCCACCCTAGCAGCGATGTTCTTCTTTTCTGGAATACGCTTCAAGTTATTGGGTTGTTCAGCAAGGCAGGTTCTTTGTCGTACTTCTTCTGTTCACGTGGTATGTCAAATTAGTCGAAATTAGTAAATATTTTCACCGCTTTTCTGTGTACGTTCGACAGAAACGTTCAAATGACGGTCGTGTTTGCGGCAGTGCATTTATTTGTGGTGTGACTGTTGGAGCTGAGCAATGTATTCTTGGTCACGTACACAGTACATATTGAGCCGTAGCTTTCACGCGAGGGCAGTATGTGATGGTCACCAAAAATGTCGACCATTTACAACACTGTGTGAGACTTTCTAAATTGCCCTTAGTTTAGTTTCAAAATTGGTCTTTTTCAAAAAGAAGACGAACGGACTGAGAAAGTTAAGCGATGATATAATTCAATACATCATCATCATCATCATCATCAGGATATTGTTTAAGAATGCTTCGAAATTTTACAAATAACTCTTTAGTTCATAATTTGGATGGTCCTGTAAAGAATCGATGGTTGCCGTAGTTTTTCCGTTGACCACGACTCCCATTCCAAAGGAAGAATATCGGTAGTGATAATTGAACTCGTGAGCTTTAGCGTGAGAGGTATGGAACCCTCCCGACAGATCGCTTCCACTGGTTCTGCATCTCTTTCTCAACGATTCTATATTTGTTCCACTACCACCATTATTTACCTCCGACAAACACAAACGCTCTCCGCGATACGTCCTTTTCATCGAAAATCCACTGGATTTGAGAAAACAAAAAGTTTGATAAAGATCGAAATTGCAGTGCGGTGTGCAGTCTTCCATGTTTCACAAAAAACACTGCGTCCGGATAAAACATGTCCACGCTGCTGTTCACAGTTTTGTGTTTGAAATCATGTTTGTAGATTTTTTCGTACCTATGTTAGAAAATGTGACATGTTTGTATTCGTGGTATATTTGGACATACGATGTTTAATCCCAATGTTTCACATGATGTTCGAACATGGTGTACAGTTTCTCTTGCATTTTCACCCCAAGCACCGGCAGTGCGTAGAGTAGAAGAAGCGAATCGCACACCACACCACCACCACTCAACGCATGGTGTGTTGGTATGTTGACATGGAAAAAATGCTTTCCTTTCATGACAATGGGTGCTTCATCAAAAATATTGGGCAAATAAAATAAACCTCTTTTTCTGTTCTGAACAAAATAAACATCGATTGATATCAGAGTTTTTTACAATCAATATCATTATTTAGTGCACGCATCAATTTATATATTGAATTCATGTAACATTCGCTATTATTAGCTATTTGAACAAGTACTAAAATTGAATTATTCAGCAGTGACATGTTAGGCGTGACGCTAACCACTCGACCATGGGAGCAACAATTTTGGCTGGATAATGCAATCGCATGCACACATAGCATATGTAGTGCAGTGTAAGTGTAGCTTTTAGTTTTTTCCTTCATTCAGTTTGTGATAACATCGAGAAATTAATGGTGTGTTTTAGTCGCTGTGTGCCGCTGAAGGTTGCATCTAAAACTAAGTTTTGGGTATTTATTTTTTTGGTCAGCATTTGTACGACGTCGCCCGCTATGCCTCCCCAGACTTTAATTGCTAACATGCACGCAAAAAAAAATAGAAAGCTTCTTTCTATTCAGAGAATGTTTTCTTTGAACGAAACCAAGGATTATTTAATCAGACTTGCAAAATGTGCATGAACGATCTATAAACTTTTACTCAGTCGCGGCAATACATACACACACTCTTTACAGATACACGGGCCGAAGGTTGTGCAGTCCACTGATGATTCAACAAGAGCCAAAGATTGTACCGCTCATGACAACTCTACACGAGCTGATGATTGCGCCGGCTAGTGATCATTCTATCCTGGATTCCTCGAGTCGAAAAAGACGCACCACGCTAGATATGGGGTGCAGACTAGGGGGGCGTTGCTGATTAACGGTCAGCTGCATCCCAATAGGAAGTATCCCATGTCGGGCACACGTACAGAACACTGAAGACTGCAACATCCCAATTATGAGAACACTTGTAATACTAACCTCGAGCCAACCGCGAGTAATCGGTCACATATTACTAACATAGTTGTAAGCAAACATTGTCAAAATATTGAACTCCCGGCCCCGTTAGACTGACGCCATATGAGCCTTAATAAAAATATATATTTTGGTGCATGAATGTATAGTCTCTTAGTTCGTGCAATTTTTGAAATGCGAACTAAATTTCAAGTTCGTTTCTGTGAAAAAGTATTCTACGAAGAAATGTTTTGGGATGAATAATTTCTTTCCGTGTATGAAAAGAAACGAAACGAAAGCAATCAATACTGCGACATCGGGTGATATGTTTGTACATGATGTTCTTGAGTTATAAACATCGTGTTTGTTTTCACATGTCTATGTTTGTGTATCATTGTTCGTGTTGGGGATAGACACTCAACACTAGCGAGAATCATGGTTGAATTCAAACAAAAACATGGAATTTTCACATCGCGTGGACATGTGTAAGTGTTTTTCGGAAGACTGGCGGTGTGATTTATTTCATTCATTACATGCTTTCGGTTCGCCGAAGTGATTTCACACATCGGGCAAAATCTCCGTGTGTGGATGTTGGCTGTTCGCTGGCTGAAGCAGCACTAGAATTAAATTGGAGACGAAATTACTTTCATACGCGTCCAGAAGCAGCTCGCAACGTGCGCGCTTGGTTCAATTGGACGCAGATCGTGATGACTGCGCTAGGAATATTTTGAAGCGGATCGTGACGACCGCGCTGGGTTCAATTGCAGGTTCATTTGCAAGCGGATCGTGACGACCGCGATAGGTTTATCTGAAAGCGAATCGTGACTACCGTGCTCGGTTTGATTGAAGCGATAGGTTTATTTGGAAGCAAATCCCGACTACCATAAAACTCGGTATGTGGATTTAGTGATCGATATCTCGCATTTTATCGATTCTACAATTTCAAGTATGGGCTCGTTGTGAAGGTGACATTCTACACTAAAACAAATTCTTGTGTTGTTTTTTGTTTGTTCTATTCAGCTGTGAGTTACAGGGTGTTAACAATGGAAGTCATCAAAGAGAAAATTGGGTACATTTTACACTTTTCCTCTAACCCTTTCCCATACAACATCGGGGCCCACTAGTGATGTACTTGCATAACATGTGCCGCTAGAACGCTCAGCAGAGTAGTGAAATCACTTGATGTGTAACATATTAAATAATACGGGAAGGGGTTAATAAAGGCGAGAATGCAAGCCAGAACGCTGAAATTGTGAATGGTGTTTATGATGTTGATACTGTAACAGAAAAATACGTGCAATTTATTTTGTTTATTTTTTTTAACTTTTTTTTTTTGACGTGGAACTACGTCTTTCAGGAAGGGTGCCAAATCAGAAAACAGGTCACGTTTTTGTGAAATAACGTTAACGTAAATAACTCTTTTCACAGCGAACAAAATCTGATACTTTGCACACCAATGGAATCCGAAATTCTCTAAGATTCGTTTGATATACTATACAGTACAATCCACTAAAACAGTTTAAATTAATGGAAACTGGAAGTATTCTCGTTTTCCGATACATTTGCTCTGCCGAATTGTGTGCATTCCCGAACCGAGCTGTCAATAACGAGCAACTAATACATTCGTTTCTGCCCGTTTTCATTCGTTTTCTGTCCGTTTTTTTTTGGGGTTCGATCACATCTCAGGCGGAATATAGAAGCAAAAGTTTGTTTGTGATCGATATCTGAGTGGGAAGGAGAATGTCTGATGCGAGTTGAACCAAATGAACGAGAAGCGGTAATAGCTTTCGACTCCACTCGAATCTTTCGAGTCTACTGAAGCAATAAAAAATTAAACAGCGGTCGTGTCCTAGATACAACCCGTTACAATTTTTGTTTAACCCTCTAAAACCAAATTTTTTTTATTTGTTGAGAAAATCAAAAAACATTACGGGTTTTTTTTAAAAGCACGATTTTTTTATTTATGCAGGCAAATTTTGTTTTGTGCGGGGGATAAGGGCCGCACAAAAAAAAACAACGCATAAAAAAATCGTGCAAAACTTCACCCGTAGCTGTAAAAAATTGTGTTCGGTGCACAATTTGAAAAAAACTTTTTTGTGCGGTAGATAGGGACCGCATAAAAAAAATTTCCCCCAAGAAAATAACTAAAATCCACGCCGTTCACCGTTCAATTTCCTATTGTTTTCTTGCTTTGCGATGGGAAGGATTGCATTTTCTTTGGCGCGTGGCTGTTTTGTGCTTTTAGTAGCATGTCGAAACTTGTTGCTGTTAGAAATCATGTCATGCGCAACTTAGAGCATTTGAGGGAAGGATAGGAATGATTTGAGAAGTGGATAATTTAGACGCTTTATGCTTTATTCGCACACACAAAAAATGGCACAAAAAAAGGTTTTCCTGGAGCGCGATAGCGCTCATCTTCTTGTCCTCTATATATATATATATATATATATATATATATATATATATATATATATATATATATATCATTTTAAAAAAAAATTTATGTAGAGGTAAGGGAGTTTATGTTAGTAAAATTTATAAACCTCTCTTTTAATGTATTTTTTCCTATTAACACAACTTTTGTGACCTAATCAGTTATCTAAGCTCTTTAGTATTTTTGACGTAGGATTTCGTCTTTCGGGAATATATTGAGATACAAATTGAAAATTGAAAATCGAGCATATCATGAAAATTGTCCAATTTCAAACGCTCATTGCTCAACAAATATATGAATGTCGGGAGCATTTTATATTGCAAGTAAGGTGAATGATACGATTAATTCAAGCAAATAAAATTTAAATATAATAAAATTTCGGTTGCTTCGTGGCATTTTATATCAATGACCGATCGTGTATTGTGAAAAATTTACCACAAGTGTAAGTGTAAAATTGAATATGGTAGCAGTTGTGTTAAATGACTTGATATATGAAACGATTTATTTCAATTTTCGTAAATTAAAAATCAAGGTGCATTCCGCTCGAGAACGGGTCGTTTGGTTTAAGTTGTCTGTTTTGTTGTGTTCATTTTCACCCAAGGAAAGTTTATACGGCGAGAAAAATTGAAAAAGTGAAGAAATATTACAAAAAGTGATTGCTCTACATAGAGTATTAGGTGTTGTTAGTCCAATTATAATTCGCATTGGATTGAATAAACACTCACACTTCAATTAGAAATTCTCGGGTGGAGTTTCGCTCGCTGACGCTGACCAACGCTGTTGACGCAAATCCTTTGATCCTTATGGTCACGATGAAGCTGCGAGCCAATTATAAAGGGGGCCAAATTGAAACAAAGTGTGGCCCGGGAAGATTTCACACGACGGACGGCTGTGCGCATGGCGGCACTTCAGAGCAGGTTTTTATTTTCGGACGGGACTTTCGGTTCTCTGCCCATCGTGCTGTATTAAATTGATTGTGGATAAAAGCTTCTCGATATTCGCAGGGTACCAACAAAAATATAGAGAGAGCAGAAGATAGCGGAAGACAACGGAAGGACCACGAGTGTCTGTCGAAATGTTCGACATGCCTTTCGGCTTAAAATTT
The DNA here is from genome assembly GCF_029784135.1 of Toxorhynchites rutilus septentrionalis. Lineage (NCBI taxonomy): Eukaryota > Metazoa > Arthropoda > Insecta > Diptera > Culicidae > Toxorhynchites > Toxorhynchites rutilus. Next base: position 267,181,333 of record NC_073745.1, read on the forward strand.
ACGCATTAGTGTTATCGCTCATAAAGCTTTCAAGAAATATATCGCGAGGCTTTTCATTACGGTTTCGGTTGATGTCAGCAGTTAGCGAAGGGCCTGGGAGATTTTTTTTTTAATTACGTTGCTCGACTTTCAACACGTTTTAGTTGAACGCCGTCACGATAATTGATTTACGTTAAAATAGAGTGGTAAAGATTGTTGTTGTACGACGTGGAACAACGTTACGTTGTTACATTCTTTGAGGGATCTAATAATATTATGATCATCATACACGTAATAATGACGATAAGCCGGAATGCTACAGTCCGAGAGTGTCATATTTGGTGACACAAATATTCGCCGTCAACGTTTATCTACGGCTGACGATTCCTATACGGAAGAGTCTAAGCAATCAAAATCCGCTGCTTTTAAGCTGACGGCGACAATCGCTAATCGAACATGTATAAACAAATTAGCCGCGTTAAATTACGACCCATTCATGTCACCATCTAGCTGCCTAAAGCGCAATCCCCCATTTCAGGCGTATCAAATCAACCGATCGACAACTCCGCGGAGAAAACGACAAACCAGTGCCATTACACAGTTCTTCTTATTTGTTTTCTGGTCTTTGTCGGTGTCTTATGATAATGCCGATATTTTCGTTTTTACTAATGAGCAACTTTGTAGCGCTTCTCTCACTTTCCGTCTTCGTCTCGTCGATACGACTCGTTCCCATGGTCAGGTTGATGGCTTTTCACCCGGTCGAATCGATAATATTATATGTCCGGAGCAAAAGTTTGGCCCGTTTTGAATGCGTTTTAAAATTCATAGCTTCTTGCGATCGGATGGTGGTGCACTCGATTCGCCGTCAGAGGTCCACGGCGGCACCCAAAGCATAAATTATCGACACCGTAGAGTGACAAACCAGATAAAACGCGACAAGTTGTCGGGCTTCTGCATTGATGGCTGCGACATTCCGTTAACCGTTTGGTGTGGTGGTGCTTCGGGAACGTATCACTGCGGCACCTGTCCACCTGTCGGGTTGTACCGTGTAAGAGATATGGATCGAGCGGCGACAGCGATGAATCGCCCCGGGTGCGTCTTAACGCAACGAAATTCACTGGCCGTCTGTCGTTATCGATATCGGTGGATGGATATTTTACCACGTATGGTTAATTCACATGCTTATAATGAACATGAAATTTTATTATGAGATTTGTTAAGTTGTGATAAATACATTATTCAAATATTGATATCTTGAATAAGTTTCGGATGTTTTAATATCTTCTTCGAGGATATTTCAATGCACAAATAAACATTTTGGAAAGTAACGTTTGCATTACAAAAATGAACAAAAATTGCCAATTTTTCATGGGTTTACTTTCACACGCACTGACGGAACTCCACATGCAGTATCAATTATAGTAACCCATAAGTCAGCAGAAAAAAATTGACAGCTCTATCCGTGATTGCGCACTCTAATCGTGATTGCGAAAACAGTGAAGCTACTCCGTTCAGAAGTGTGCGCGTTCAAAGAACGGTAACCTATCGCGTCGAAAACGGACATCGTGCGGCACTTTGTGGACGCCGGATACGCCCATTCCGGCTTCTAGAACATCTTGACAGTATTGGACAACAATCAGAGCTTCGAAAGAAAGCGCGGTTCCGGACGACTGACGACCCTGAGCGTCAAAGAGCTTCAAAGGATGCTGAAGAGGAAGATCGAGGGAAAAGTGGCTACATCGTTGCGTGCGCTTGGCCGGGAGGTCGGTGCAACCGGCCAAACAGTGAAAAAGTACCTGGTGAACCTGGACGTACATGTCAGGAAGCGGAGTTGCAGGCAATGACGCAGCGGCAGCGGCTGAATAAGATGTGAATAAGAGTCGATTTCCCGGGCGAGTCGTGACGTGACGGTGGTGATGGACGACGGGACCTATCTCACCCTGGATGGCAACGACTGACAGGGCACTTCGTATATTACTTACAGCGAGAAAGTCGTCAATCAAGAAATACCATAAGGGCGAAGACGCGGTGTTCTGGCCGGATCTGGCGTCGGCCCATTGCTCGAAGCGATCGTTAGAGGAGATGGAGCGGCTGAATATCGATGTGGTACCCAAGTCGGCGAACCAGCCCAACGTCCCCCAGCTGCGTCCCATCGAGAATTTCTGGGTAAAACTGAAGCGTAAGATCTACTCCTACAATTTTGTCGCGAAAACTGAGAAGGAATTGATAAATGAAACGAAGAAAGAATTCAAAAACACGCCTACACGCATGTTTTCGTCCGCTATGGCGAATGTTCCGGTTAATTGCCGGAAGGCTGCTCGCAAGGGCGTAGAATTTTTTTGCAAGTAATCTAATATAATTACCTTCCATTAAAAATTTATAAAATTCAATTATCTGTCCTCGTTTTTTCATCACCATCCGAGAAAAGTCCATTTTTTAATGCAAACGTTACTGTGTGTATAATTTATACCTGAAAATTGAATGTCCAGTTAATGGAAACGAATCTTTGCGCAAGAAGAGCGCGTGGTTATCATTTTTGCTCCAAATAGTATCGCGCAATCGAAATTGCTGACAATAGATGTCAGCAACATATACACAATACTAAATCCTAGCGAAGCTCCGTTTGCATACATATCCTAGTGCAACATTTTCATTTATTTATTTTATTACTATGATTCTACATCTCACTGAGATTAGATCTGATTCACTACTTTTCGCCAATAAACCCGATCCATGGGTTCCATGACTAGTGCAACATACCGCACCTGAAAATCCATTGAATCCATTAGAGCAAGACGAACAGTTTAAATTTTCTTTCCAATAACAACATGACTGAAAATGAGAAGAATTAGCAGATACCTTTTGATTCTATAAAAAGATTTCCACAAATTGTTCTATTAAACTTCTCCATTTTTCTTTACAAGAATTTCGGTATAAACACTAACATTCATTAAGGGTGTGACTGAAGATTTTTTAAATTTCAAATAAATTCAAATAAAAAACAACATCTTCCGAAAAAGAAGGTAAAAGTGACGAACCAGCCAAATATGTCGAAAGTCACCATAATACAGAAAAAATAGATCTACCATTAAACCCAGACAAACTAAGATAAGGAAACAGTTACGTTTAGGTATCTTGCATAAATTATGTCATTATGTAATTCGTTACATGTATCATTTTTCTTGAAATTACACATAAGGTGTTTATTGCGGTTGAATTCAAGACAGAAATTTCAACTAGCAATGAGAAATCTTCACATGTTAAGATAATGAAGAAATTCCTCTTCGATGAAATTCCTGCCCGACATCCAAATGCACATATTGGAATAGGAGTACCGGTAAGTTGCTTCGTTTTTTTCAAAAATTAATGCTTTATTCTGCAAAAATGGTTACAAATTTAATATTCAATATATTTTATGTCGTTGGAGCAGTTGTTGGCCGTGAAAAAACGGCGTTCGACGTCTCGTGGCTTCAATTCATACGGCACACAATGTCCCAAATGCGATCACTTTCCGCATTGAGAAAATCGTTATCTAATTCGTTTTTTTTAATACAATGTAAACAACACTTTGTTTATGTCGCTTCAACATCGATTGCTAACAATACTCCACAGCTTTAACTGTCATAACATGAAGAAATGGAGGAGTTAATCAAAGGTTTTGAGTGATATTTATATTATTTTTAGGGGTTGGCTTTTATTTTTGTCATTGCATATTTGCACACATTAACACGTTAAGCCCCGATTTTTTTTCTTGCTGCGCTTTCCATTCAACGCGCATCAACAGCGTTTGCGAAATATCAGTGTCGGTCCCAGTTCCGAAAGATACTTTTTGTACAGATAGAAAATAGTCAGCAATTTGACTAGAAAGTAGTCACATTTTGTAAAACATCCGAATACAAACCTTATGTATTTTTATTTTATTATTTGTAACTGTCGTCCCAGTCAGTCAGCACTTTCCTACCAAAACGCTCAAAATCGGCCCCTAGGGACCGACGATGGGCTTAATGTGGTCAAGAAATCATGTAAGAGAGTAAACAAATTCTAACAAAAATGGCGAAACATGTTAATCTAGGTAGTGCGGACTGAATCAAAACGGCTGTCAAAAAAGATCCAATTGAAATGTCAAAAGAGATCCAACGATCAGGAGTGTTATTTTTCTTATGATAATCAACACTATAAAAGAGGTATTGTTGTCAAGGGCAAAAATAATTAAAATTATAAAATGAACGAACTACATTTTTCCGTCAATTGTTCAATTAACCATTGCATCTCTGAAAGAGCATCTAAGCCTTTCACTGAGAAACGCATTTTTAATGTCCCCTCTCTTTGACATAACGTTGTTCCGAACGAAATAAAAACAAACGAAGTCAGAGTCACGTAAATGTTTACTCCTGCGATTTGAAAATATTCGATAAAAAGTGGAAGGAAGAGATGCCAGATGATTTTTGAAAAAAGTCTGTGAAAACATGTGAATGTCTGTTAAAAATGGGGAAAAGTCTGTAAAAGTTTGCAGATCTATAGAAATGTATTTTAACTTGAATTTTCACATATTCATTAATACTTTGTACATTGCGCCAAACCAATATAGTGGTTCTCAGATCTTCGTCAAAGGTTGTAATTTTGTTCTTTATCGCAAAACATTAGACTCGTATTTTTTTTTATTTTTCATTAGGGTGCCCATTTCCATTTTAGGGTGATCCAAACAATCATTTTTTCCACTTTTTCCCAAAATGACTTTTTCAAAAATTTATAACTTTCGAACCACTTAACCGATTTAGATGATCGACACATCAAATTGAAGCCAATAAGTTTTAATTGAGAAATATTGAACTTGCAGATAATATGGATCCTATTTTCGTAATTGTTGATTGTAGTCGTTTTTTAATGTTTTCATGGTTTTGGACTACCGATGATATGAATCGGTCCAATAGTTCAAAAGTTATGACTTTTTGTAGTGGGAAAAATGGGGAAAATGATTTTTTGAACCACCGGTTAACTTTGAAAAATCATATCTAAAAAACGAAAAAATAGCATCTCTGATATCGAGATATGTTATGTAAAAAAACCTCAGCTTTCAAGAAAAAAATATTGAAAAATATAGCGCCAAAGTCATAAAAAATAAAAAACGACTAAAATCAATTCTCTTCGGTTCCTCATCCGGTGTAAGGTTATGAACCCATTGGTGATCGGAAATTTTGAACAGCTGATCTCCATGCAGGTTGATGCTTCTTTGTATATTCCCAACCGTGTTTGTTTTCCTGACTACATCAATTCCTCTGTATTTTTTTATCTGTTCATGAAGGAGAAAATCCATGGAATTCCAGATTATCATCGATCGGGGATCGTTCCTACGATCTTCAATGCAAAGTATGGGCGTATCAATTGTGATAATATGTACTTCACTGATGGGTCCTCTATGAATGAGTCCACAGGATTTGGAGTGTTCAACGAATTTTTTAGCACCTCCCACAGTCTTCAGAATCCTTGCTCAGTGTATATTGCTGAATTAGCAGCAATACACTGGGCGCTGGACAGCGTCGCCTCACGACCTGTTGAACACTATTACATTGTAACGGATAGTCTTAGCTCTGTCGAAGCTATCCGTTCAGTGAGGCCGGAAAAGCACTCGCCGTACTTCCTTGAGAGAATACGAGAAATTTTGAGTGCTTTAACCAGACGCTGTTATGTCATTACCTTTGTCTGGGTCCCTTCACATTGCTCAATTCCGGGTAATGAGAGGGCTGACTCATTAGCAAATGTAGGTGCAATTGAAGGCGAAATTTATCAGCGTCAAATCGCCTTCAATGAATTTTATTCTTTAGTTCGTAAAAATACCATCGTTAACTGGCAACGCAAATGGAACGAAGATGAATTGGGCCGGTGGATCCACTCAATTATCCCTAAGGTTAGCCTCAAACCATGGTTCAAAAGTCTGGACTTGAGTCGGGACTTTATTCGCACCTTCTCCCGACTCATGTCCAATCACTGTTCGTTAGACGCGCTACTCTTTCGTATTAATCTTGCCGACAACAATCTTTGTGTTTGTGGCCAAGGTTACCACGACATCGAGCACGTTATTTGGTCGTGCGAGCTGTATCTTGTCGCCAGATTTAATTTAGAAGACACCCTTCGGGCCCGAGGAAGGCAGCCCATGGTGCCGGTGAGAGATGTGTTGGCTCGGTTAGACCTTGATTACATGTTCCAAATATATGTCTTCCTAAAAGTTATCGATCTTCGTGTGTGATTGTCCTTATATCCTTATATTTTCCTTTTCATTTTCCTTCGCGAGAAATCAAATCCCTTCTTACTAACAATAGAATAAGGTGAAATGTAAATACATGTTAGATATAAGATAGGTTTAAGAATTGAGTGTGATGAGTGTGATTGAGAGTGTGAGTGTGATCATTGTCAATATATCCTCATATCCCCTCCTTTTCCGAAAGAAAATATGTCACCCTTCTAAACTTGAGTCGACCGCGAGTAATCGGTTTCCTATATTATTAACATTAGAATTAAGGAAAAATTTATATACATACTAGTAACAATACAGTAAGGAGTTCGGCTCCTTTGAACCTATGTAACTGAGCCTGTAAAAATAAACGATTTAATAAAAAAAAAATAAAATCAATAAATACTAAAATATAATTATTCTTTTCGCAAGTTAAATATTTTTTAATAAAAGGCTAGGTCATTAGTTTCAATTTTATATGTCGATCATCTAAATCGGTTCAGTGATTCAATAGTTATTAATTTTCGTTTGTCATTTTTGGGAAAAAGTGGAAAAAATTGATTTTTCGGACCACTTAATAACTTATGTGTTGTAAGTGTGTTTAAATGTTTCAACGATCTACATATACATACATACACATACATACGCGTTGTTAATTTTTATAAAATTCATTATTTCTTCGTTGATATATTGGACATCCACCAAGGCTTGCGGTCTTGTCGTTGATGAAATTTATAAGAAAATGCAGTGTATACCATCCGCCATGCAAGGCTATACAAGTTTTAGATCACCACACGGCCATGAACCATGTCTGTGGTAACAATATCGAACAGTAACCCATATTTCGTCATAAGCAGACCCGCAAAGCGAATGTAAATTGTTGAAAATAGAATTAAAATTTTTATTCGATGTTGTTCAAATACTTAGAAGACATAGTCCTGACCCTAACTTAACTATTTTCAATAAATCTCCTTGCATTTCAGCAAAACAATCTTATCTAGAACAGAAAATAATTATCATAGACAATTTTCGTTCAAGATTTTTCCTTAACTGCATAGATTGCAATTTTTCATTAATTGTGTATAATCGTATGCTCTCTTTCGTCTGCAATGATGTCAGGGCAAAAGTACTTATGTGTATGAGTTCCAAACTTTATACACACCAGATGGGCCAACCAGAAAGACTGCCGGGTCGCTGGTTGAGTATCGCTGGTCTAACGTCATGTGTATTGATATAAACTAAATATAATAACTTTTCTGTATTAAAACTGTGGAAAAATGTCATATGGTGAGTCAAATATCTTTGATGTGATGGATAGAGCCTCTTATTTTTCAAAAACCTGTGAAATATTGTTATATCCAAAAAGTCTAAAACAAAAATAGAAAAATAGAAATGTTTTACAGAAATGTCTGTAAATTTACAAACATATTTGTAAATCTGGCATCTCTGGTGGTCTGAGAATTTATTGCAAGAAATCGCTTGAAAACATGCATGAATTTGCTTGAAAATGAAGTAGATTGAGTCCGCACCACTTAGATGTTAATTACTTGAAAGAGTAATAGCTAGCAAACAATTCTATAACACTACGGTATCAGTTTTTAAAGAAATAGTCCAGAAGTTGAGAAAAAAATTATAAACATCCAAAGTGGGCATTTTAATGCCTATCACTGTACATCGTGATAATGGGATGAATGTTCTCAGACATTCAAAACAAGGAACGCATGTCCGTGCCAACAAAACGATTTGAGGGCAACTGTATTTACCCGTTTGTTCTGAATGAAATGCGAAGTATGCATCGATAAACACAATTTAAACATTTTTTTTCAAATAATTTATTCAATTGCAATATCCACAGCAATATATGAAATTTTATAACTATGTCTGTCATTCTGAAGAAGTTCAATAAAGCTTAAAAAAATAAGATGTATAAGAGAAAGTAACTCATAGCATTAAAGCATAAGTCTCGATATGCGCGAACGTTATCGTGATAGGTAATTGTTCCGATATAGTTCATTTTTTCTTCGACACCTCCCGGCATCTAAGTGTCGCTGTTTCGATGGCTCCACTCACGATATGACGAAAAGCTGAAAACGAAACATATGATCAATGAAGTCATAATCCAAAATCACTGTAAGCCACCATGCTTCTCCAGAAACGATAACCCCGCGATGGTTGAACCAGCTGGACTCGCAACATCATCCTTCAACTGTCCCGGGTGGGCTCCGGATTCGAGCACCATCTTACCGGCTCCCATCACTGTCTGTGCTGCCAATCTGTACGCTATATCCCGCGATAGTCCCATTTTTACCGCTCCATCGGCCATAGCCTCAATGAAGGTAAAAACGTATCCTGGACCACTGCCTGAAAGGGCCGTAATGGGATCTATCAGTGCTTCCGTGACTTCCTCACATGTTCCAACGGATTCGAACAGAGTTTGTACCAACGAGCAGTCGTCATCAGTGGCCGCTTTACCACGCACGTAAACAGCCGCCCCACACCGCACCAGTGTGGGAGTGTTCGGCATGACTCGCACCACGCGAGCCGTTGGCAATAGCGACTAAAAAGCAAAACAGTTTTAATTAGCAGTCCACCCAACACATCGCGATCACCCTACAGCTTCTAGTTCTGCCAGCCCAAGTCCCATCGCAACCGAAATGAAAAGCTTATCCGCGCTCGCCATGTTAACACGCTGCAGAACCGTCGGCACAATCCACGGTTTGACGGAAATGAACACAACCTCCGATTGCTTCACCACCGGCATATTATCGACGAACGTTTCGCATCCCATCTCTTTGAATTCACGCATATTCACCTCATCATTCGGACTGAAGCTTGCCGTGATGTTTTTTGCACTCACCAGACCTAAAAATAGAACACACATTGAAACAAACAAAACAATCCGAGCAGTAACCAGAAGCACCCACCAGCCGAGATGAATCCTTTCGCCATGGCTTGTGCGGTTTTTCCGCCACCCAAAAAGCCCATTTTCAACAGATTACTACTAACCAGCCGCATTCTGACAGATCGGGATTCTGACACTAAACTCTCGTACTCTCTCCCCCGTAAATAAACGTGGCAGAGCAGAGTGCACTTAGATTTTCTCCACGAGTGGCTGACTCGGTGCGACTTGCAGTTGATGCAACAGAGAGCGGTATGATGTAATTCGTGCGAAAAGTCATGTGACCGAGGAGACGAAGAATGAGATGGGGCGCGTAAGATTGTGTGCGTGGGAGTAATTGAAATCGATAGGAAAAGTTTGCTAGTGCAAGAAGTTACACGCATCACGAAGAGATTGTAAGCACTGTAAATACCGGCAGGATTAGAAATATCAACGCAGGTAGTGTTCCGATAGAATAAGACCGTTTGATAGTCTGGTTGGAATGACACACCACTCCATCCGAGTGTCAGAACCTAAGTTATGCTGAGTCAGAATGATAACAAAAGCACTACGCATGGCTCTCCCACTTTTCCATGCGACCCATGGGTTATGTTCGCTGGCGGCTCCAGGGACAAAAGAGGGTAACTACACGATAGTGTCGTATAGAAAAACTAATAGTTACGTAATATTCATCGAAGTTACATTATTAATAGGTGAACAGGGGTAAGACGATCAGGCCAAGTAGAACTTCGATTGTATCATTTGAAATTTATGTTTTCCAAAAATATAGAAACTAATATCGTTCTTTTGCAATCCTAATATATTGTTCTCCGTACTGATTGATGATGATATGTTTCGCCAAAAAACAATGTTCAATGTAGCTTAAAAATTGACCGAAATGTTGAACATTTCCTGAGGTGCGGGAAAAAAAGGCAGTTGGTGGGGGTAAGACAGACAGGAAACGTTTCATACGTTTCATACGCGAAGCGTAGTAGTTTATCTTTCGTAAGACCAATATTTTTCTGTCTCTTTCCCATCGGCATCAAAAATCATCATCGCAAAAAAAATTACCTATTTGGTGTTTTCCTAACAACGATTTGAAGGTGAGATAACCTATTGAAATATTAGGGTAGGGAAAAAGTTATCCATTATTTTTTCGATAGCTGGATTTAGTGATCAATATATTGCGTAATATCGATCATAGCTCGTTGTAAAGATGACATTTCACACTTAAAATATTCTTTTGCTATTTTTTGTTTCTTCCATTCAGTTCTGAGTGTTAATAATGGAGGTCAACAAATTCGGTACATTTTACACTTTTGCTTTTATAAATACGAAAATGCAAGCCAGGCCGCTGAAATTGCGATTAGTGTGTATGCTGTCGATATTGCAACAGTAAAATACGTGCAACTTGATTTATTTTTCAATTTTTTGACGTAAAACTATGTCAATGCCAATGCAATGCCAATTTTTCCAACTTCTTGGTTTCGAAATCTGTGTTGGGATAATACATTACGGTTTGCAAAAATGCAAGCGAGTACAAAAGTACCCGTAGTTTGCATCTATTTTGCTATGCCAATTTCTCCAGGTTCCATGTTTTAGAAATCTGTATTGGGGAAACATCCCAATTTGCAAAACACAAACGAGCACACAAGTTCCCGCTGCTTGCATCTAATTTGCTTTGCCGATTTCCACAGGCTCCATGGTTTTGAAGTCTGTGTAGGGAAACATTCCAATTTCCAGATACGCAAGTGAGTACAAAAGTAGCCGCTGCTTGCGTCTATTTTGCAATACCGATTTCCAAAGGCTCCATGGTTTTGAAGTTTGTGTTAGGGAAACATCTATTCATTCCAGCGATCGTACCTCAATCGCTCCGCAAACTTAACTGAGTGGATTTCCGAGCGGCACTCGCTTATATACCGATTGGTTTGATTTCAATAGCCTGTTTTGAATGCAATTTTAGGGCTATTGAAACAAGTTTTTGGATCAAAAAGTAACTAGCATATAACGCGTAGACATGTCACCTTTCGAATGAAGTGTTTATCATACCATTTCGTTCAGTTGTTTAGGAATTTAACGCTCAAAATCTCGGTCTCTGGTCTGGTAATTTTTTCGGGACGCAATAGTGACCCATGGAGTACGTGTGGATTGCTGCCTGACCAATAACGCATATTTTGCTTATTGACGAAGCCATTCAGTTCTTCAGTTCTTGCGACAATTTAAGGATGCAAAATTCGCCAAACGACGTCACATAGATGCCAAACGCTTGAGAATGTCGTGTGAGGGACTGATTTGGGTCTTCCTCAGTTGATGCGCTAGCGGCAGCAATATTCTTGACATTACGGGCACTTCTTTGTCTTACTGGCACGGGAACATTTTATACTGTGTCTGTGGATTCGAATTTTTCCACTAGACGCTCAGTTGTTGATTTGGCAGGACGATTATAACGACCATAAATTGGACGTATCGCTCTTAAAGTTGAGGCCATTGACTCCGAATTTCGGTAGTAAATTTTAATAATCTCGACTCGTTGTTGGATCAAATATCTTTCCATTATGAAATGCCAAACAGAAGAGAAATGTCAAGAGAGCGGGAAAAAATATGGCGTCGTTTGCTGTCCCTATCTGTCTACTTTTGTAGCGTCCCTATTGAAATATTCTTTATGTGTTTGGATGCAAAACAATGTTGACTACGCCATTGTCAACCAGGGCCTCAAACTCAACATCCTCATCGTGCACGTTATTGTCCTGATCAATCAATTTCTTCAGAATTGAAAGTATGCATTCTTTTACAATCTACAACGGGCTAACAGCATCTTGCATCTTGACAATGGAATCAGTCGGTACCACGCTTCAAGTCTCGGCTACCCAAAACTTAGAAACCCTAATGTTGATTCGCTTAACAATGTCATCGAACTCCCCTTGGCATCCAAGAAGCTCACGCATAAGCTTTTGCTTGTAGCTGGACCATTCCCATTTGTACAATATTTTGGTCCATGAGCTGTATTAAGGCGATGATTTTTTTCGGTTTTCAGGGAGCGCTAGCCGATTTCTGGCTACGACACTGCAATATATAAAAAAACATTGCAAATCATGGTTATTTTACGTTCACCGTGAGATTTTCTTTTAAGTTTTTGTTTGACTCAATTATCTGGAAAATTCGATTATCCGGAGTGAAAAAAAATCATCATTCCGGATAATCGAGTCCGACCTGTATTTGCATTATAAACATAGATATTTGTGCTTACTTACCTTTGGTTGTTCTCAGCCTGCAAATATCACGAATCACACAAACTGAACTATACAGAACAATTGACTTTGAGGACACAATCCCAACAATTACAGACAATAACAAACGAATGTCAATAGATAGGAACGGATGGAAACGGATTCGCTATACAAAGAGCAATTGTTCATGGTGAATATTCCAGACGCAACCCAAACAAAGATTTCGTTATTCAAATTACTATCGGACCAATTATATAAATAGGGTACGAAACGTTTAGAACAGTAGAGGCGAATGAACTGAATAGTTTAAAACCTCCTCAATTCAATATACTATTTCAGAAAACTTAAATTTTGAGATCTGCGACAATAGTAAATGAAGTCCGAATGGGCTAATACTTTGCATAGGATTTTTTATCGTACAAATCAACATTCCGCAGGAAGTTCGGTATGGAAAATCGACGATTTTGGCAGCCTAAACCATACGTTTTGCCTCGTATTCCGAAAAAACGACAAAGTCCCAGAGTGTCGGTTTTTGATAAAAAAAAAATTTCGGGATGATAGTAGATCTCGACGTTTCATGCAATTTGAAGACATGTGGCATCAACAAAAAAATTTCGAGTACCCCGATTCCCTTTACTCTTCCCTTGGGTAATTTTTCAGTTTTCAAAAAAAAAAAAAAAAAATCAAACATTGACGGCTGTGCGACACTAGTAAATCAAGTCCGATTGAACTGATATTTTGCATAGGGTAGTTTTCCGTGGGAATCAACATTTTTAATCAAGTTCCCTTTGAAAATTCGAAGGTCACTTGTTTCCCATACATCCATTGGCACTCTAATGGACATATAGTGGTGGGAATATGGATAGGTTTGTAATATACGATGCACGAGAAGTTACTTGAAACGATGCTCTCAAAACTACAGGGGTTTCCATTTCGGGCTTCCGAAAGTATACAGCCCTGCGCTGACAACCGTTTGACCTAGCTTTCAACCAAAGCGTCATATCGTTAGTTGAATGTCTGCCATTTTACAATATGGATCGTTTTAGCATCGCACAACGTGTTAATTTTGTTAAATTATACTATAAAAATGATGAAAAACCGACAAATGTTTTTCGAGCATTACGGACGGATTTTGGTCGTCATGGACGGCCTACAAAGCACACAATCGCTAATGTAGTGCGTAAATTCGAACAAACTGGATCCGTAGCGGATATTGTGAAACCTGTGCATCATCGTAATGTGCGTTCGGCCGAAAATATTGCTGCTGTTGCTGCCAGTGTGGAGGAGGACCCGAATGTTTCGATTCTACGGCGTGCTCAGCAATTGGGCTTGTCAAACACATCATTGTGGCGAATTTTGCATTTGGACTTGCACCTACATCCATATAAAGTCCAACTGGTACAAAAATTAGAGCGTGGTGACCATGGAATGCATCGGGCATACGTCGATTGGGTGAACGAACAACAGCAGCAAAATGCTGATTTTTCGCATCAAATTTTCTTCAGCGATGAGGCACATTTCGTGCTCGGTGGCTATGTGAACACCCAAAATTTCCGTATATGGGGCTCAGAAAACTCACACGTGATTGTTGAGAGGCCATTGCATCCGCCAAAAGTCACTGTTTGGTGCGCATTATGGTCTGGTGGAGTCATCGGGCCGTATTTCTTTGAAAATGAGGACGGCGAGACGGTAACTGTGAATGGTGAGCGCTTAACCGCATGTTAACCGATTTTTTTTTGCCACAAATTGAAGATATGGATACGGATGACATGTGGTTTCAGCAGGACGGCGCCACGTGCCACACAACACGACCGAACATGGCCATATTGCGAACGAAATTTGAGGGACGCATAATTTCGCGTTTTGGTGATGCCAATTGGCCGTCCAGATCATGCGATTTGAACCCGCTAGACTTTTTTTGTGGGGTAATGCGAAAGACCGTGTCTATGCCAACTCTCCGCAAACTCTTGAACATTTGAAAGACAACATTCGTGAATTTATGACCGTGATACCGCCCCATATGTGCCGAAAAGTCATCGAAAATTACCTGTTCCGGATCAAGGTGTGCGAGGAAGCCCTAGGTGGACATTTGAATGATGTTGTATTTCACACATAATGGCATAAAACAAACTTTAATTTGAAATAAAAGTTTCATCGAAATTCGAATTCTAAGTGTGTTTTATTTCAATTTACTTTCGGAATTTAAAGTTGTAAAACCCTGTACATCCGAATAGCTACCGAGAGAGCAATTTCTGGTTTTGTTTATAATTTTCAACATTTGACAGTGTCATGCATAACATGGTATCATGAATAGCTTCATATGTTCTATGAATAGGGTTGTCAAGAAATATCAATTGATTTTTAGGTAGATTATCGAAATTTAGACACTGGTTCTTCTTACCACTCCTGTTCATATTATCCACGTTTCCCCTACTTGTTTACCCGAGAAATAAAAAGTTGAAAAGATATATTTTCGCTAGCGAAATTCCTAATTCAAATGAGAGGCTTAGAATGCAAGGGGTGTAAGTGACTTGATCGATTTCTCTTCATGAACTTTTTCTTTAGTTAATAACTCAATTGCAAAAACGTTCCAATTTAAGTTTGCTATAGAATCTGGTAGGTGAGGTTCTGACCTATTTTCGACATTGTCAAATACAGCTGGGAGTGTATTTGAGGCTAAGCTATGACCAAAAGAGAGAGTCGATGTAGAGAAATCGATCAAATCACTTACACCCCTTTCATTCTAAGCCCCTCAAATAAAAGTAAAAAACATGCATTCGTCATGACAGCATCATATTCAAAAAAACGCAACACAACGATCTCACGAGGGAGACTGATTACACTATAAAATTTATTGCAATTTTTCTTCCCCAAGGCCATCACATTAAGCAAAATGATAATTATCATCCGCCATTACGAAGCGGACTGATCATCCTTGTATTTTTTCGTTTTTTTTTGTAATTCGAGCCACGATGCAATTAGGCATTCCCGCACACCAAACGATTCCGTGTGCGATAGGTGTTTTGGCAGCCATTACGACACGACCCCAGCATCATTAATAGACGTTTTGATTTATAAACACCACCATTCTTTATTCACCGTCTTTCAGAACGTACGCTCAGATCAAAACATCGGTCAGGTCTGTTCCCAGGGGTTTGAAGATGGCGATAAACCTTGCCTCATTAATGCGCTAAATGTGTAAAAGGATTAAATGAGTGCACATCATGCTGCTGTGAAGCGTTCGCGTTCGAAGCTGATTCCTGGCGTAGAAAGGTTCGAGCTCGAGACCCCAAATGAAGGAAGATAAAAGGCTCAAAACCAGAAGGCAGGTAACTTGATATCCAGTGCCCGAGCGAGCGCGTTCGTAACTGCAATCGTTGGGTAATCAAATTTCGACACAGAATGGGAAAGTCAAATTTGGCGAAATTATTCATCACTGGTGATTAAAGGGTGTGTCACATCAAATTGCATCACGAAAAAAACGCTGTAGAAATTTAATTTTTAGGAATTATATCTTCAGCTTCGGTCCGGGATGTCGACAATAAGCTGAATTTGTCAAGTTCATTCGTCCAGCGGACCAAGCAGCGGGAGGGCCTGCGTACATACAAGGTTCAGAAGGCTCCTAACCGTGACGAAAGGCAAAACATGGTGGGGAAGACGCGAGCCCGGAAGCTGTACACCGAAATGCTGACGAAACTGCATTGTGAAGCGACCCTAATTCCTCCATATATGTATGTAGAGACGCTTGGAGAATGCTTCGCTCCATTTTTTCATATTTCATTGAAGCACACTTGCGCTTTGTCGTCAAGATCCAAAAGTGCATCACCCTTGTCGAAAATCGAACACTTCTCTAATTACATTATGTTGTTACCGAGTCTACATTTTTTAAGTACATCAATTTTGTTATTTTTGTGCGAGTGAAACAAATCTCAAGTTTCCACTCGGTTCGTGGCAGTTCAACACACACGGGACATTTTTTGATTACTCGGCGCATAATTATTTATCGGCAGATATAGCGAGTTACCCCGCCTCCCCAGAAATTCGAAGGTAGAAGAATTAGTTTGTAGAATTAATTTCGGAAAAATAAAAGAGTCGACAGTTGCACGCTAAAACGATTGGTCGAGTTTTAGTTGTATGAAAGAAAGCCAAGACCGTTCAGGCAACGCTACAATTGCCTGGTAATGGACGACGAAACCTACGTCAAAGTGGACTTTCGTCAGCTGCCGGGCCTGTTGTTGTTCTCCGCAGAGGACAAATTCAGCGTTCCGGAGGAGATTCGCAAGCAGAAACTATCCAAGTTTGCCAAAAAGTACATGGTGTGGCAAGCGATCTGCTCTTGCGGTAAACGGGCAGGTTTACCTTAAGGAGTGCCTACAGAAGCGCTTACTACCACTATTGAAGCAGCACGAGGGCCCGACCATCTTCTGGCCGGATCTCGCTTCGTGCCACTATTCAAAGGACGTGTTGGAGTGGTACGAAGCCAACAGGGTCACCTTCGTGCCAAAGGAAATGAACCCGCCCAACGCGCCGGGGCTTCGCCCTGTAGAGAAATATTGGGCGATTATGAAGCAGGCCCTCCGGAAGAACCCAAAAGTTGTCAAATCGGAGGCGGACTTCAAGAGAAAATGGATTTCTGTTCAAAAAAAAACTACAACCTGACGTTGTACAGAACCTTATGTACGGGGTAACGAGGAAGGTGCGAGCATACGGGCTTGGGCTCGAAGTATGAATAAAAAGAAAATGTCAAAAGTTGTTTAATAGTTTTTATTTAACTGTCTAAAATATTCAAAAGGATCAGTCTACTGGGCGAATTTCTACAGCGTTTTTTCCGTGATGCAATTTGATGTGACACACCCTTTACATTGTTTTATTTTCATTAAACTACTTTAGTCGTATGTGCTATGAGTGTAAAACATTGGCTAGTATCAATTTCCAAAACAAAAAGTAAAGCCTTGCTCAACTCTGTCTAATTACTATTCGGTAAGAAATATATCCAAAAAGTTGGATGGTTAGAAAATCTACGTCCAGAAAACGAAGAGTTGATCAGATTTGTATAACTATAGTCGTTCCGTAACTGTGATGATCAGTGAAATTTGGTATATAAAATACATGCGCGTTAGTTGTATCTCGAGTATCCGGCGGGGAGATTTCTTCAGTCAAAAAATACCGATACAATGTGCTCCAACTATTATCCAAATATTTATTAACCAATGTACTGAAAGTTTTTCTTTCTCTCGCACCAATCTTCACAACAACAAAATTGAATCGAAAATCTTGTCTTTATGGTAGCAATAATTAATAAACAGCCTCCGGAGGGAATTACCATACATTCAGTCACTCCGTGACCTGACGGCAGCTGTTGTATAAGTGGCTTAAATGTACAATTCATGACTGCCAACGGGCTGACGACTGCCCTCCGTAACTTCCGATGTGCAGCTCCTCGTGGGTCATTGAAACCGCGTGCAATACACGAAAGGTACTTAACATCGCGGACCAAATCCCCCAGATATATCGACGGTACACTTTGGCATCGACGGGGACCGTCTTGCCTTCCCGTCAACATCGAAAGGGATTTATTGAAATGTTCGAGCGTAGATTCCACCGGACACGAGCGCATTATAGTGTCAATCAACTTAAAACCGATGCTTGTGCGCGCACTCCCTGGTAACCAAAATCCATTTGAAGGATTTTGAACTCGGATATACCTGCGCGCGGGCTTTCGCGTCGACAATCTTCTCACGCTGCTTACGAAACCACCGTAACGAATAATCAGGCAAAAAACCATGAAGGCACTCTTTCGTAAGCGTCCAGAAGGGGCGTGGCCCCAGCATCTGCATCGGTATCTGCGGTTTTGGCGGGGAGGACCGGGGGAAGATTAAGTGCGCTGATTAGGACGCGATTTTTCGGCTCCTTGCCCGCGAGCGGCTCGATTGTGTACTTGCACATTCTTGGACTAATGCACACGTAGCGCGCGGTGGATATCCTTCAGTGCAATTTTGGTCATTTATCAACATCTCGTGAAAACAGAAATGCGCTACACAATCATCCGGCCGGAGGATGCATTGTGCAAGACAAGAGCATAGGGAGGAAAAAAACTGATGAATCATTGCCGCTTTTAGGCGGATTTCCACAATCGCAACTGGATGGTTGCTAAATTTGCCCTTTGCTGCCACTGTGCGGGGCTACCCTGATTATTCATTTTTAATTATACACACTCGGAACGAGTCGCAGTCACATTGTTCAAGCCGCAACCATGGATTAGGCGTTGCTCGGAAAGGTATGCTAATGCAGAATGAAAGACGCTACTAGCAGTAGTTTAAAAATTAATTCAAACTAACTAACTACAGTGAAACCTCAATTATCCGCGAACGGATGATCCGCGGTCCGGTTTATCCGCGAAAGCGAGTTCGAGTACACGATTCCAGCCCTTCTGGTTATCTGATACAAAAAAAAAAAATCGAACAGAATCTGAATCTGTAAAGATGCCGTTATCGCATGAACCTCGGACAAGTCAAAACATTTTTTTTTTTGGCAAACAAAACACGGTAAAAACGTTTTTTCATACGTTTTTAGATTTTTTAAGAATATCAAGATTTAAAAAATATTATTTTTGAGAGGTTCATGCGATAGAGAGGTTCCTGCAGGTATCCATATAAATTCGACATGAATTGGTTCAGTAGAACTTGAGATATCGTGTACGTCAATTTGAAAAAAAAAAAACTAGTTTCGAGAAAAACGCATTTGATGTTCTTTGTTATGGCCATACCAGATTAGAAACCGCGTCACTAAAATGGCTTTAATTCGATTAATAATAGGATTTTCGATAAGTCCTTTCTAGGGTATATTCTTGAATGCCTGAACTGCAGAAATATGAAGGAAAAAAAAGAATTGGATTTTTTTTCAAATTTCTAGACTAGAATACTGCCTTAAACCCTATACCTTCCTGTTTGTTAAGATGCAATTAG
Source organism: Toxorhynchites rutilus septentrionalis (assembly GCF_029784135.1). Classification (NCBI taxonomy): domain Eukaryota; kingdom Metazoa; phylum Arthropoda; class Insecta; order Diptera; family Culicidae; genus Toxorhynchites; species Toxorhynchites rutilus. The sequence continues at coordinate 267,200,611 of NC_073745.1, forward strand.
TTATGCGTCTAGGTGCTCTCTAAAAGTCTCGTTGAATGACCGATTTCTCTGAAATTTTGAAAGAATACGTAAAATGTATCTGTATCTCTGGAGTCTGTTCCGCCGCGTATTCTAGCGGAAAGCGAACAACTGTGCGCTCGAGTTGAATGGTTTATGTTTTCACACAAGACTTACAGCCCTCTTCACATTCCAGTGTCTCTCAAATGAAGGCGTAAGTTGTCCATACGTGATACGTGGCGGAAGAATGGCTGCAATACAACCATTTTCACATTTCATTAGCTCTCATACGGAGGATATGGCCCACCTAACGAGTGACACCATCTTTTTCACACTCCAGTATCTCTGACACGGTGGTTATAACCCATAGAAGACTGACCTTCAGTACCTCTTATCCTAACGGTATGGTCCATACAAGTTTTTTCGAACCTTTTCATGCCTTAGTACCTCTTACACGAGGATTACTGCTTGATAAAATATTAGGTGTTCCGGTAAGTTTTTTCGGTTTTACAACAGATGGCGTAACTTAATTATTATTCCAGTGAATCAAATTTCCAGGCATTCGTTGGAAAGCTACTGTCATTGCGCGCCTTTTTCATTATATGTCATAAATTTGAAGCGTAAACAACATAGTTTTTTTTGTCACTACGAATATGTCGAATTTCGTACCAACGAGAGTCTTTTTGCGGGGAGTGTTACTTCATTACTTCAATATGAAGAAAAAAGCTGCGGAAAGTCATCGTATTTTGGTGGACGTTTATGGTGACCATGCTCCAACTGAGCGATCGTGTCAGACGTGGTTTGCACGGTCTAAAAGGGTTAATTTTGACTTGGAGACGAAGAACGTTGCGGACCGCCAAAAAAGTTTGAAGATGAAGAATTGGAGGCTTTACTCGATCAAGATCGGTCACAAACGCAACAAGAACTTGCAGATACACTTGGTGTAGCTCAGCAAACCATATCTGATAGTTTAAAAGTAATGGGAATGATCCGAAAGATAGGACATTGGGTGCCGTATGAATTGAAGCCACGAGACGTCGAACACCATTTTTTCACGTGCGAACAACTGCTCCAACGACATAAATCAAAAGGGTTTTTTTGCATCGAATCGTTACTGGCGATGAAAAGTGGGTCTATTATGACAATCCTCAACGTCGGGCAACGTATGGATACCCCGGCCATGTATCAACATCGACGGCCGCGCGAAATATTCACGGCCAGAAAGTTATGCTGTCTATTTGGTGGGACCAGCTAAATGTGGTTTACTATGAGCTACTAAAACCGAATGATACCATTACGGGGGACCTCTACCGTTGACAATTGAGCCGTGCAATGACACCATAAAGTTATTCTGCAGCACGATAATGCTCGGCCGCATGTCGCGAAACCGGTCAAAACATACTTGGAAACGCTGAAATGGGATGTCCTATCCCACCCGCCGTATTCTCCAGACATTACTCCGTCCGATTACTATCTTTTTCGATCGATACAACATGACCTGGTTGATCAGCACTACTCCAATTTTTCATGAAGTCAATAATTGGATCGATTCGTGGTTAGCCGACAAACCGGCCGATTATTTCCGCAAATTGATCCGTGAATTGTCAGAAAGATGGGAAAAAGTTGTGATTAGCGATGGGCAATACTTTGAATATTAAATTTGTAACCATTTTTGCAGAATAAAGCATTAATTTTTGACAAAAAAAAACGAAGAAACTTACCGGTACCGGTTTCACATTATCAACTCGAACTGATACGAGCTTGTGTTATTAGTTCATAAATCCAGCTTAACCTTTGCTAATGTAAACGTTGGTTTGCTTCACATGGGTTGTGTCGACAATTTTTCCTCGGTATAGTTCCTGTGCTTATATGTGCCATAAAATGGTGATTGTTCAATAGTTGGATTTTTTTCTTAACATCTCCGCAGAACATTGAACCGTATATAGTAGGATACGTGGCGGAACAGCGTCTCGTCAGCCTACATATGAGGTATGATGATGCATGGCTGGAATACTGTAACACACCGTAGGAGGTGATGCTGTCCGAAGCCGTGCCTTTAGGGGCTCAATTACCACGCACATTACCAATGGTTTCGACATAACCCGTGGTTTAGTGATTGAGATGATTTGTTTCCACTGTGTTATATCCACTTGAATCAAATGTTTTGACCACCTGATTTATAACATTAAATGAGCTCAAGAATAACAGAAAATATGCTACCCTCACATACTGGTACAGCATTTGTAAAATATTTATGTCATTGCAATATAAGAGCAATATGAGAGAGCGAAACAAGATACACATTGTAAATAATGGCCCCGTCGCGAAAGGATACAGGTTCACGTTTAAGCTATTCTTTTTACTCTCATGAAACACTTTCCATGTATACTTTTAAGATCCAACTTCATTTTATAATGTGCTGTAATATTATCTCACTTTCATGCAATAGTACCAATGGCTATGTGGTCGTGTAGAATAGATTTGCATTCCAGCCGGCCTTGGTTCGATCCCTGCTTGGTTTTTGTTGGTTTTTGCACGTCCGTCATTTGCATCTAACGAATAGCTAGGGAAATGACGGTCCGCTGTGCCAGTGTCCTGCTGTGACACAGTAGAGGCAAAATGCTGTGGAGGATGCCCTGGTGATTGTGTAATATTCACCTGGATAACAGTTACCCGAACGACAGCTACCCGAAAAACATTCACCAGAATTCCAATCACCCAAATATAACAAATACCCGAATACCCGAACATCCGCCCAAATAAATATTTAGTCGAATGCAACATTTACAACGACATTTTATTAGAAGGTATTTTCGATTTAATTTTGATGTGTGTTATTAAAATGGTCACATTTGTATATCAACTGGTATCCGTGGGTGGAGCAAAAAAAAATGGCGTTGCGTACTATATACCGTTCTGAATCATATTTCGGACAGCATCATATTCCGGACACTTTGTAATAACATAAATACTTAATGCCCTGATGATATAACTGTGAAATTAAAATAACAATTGATTCTTTAGATTATCCCCTTGGTTTCACTATCATTTTATATTAGATTTACGTTTAAATTATAACATATTAGGCGAAAATCTAACAGCACCACTCATTATTGTTTGTTTTTGACGTTCGCTTAGCGCGAGCGGGTAGAATATAACCGTTTATTAATAGTTCAATTTCACTCGTGTTTCATCCCTGACCATCATCGTTATCAGTTAACTGTTCTTGCTTGGTAAGTGTTTCACAGTTGATTATAAAACATAATGAAGTATATTGTAATTTTTCTTCAAAAAATTATAAAATCAAATGTCCGAAAATTGATTCGTTTTTTTTCCTACGATTCATATTTCGGACAATTAAAATTGGTGATACTACAATGTGTGTTCTCAGGTTTATTATGGATGCGAAGCGTACATACAACAAAAACAAAGTTGAAGACGCTTTGGATGCCATTCGAGCAGGATCAACTATCCAGACTGCTGCAACCCAAAATCCAAATCCTCAGGAAATCCTCAGAATCAGTTTTGGCCAATATGCAAAGCGGATGTGGCCGGATGGAAGCGGATGGATGAGAGCGCGTTTGAGATATATAAATATATACTAGTGATATTGTAACTAATATCAATATAAACATAACATAAACAAAACCCAGAAAGAAAACCGAAACTTCCCAAGTTGGAATGAAAACTCGAATCGAACGTGCTGAGAATAGACCGAAGCAAGTACCTCCTGGTTTAAGCGGTTCTTCTACGCACCAGGGGTCCTCAGCACTTCCCGGAGCAGCACCCAACACGTCTGCTCCTTTTTCGCGGTCGAGGCAACAGCCACAATCTGGCTTGCTTGCGCTTTCTGACCTGGTGGACAACATTTTAAATGCTTTAAATATAAATGACCCTCTTAGTGGTGATATCGGCCAGCCGCCGATATCACCACTTCTACCCGTTGATCCGCACCACCCATCATTCGAACTACAAATAGACATGCAGAGCTGTGTGCATATTTCAGCCACAACTGATTCCTTTGACCTGGATTTTAGACGATGTGATTTCAACTCTTTAAATAGCGTATTTTCATTGGTCGAATGGGAGGTACTTCTTCAAGATCGTACAGTTGATTCCGCCACCCATATGTTTTATGATACCCTGTTTGAGATCATACATTCGAAAGTACCCCGACGCCACCGTTCTATTAATAGGAACACCAGGAAGCCTTGGTGGACTGCAGAGTTGCGAAGGCTGCGAAACAAACTGCGTAAAGCACGCAAACGATTCTTCATCGATAAATCAAACGAAAACCGTGAATCTCTTCGCATCGTGGAAACATGCTATAAGGATCTTGTAGAGAACAGCTACAGGGCCTACCAGCAGAGACTTCAATCTGATATGAAACGGAACCCTACGGCGTTCTGGAAATTCGTTAGAGAGCAAAGAGCGAGTAATCGAGTACCACAAGTTGTCGAATATGGTAACACAACAGCAAACCTACCTGATGAAGTTGCTGATCTTTTTCGACGATTCTTCCAAAGCGTGTTCAAGACTGAGCTGCCTCAACCAGGATCTGGATGTTTTCGCAACCTACCGTCGCATCATATCCACCTACCATTCTTCAATTTTACCCACGAGGAAGTTTTAAGATCATTGCAAAAACTAGACGCGACGAAAGGAACTGGAGTGGACGACTTAGCACCTATCCTGTTGAAGAACTGCGCTTCATCACTGGCCTTTCCTCTGACAATACTCTTTAACAAGTCGCTCGAGGAAAGAACATTCCCTAGCCTATGGAAAACTGCGAAGATGATTCCTATCTACAAATCAGGCAGCTTGCGGCGCGTTGAAAATTACCGTGGAATATCCATCCTTTGTTGCCTAGGGAAGCTACTCGAATCACTGATCCACACAGTGCTACTGTCTGCAGCGAAATCGATGATATCTGAGTTCCAGCATGGATTTGTACCCCATCGTTCCACAACGTCCAATTTATTATGCTACACCAACGTGCTCTTTCGTGAAGTTGAACACAGAAATCAAGTGGACTCTGTTTATATTGATTTCTCGAAGGCTTTCGATACTGTTCCGCATATTCTTACAGTGAGAAAAATGAAGCACATGGGTTTTCCTGATTGGATATCCGATTGGTTGATGTCTTACCTGACCGGTAGGAAAGCTTTTGTTGAGGTGAACTCAGCACGATCCACAACATTCGATATAGCGTCCGGAGTCCCCCAAGGAAGTGTACTAGGGCCATTGATATTTGTAATCTTCATTAATGACTTGTGCCTACGAATATCTTCTGGAAAACTATTGTTTGCCGACGACCTTAAAATTTTCCGAGTCATCAAATCAGCTGCGGACTGCTGCAGCTTGCAGGCCGATATCGATTCTCTAGCGCAGTGGTGCAAAGACAACGGCATGCGTGTGAACACAAGTAAGTGCAAGGTGATCACCTTTAGTCGTTGCTACGAGCCGATAGACTACCGATACAAGATCGACACTCTTTTCTTGGATCGTGTACATTCTATCCGTGACTTGGGTGTTATCTGGGCCCCATACCACGTTTCCGATATTGTACGTATCGAGCGTGTACAGAAATGTTTCATTCGATTTGCATTGCGACATCTCCCGTGGAATGATCCCGTCCATCTTCCCCATTATTCGGAACGTTGTCGTCTAATCGACTTGGAATTGCTCACGGCAAGGCGACTGAAGATGCAACGACTGATTGTATTCGACATCCTCAGTGAAAACATCGAGTGTGCCGATCTTCTTCTGCATATTCCAATAAACGTTCCTCAACGTCAGCTGCGTTTCTCCGCATTAATTGCTGTTCCCGGACATAGAACATGCTATGGCTACAATAATCCATTCAGTTCCTGCCTTCGAGCCTTCAACAATGTCTGCCAAATTTTTGATTTCAACATGACCAAAGATTATTTTAAAGCTAGGATTAAGAATATATCATAAGTATAACCAGTCTGTACGATACTCTCGAAGACGATGAATAAATAAAATAAAAAAAAATAAAAAAAAAAAAAAGCATAGTATTATGTTTGCTTCCGATTGTGAGAACATTTTTGAAAGAAAAATGTGGTTTTTTGGCAGCGTTCATTTCCCTCGATGCCTGATTCAGTGCAAGAGGTCAAGGATTTGACCACTGTAATACAGTGGAATTGCAGAAGCATCATTCCTAAACTAGATCAGTTTAAATTTTTAGTTCACAGCTCTAACTCCGATGTATTTTCTCTCTGTGAAACATGGCTTTCTTCAGCCGATGAGCTGAATTTCCACGATTTCAACATTATTCGCCTCGATCGAAATGACTCGTTTGGTGGCGTACTATTGGGGATTAAAAAATGTCACTCCTTCTATAGAGTCACTCTCCCATCGATGACAGGCATTGAAGTTGTTGCTTGCCAGACACAAATCAATGGCAAAGACCTCTGCATTGCTTCGATATATCTCCCTCCCAGAACTACGGTAGGCCGCCATCAGTTCTTTGATACTATCGAGGCAATGCCGGAGCCGCGGTTGATCTTAGGTGATTTCAACTCCCAATGAACAGCATGGGGATCACTCTACGATGACAACCGTGCCACTTTGATTTATGATCTGTGCGACAACTTCAAATTGACAGTTTTGAATACTGGGGAAGCAACCAGAATAGCCAACCCTCCTGCACGGGCAAGCATGCTAGACATATCTCTATGCTCTTCTTCGTTATCCCTGGATTGCATGTGGAAGGTAATCCAAGATCCCCACGGTAGTGATCACCTACCAATAATTTTATCGATCGCTAATGAATCAAGCTCTCGTGAGTCAGTCAATATTTCGTATGACCTCACGAAGAATATTGACTGGAGAAAATTTGCAGAAATAATATCTGAAGCACTTGTTTCAATGCATGAACTTCCTCCACTCGAAGAGTATAACTTTATATCGAGTTTGATTTACGAAAGCGCACTTCAAGCCCAAAAAAAACGTGTACCGGCTACCACTTTCCGACGTCGTCCTCCATCACTTTGGTGGGACAAGGAGTGTTCAAAGGTCTACCTTGAAAAATCATCCGCTTTCAAAAAATTCAGGAAAACTGGATTAGTGGAATGGTTTCTAAAGTACCAAGCTCTAGAAGCCAAACTAAAAGGTTTGATTAAAGCAAAAAAGCGTGGATATTGGCGGAAGTTCGTCAATGGTTTGTCAAGGGAGACCGCTATGAGCACTCTTTGGAATACGGCTAGGAAAATGCGTGGCTGGAAACATACAAACGAAAGTGAGGAATACTCTGACCGTTGGATTTTTAACTTTGCAAGGAAGGTTTGCCCCAACACCGTTCCTGCACAAAACGTCGTACGCGACATTCCACTTCAAAGCGATTATGAGAATTTTTCGATGGTGGAATTCTCAATTGCCCTTCTCTCATGTAACAATTCAGCTCCGGGGTCGGACAAGATAAAATTCAACTTGTTGAAGAATCTTCCCGACTTGGCAAAACAGCGTTTGCTGAACTTGTTCAACAAGTTTCTGGAGCTGAATATTGTCCCGCATGACTGGAGACAAGTGAGAGTGATAGCCATACGGAAACCCAACAAGCCGGCTTGCGATCACAACTCGTATAGGCCGATTGCAATGTTATCCTGTATTCGTAAATTGTTAGAGAAAATGATTCTACACAAGTGGGTCGAAACGAACAATTTGCTGTCAAATACGCAGTTTGGCTTCCGCCGAGGTAAAGGGGCAAATGATTGTCTCGCGCTGCTATCTTCTGAAATCCAAATCGCATTTGCTCGCAAAGAACAAATGGTTTCCGTTTTTCTCGATATCAAAGGGGCATTTGATTCAGTTTCCATGGAAATTCTCTCAGAGAAGCTTCATAATCGTGGACTTTCACCAATTCTCAACAATTTCCTGTACAATTTACTGTCAGAAAAGCACATGATTTTCTCTCATGGCAGCTCGAAATCTTCTCGTTACAGTTTTATGGGCCTACCGCAAGGCTCCTGCCTAAGCCCCCTCTTGTATAGTTTTTACGTCAATGATATGGATGATTGTCTCACTAGAGACTGCATGCTGAGACAACTTGCAGACGATGGAGTTATTTCCATCACGGGTACTAATCCCGTCGTTCTGCAAAAGTCGTTGCAAGATACCCTGAACAATCTGTTCACGTGGGCCCTCAAGCTGGGTATCGAATTCTCTACGGAGAAAACTGAAATTCGTTTTTTCTAGGAAGCACGAACCCGCCCAATTCCAGCTTCACCTATCCGGCAAACATTCCAACACTCTATGTTTTTCAAATACCTGGGTGTATATTTTGATTCAAAGTGTACCTGGGGGAGACATATTGCGTATTTGAAACAGAAATGCCAGCAAAGAATCAATTTTCTCCAAACAATTACCGGAACATGGTGGGGCGCCCATCCAGGAGACCTCGTTCAGTTGTACAAAACAACGATATTATCAGTGTTAGAATATGGCAGTTTTTGCTTCCGATCAGCTGCCAGGATTCATATTCTCAAGCTGGAGAGGATACAATATCGTTGCTTGCGTATAGCCATGGGGTGTTTGCATTCGACACATACGATGAGTCTCGAAGATTTGGCAGGAGTACCCCCGCTTACTCTTCGGTTCACAGAATTATCCTACAGATTTCTCATCCGTTGCAAGATCATAAATCCATTGGTGATTGATAACTTCGAAAATCTACTCCAACTGACTCCTCAGTCAAGTTTTATGTCTCTATACCATGAGTACCTTACCCATGAAGTGCACCCTTCACCGGGCATCTCCAACCAAGTTTGCTTCCCATACTTTTGCAATTCTTCTGTCATTTTTGATCTGTCCATGCGACAAAAAATCCATGGAATCCCAGATCACCTACGCTCCGATTCTATTCCGCCGATATTTTCGGCAGAATATGGGAAAGTTGGATCTGATAAAATGTTCTTTACTAACGGTTCATTCATAAACGGGTCCACTGGCTTCGGCATCTTCGATGAAAATTCCAGTGCCTCTTTCAAACTCAAAGATCCTTGTTCCGTGTATGTCGCTGAACTGGGTGCGATATACTACGCACTGGGGATCATTGAAACATTGCCCATCGACCACTATTTTATTTTTTCAGACAGCCTCAGCTCAATAGAGGCAATCCGCTCAATGAAGGTTGATAAACGCTCATCTTATTTCCTAACTAGAATAAGACAACTATTGAGTGTTTTGGTCGAAAAATTATTCAAGATTACCTTAGCATGGGTTCCCTCTCATTGCTCGATTCCGGGGAATGAGAAAGCGGACTCGTTAGCTAAGGTGGGCGCTTTAGAAGGCACACTTTTTGAAAGGCAAATTGCTTATAATGAATTTTTCCACATTCCTCGTCAGTATACGCTCGTAAGTTGGCAGCGCATGTGGAGTGAAGATGAGTTCGGTCGTTGGTTACAACACGATCCCTAAGGTCTCGACGAGTGCATGGTTCAAGGGATTGAATGTAGGTCGTGATTTCATTCGCGTGATATCTCGGCTTATGTCCAATCACTACAACCTAAACGCGCATCTCTATCGCATTGGGCTCGCAGCAAACAATCTTTGTGATTGTGGCGATGGCTACCACGACACCGAGCATATTGTCTGGTCGTGTATCCGGTTCCATGCTGCTCGCTCTCAGCTCTCTAGAGCACTGAGAGCACAAGGCAGACAATCGGATATCCCCGTCCGGGATATCTTAGGTAGCCGGGATCCTGATCTTCTGCTTCATCTATACCTGTTCCTCAGAAACGCCGATGTCAACGTTTAATGATGTTTCCTTCGTTGTGTCCCCGTTTCATATCCCTCCTATCCGATCGATAAACTTTTACTTAGTCGCGGCAATACATACACACACTCTTTACAGATGCACGGGTCGAAGGTTGTGCAGTCCACTGATCATTCAACAAGAGCCAAAGGTTGTACCGCTCATGACAACTCTACACGAGCTGATGTTTGCGCCGGCTAGTGACCATTCTATCCTGGATTCCTCGAGTCGAGAAAGACGCACCACGCTAGATATGGGGTACAGAATAGGGGGGCGTTGCTGATTAATGGTCAGCTGCATCCCAATAGGAAGTATCCCGTGTCGGGCACACGTACAGAGCATCGAAGACTGCAACATACCAATTATGAGAACACTTGTAATACTAACCTCGAGCCAACCGCGAGTAATCGGTTACATATTACTAACATAGTTGTAAGCAAACATTGTCGAAATATTGAACTCCCGGCCCCGTTAGGCTGACGCCATATGAGCCTTAATAAAATATATATTTTGGATAAAAAAAAAAAAAAATCATAGTAATAGAATATATTTTTTGAGGGACGAACGAAACAGATGAAAATCAAAACAGGCTCTACTGTGGTTAAGAGGGGTCCCCGGTCAGGAAGGTCGAAAAAATCGAATTTTCTTTTTTTGCATTTTTGGGAAGCTTATGCCCTCAGAAATTTTGTCCTAAAACGATTTTCGATATTCGATTTCGTTGGAATGTTGGAATACAACCAAAATACCCGAACACTTCATTTTTTCTCATGTTTGATCGTTTTATTGCAATAGTAATGGTATAGAAATACAAGTTGAGCTTAAAACCACAAGAAATCGTTATGCAAACAGAGTGTCCGAAATTTGATTCTTATTCGCTTCAATTGAACTTCAACTTGTGCATAAAGTTTAGATCTGTTTTCTGCATCAAATGCCTTAAGCGGGATTTGAAAGTTGAAACGAAATGAAAAAGCGATAAGTTTCATTTTTATATTAATTCAAATTACCATTTTCTATAAATTATGGACTTTCAAATTCGATTATTAATATTAGTTTGGGGAAAAATTGATCCATTTTTTTCTCAGTAGCTGGTCGATATCTCGCGTAATATCGATCATACATTTTCAAGTTTAGGCTCGTTGTAAAGGTGATATTTTACACTTACTTCAGCCTATAGTCTATCCTATATTCTATGATGTTCAAGGCATCTGGGATCACGTGTTTCACCCCATTCCGCGCACGCATAATTGCCCTGACAACGCGATAAGATACCAGTTTCGCATGCTCACCAGTGCCACTATTTCGCGTGTGTTTTTCTGTGTGTTTTGGTAAAGTATTTGAACGATTTTTTTTGGCTCATTATGTTTCTTGATGTATTTTTAACGGAAAATTTGCATTTGTTGTCAGTTTCAAAATTCGGTTAGTTGTAGTATGTGTTCTCATCACACAAAGTAAGTACTATATTGGAAGTTTAATTTTGCTTTGGATGGACTTATAAAAATTGCCCCGCATTTCCCCGCAATTTTTTTCTAACGAAAGTGTTCCTCAAAGTGTCTTTTATCACTCAGCATTTGAATTTTTCACCAGAAACCCCCTTTTTTTTTCTCAATACTAACCCGAAATGTTATTTAGAAATAACTGTTATTTAAAGTTGTGCCTTTTCATTAATAATGTGAATATTTTTTTGTGGATATGGTCTCCCAGTTATGTGATGAGAATTTGTTCGATTATTTAAGAACAACTGGGCAGGATATAACTGCCTCAACTCCCATGATGAAATCATTATACGACTTCGTTATAGGAAAAACAAATTTAACCAACATTTCGTCAACTTTGCAGGAGCTTCTACGAAATAAAATTGGGTGATTTGTTAGTAAATTAGTAGAGAAATGGAGTTCTGTAAACAATATGGTGGACTGATTTTCTAATAAAGTAGATACATGACTGATGTTGGAATTTGTAATTCCTTCAGAAACTGGTAATTGAAGTGTTTTCTTATTATAAATGGTGCTTTAAAAATATGCTATAGGTTACAATATTTTTTATGTTATTTAGGGACTGCGGCAACGAGTCGTGAAAATGGTTCATTTCTTGCCCGAAAAAAATGATGAAGAATGTGAAAAATGTAAATTTCGAACTTTGCCCCATTGCTCCTCCCCCGTTTTGGTTTTCGATGAAACAGAGTTGAAAAATGAACTCAGCGTATCCGAAAACCCCAGTCTACAAAAATTGGATTTTTAGCTCAAAAATTTGTGTTTTGGCCGCCTACATTTTTTTCAGGGACCACTGTGAGGCGGCGTGAATATGTAAGCACAAACAAAATATATTTTGTGGATTTTTTTCCATCTCTCTCTAATAACTTTTCTTTGGAATAAAAAAATTCCTCAATAATTTCCGCCCGATATCTTCGTAACCTACTTTGTTCGATTCTATTTATTTACTGTTTTTCTCTTGTGTTTCTATTTACAATTGTGTTTTGTGTTGGTTATAATGAACAAAGCGTGTTTCACTGTCACTTCTTGGATTCGCACAATGAAGTGTAAAAACAGGTATGTATTTAATTTTAAGTGTGTCCTATATTCTAGGTGTATGGTGTATGGACCGTGTGTAGGTGCGTATATGTAATATTTACAAATTTCATTTAATTCCTCTATATCGTAGTAGATTTTTGTGGAAAAAATCACTGGATCCATAACTGGAAATCATGGATCCATAATCTCGAATCGGATGAGGAATCTGGAAGACATGGTTATACAATAATATTTTTTCCTCACTAGGGTTAAAATGTGAATCGAATTCGTCATGTTCATCGATTTGTACTCCGTGAACACCTTGCGATCTGCACAAATGGACGGGAAATTCAACGTCATTGTAACAAACAAAACGTTCAAATTTATTATTATTTTTTGTTTTAAAATAGATTGTCAGGAATTCTACAAATCGGTTGGTGCAAAACTTTCGTGAATCCATTAATAAATAACGGAGCGACGGGACCAAGGTTATGAATTTGTTACCGAAAGGCGTTATCCAATGCCAAAAAGATAATTTAGGTTTTACGTCGGGAAAACGGTAATTGGCAGTTATGTTATGCTATGTGGACAAATTGCCTACAGAATCTCGCAATGGTATGGCCCTATGGGGACTGAATTTATAACAGTTCAAAATTATGAATGAAAACAGTTTTATTTCAAATGAATAAAATTTATTTATTTTTTATATTTTATCTGAAGAGAAGAGGAATCTGGAATACGAGAGAAATTCGCGGTAATACAGTGATGATTCTGAATCCGGACACTTTTTCATTACAGTCAATATCAATATAGTGTCAATTATAGTACCTAGCTGTAAACAAAAAATATAAAAAATCAAAAATCAATGTGAATTACACAAACCTATGTCCGGAATAAAAAGCAGATTTAAAAAATGATTTTTAATCCGGACGATCAAAAGTTAGAAGCCTTAGTATGCAGTATGGAGTGTGAGCCATCTTGGATTTATATTTTTCATCAATAACTGTATTCTATTAGTCAAGCCCTTTTTTTGATACTCATATTGATGGGGGTTCGAAAAAAAATATGGTGCCATCTTGTAGTGATGACCATTTTGGATTTCCATTTTTCATGAAGAACTGTCTACTAGTAAAGCTCTTTCGTTGTAATCCGCCATTTTCTAGTAGCCGCCATCTTGGATTTTCTTTTTTCATCGATAACTGTGTTCTACTTGACTTGGCTTGACTACCTTTCGTTTGATACCCATATTGATAGGATTTTGAACATTTTGGTCATCTTGTGAAAATACAATAAATAATTGAATTAGTAAAAAACTTTTATCCCAAACGTATTTTCATTGAACCCTGCTACTTATGACACTCCCGTTTATAAGTTCTACAATAATCTATATAAATAAAAATGTTAGGCAAAATCTGTTGGTAAGCGGAAAACCCGAAGAAGGGATGATCCGATTTTAGCCTCCTGTATTTTGTTGTATTTGTCTCTTCCCGCAGATCAATATAGTGGACAGAAAAACTGGAAAATTTTCGGAAAACTCTGAAGGAAGGTCGGAAAATTCAGAAAATTGAAATCCCACATGTTCAAAAATTACATCATAATAAGCGTTGTTAGTCCATTAAATATTTGCGCTATCGAAATTGATCTTTGTTCATAAGTGCAAATGGATTTTAAGACGAAATAACGCATTTCCATATCTTATATCTATATAAATAAAAACGTAAGGCAAAATCTGTTGGTAAGCGGAAAACCCGAAGAAGGGATGGTCCGATTTTAGCATTCTTTATTTTGTTGTATTCGTCTCTTCCCGTAGATCAATATAGCGGAGAGAAAATTCGGAGAATTGAATTACCATATGTTCTACAATTAGCTAAGCGTTGTTAGTCCATTGGATGTTGGCGCTACCGAAATTGATTTTTGTTCGAAAGTGGAAAAGGATTTTCAGACGGAATAACGCATTCCTATATCTTCTATCTATATAAACAAAAATGGAAGGCCAAATGTGTTGGTGTGCCCTAAACCCGTGAAAGGAATGGTCCTATTTGAGCTGTCTTTATTTTGTAATATTTTCTGTATCAAACATGTATTCCATGCAACGGAGAAACATGTTATTTCCAAATGCTTGAAGAATCTTGAACGAGAGTTGTGTCTGAAAAAAAAAATTTATATTATAAGGACGAATTTTTGTAGAAGTACTAGACAATTTATAGTAAAAGGAAATTGTAAAGGGTCAAAGGGTAATCAATCAATGAAGAGTTCAGTGGTTGGACTCACGAACGTTCACCTAGTAAGAAAACGTGAATGTTTGAAAGTATTCAAATCAAAAAATCTATTTTGGGCGAGACGAAGTTCGTCGGGTCAGCTAGTTAATAAATAATTTCTCTTAAATAATTGCAAAGAAAACACGTGTCCGGATTTCAAAGAATGATTTAAAAAGTGTCCGGATTCAAAATCGCGACACGATGAAAGAAATTTCAAATTTTGAACAAATATAACATGATTTTGTGGAATTCTGTGATTCATAACTTAGATGAAGGCTTCCTAATTCTTTAGGAACGCTAATTTTTCATGCTAGGATATGTCAATATTTTCAGTAGTTGAAGTTATATTCGTAAGCGCTTAAGCGTCCGGATTTCGATGCATTACTATAACATGTGTCATGAATTTGATTGTCACTCACATTTACTAACCATAATTTCAATCGCCTCGAAACTCTGTGTTCGACTCAGTGATCGATTTCATTCCTAATCGTTAGAAAATGCTCATTTACTTTGGAACGTTTAATCAATGCTCGTGTTTAGAATTAGTTAATAAATGGATTAAAATCTTCAATTAGCTTGGAACATTCAATGAACGCTCGTGTCTAGAATTAGCTAATCATCATGAGATATTGTAATAACTAGCAGTTCACCTTATAAAAGAGCCGATCGATTTCTTCCCACGTCAACATCTAATCATCACAAGCTGATTTCCATCGCCAATCGGCAATTATACCTAACCGAATGCGATATTCGTGGCAACATAGTAGCAAAAAGTAAGCTTGTTGCAATGCGAGTAAAGTAAGCTCGGGAACCGCAGCTCACGTGCAGCTACTTGAAGAGGCAACGCGCGAAGTGTTTATTTGATGCATTTAGCTGCCCGCTGTGTCGTGACTGAATGGCGTTATCTAAACAACCCTTCTCGCCACTTGCCATTTTGTTATCTAACAATAACAATCTTATTTGCACAAACGCTACACGCGCCACTTGGAGGCGTGCGCTATTACCCGAGCGTAGCTTTCCTGGAACATTGCGCTTCGAAGGGAATCCCTGGCTGTTGTACACGCGGCTCGAGGTCATCTGAGTTTATTGCCGCACGATAACCGATGTTGGTTGCCGCCGGTGAGTAATAAGCATCACTTTGTCTTTCCCGTTTGTCACTTGATTGTTTTTTGGGGCGAAAACCTGTTGCGGTTGATGAGTAATGTCGAGTTCTGTCCCCAATATTCAAAGGTGATAAGAAGCACAACCCTCCGGGAGACCAAATTATGTCGCGATCAATGGGCTTGCGATCATTAATCATGTCGCAGGCCAGGCGAACGCTCCCTTGGCCGAGTGGTTAGCGTCATAACTAACATGCCGGGTGTTCGGGTTCGATTCCCGTTCTGGTCGGGGGAAGTTTTCGTCAAAGAAATTTCCTCCGACTTGCACTGTGATCACGCGTATTCTCTAGAGCTAGCCACTCAGAATGCATTCAAGGCGTGTTATTTGGAATAGAAATCTCAACTAAGTACTAATAAAAATGACGCAAGTAATACTACGTTGAGACGGCGAAGTTCCTCTAGGAACGTTAGTGCCATTGAAGAAGAAGAAGAAGGCCAGGCGAACGCATTAACACGTTCGTCGCCCAAAGCGACTTTTCTGAGTTTCTGGCGGAGCCCAACTTGCGGATAAATTATTAAATGAAGATCAAACTATGTGTGTAGACAACTTTTACATGATCTGGAAATATTTATGTGTCCATTCTATCAAATTCCATTTTAAAATCCCATTCAATTTGAACGAGGAAAGTGTCACCCATATCTGGGTGACGGGGCGACGAAAGTGTTAATTCTTGACTGTGAGCTTCTCCATTATTTCCACTTTGCATTCCTCGCGGTTTTTTTTGGTCTTCTGTTGATCGGTTCTGGAAGGCAGCTGCATGGCTCTTTGCAACAATCAGAGCAATTTTTCATTGTTCGCGCATATTTAAAAGTTTTGCGATGGAGTCGTTATGATGCAGCGCAGGGATGTAAATGACCCTGTTGAAAGGAGACTAATTTGATGATCTGTTGTGATGTTGAAGAATATATCTTCGCCAGTCTTCAGGGTGCGGCGCAAAATAAAACATGACATAACGAATGAGCGCATGAGTCAATTACAATTACACTCACTTTCTACAGCGATTCCGATTTGTTAAATCTGGCTTTATTCCACCAATTAATCATGTCCTCTCACTTTCAGGATAAAACTTTCGCTCCGTTGGGTTAATTAGCAGTGACACGAAAATGAGAGAAAAAAAAGGGTAACCATCGGTTCGACAACGACAACTTTTACCATGACACGCCGATTTGGGTGAGCTGGAGGGCAGGGCAGATCCGCGTTCGTCTGTTCGTCCGTCGACTGTCCGAAAAGTGGGACAGAGCGCCGCCCGGAGCACCTTTTTTCCAACTGATTAATATATGGAAACTTGAATTCTGACTTACAGACAACCCTTGTAATTGAAGACAGGGACGAGCGATTGAGAGATCTTGTCGTGAATCCATTATCTCTAATTTGGAAGTGCAACGCAGCGAATGCGCAGTGTTGCAATAAATTATTATACGCGATTGAAGGTCTCGCCGTGGTGGTTACTTACAAACACGGTGGGCAATAAATATGACTATCGATGAAACACAATATTATTCTGATCTTGAGTCTCATGCTGGGATGAAGCTAGTAATATCTACTGTTTTCAGGTGACACGTGTTTATAAATAAATTAATCTGTGGGGACGCTTGGTTTCTAAAGTCACATCGATATCATTCGTTTGAGTAAAGTAATTCAATCTTGTCATAGGCTTGACCAAGGCGCCTAGAAGTATATCCTAAGGTGAGGCCGTTTCGTCACTAAGTTGGTTAGGGGAGCGGTATATGAAAACAGTACGGAAGAAAGCAGAAGGAGAATTATTAGCTTGAAGCGTGAAGGAGACAGACTGATCACGAGCGAGCTTTTGCACAAGCGTATTGTGTTTTGTTTACAAACAAAACACAGTAGACTTCTAAGATGGCTGAAGAGTGGTTTTAGCAAGTTGGCCCACCTTAGGGCATCCGCACCAATGTGTTGTTACAGACATTTTGACAACCCTCACCATAACGCAGCAACCCCACTGGTGGTTGCGCTTCAGGTGTGGGAAATAGTAATCTGCGTCTCGGTGAATAGTGAGTTAACAAATTTGGCAACGCGATAGCAACCGAGCCAAGTGTTGCTATTTTCAACAAATGTCAAACATCTGTTGTGGGTTCCATTCGTCTTGTGTTGTTTTTTTGTGATTCTGCTCTGAAGTATTATTTCGGAAGTTTATATATTACATTTATCTATCAAAAAATGAACGCGACGAAAAGTGAATCAACTGACACTTGTCATTTCTTCTAGTAATAGCAATCGTATTTAGCAACCTGCGGTGCGAAAAAGAACTGATACTATAGCAACCGCGATAGCAACAACGGGTGCGCAAATCGAAGAGTTCATAAATTGACAACGGCTAAAACTCGCGACTAGAAACCCTGAATAGTAACGCATTGGTGCGTATGCCCTTAGGATATATTTCTAGGCACCATGGGCGAGACTGTCCTCTATGGTGACGTGAAATTTCAGCGCGATCTGTCATTAACCCTTCTGTACACGTGTATAAAATCAGAACACGTATACTCGCGCACGGTGTCACAGACCGAAAATTGAACTTCTCTGTAATGTTGCCATTGTGTATTTTTCAGGCTTTATTGGCATTTATTTGAAGAAGAGGGAATGATTGAATAAAACAACTCCAAAAAATATGTTTTCTTAGTCTTTATTATGTTTTAATAGTCATCTAATTCAGCCTCCTCAAAATAGAGTAATGTTTGATACTCCAACACAAATAACGAAATTCGAGTTTTTCACTGTTATTAATTAAAAGTAAGCAACTGAATACAATTTATGGAAGTATAAAAAGCTATAGAATAACGTAAAAACGTATCAATCGATTGTGGTTTCATTGGAGTAAGAATCAGAACATAGCATAACCGCATGCTCGAAACAAATATATTTTTTACATTTCATGCAGTTGTTGCGTGTTTTTTGGGTCTTTATGGAAGATAAGAATGTATAACGACCTTCTAAATAATTACCAGATGATAAAGGTTCTGGAATATAAAGTTTGCATATTTCTAATATTCTTTGTCTCTGTTTTCTTGGTAAATTAAGAATCAATGCCTTTTTAGATGGGGCATAAAAAGATGATATAAAAGGATTTCTAGGAACTTACTTTTCTTTTTCCTGTTTTCTTGTCGATATTGTCCATTATAAGAAAAATATCCTCGAAACTGTAACTGTTAAAAATTACCATAAGCTACCGAACAGTTTATAGTTTACTGTTTACAATTCTTCCACAAGTGAAATTCTTCCACAAGTGTGTATATGTATGACCATTATATTTAGCGAATAACTGTACGAAAGTCAAACATTTATATTTTGCTTTTAAACGTATGAATCTAACGACGATTATATCGACGAATAGTTAATATATGGATCCGTTCAATCCAGTTACAAAAGGTTACTGAAATCAAATAAGAATAGTCCGGTAATGATCTTATGCATTATATTCAATGAATATTCCACACCACTAACATTAATTTATACATTTTATTCAACAATATTCTAGAATATGAAAAAAGGCACTTGTCCAAAAAAGTTACTCCTATACTCGCGTCGGTGTGTCAGACCGAAAGTGTTAAAAAGTGTCACACGTCCCCTTTGTACCAACACATGCGATACGCTAAACGAGGACGAACGACGAATAACGAGGCTAGAGAGAATCGCAAAGTCGTAATGTTGATATTTACTGAGAAATGAACGAATTATTGATTTCTCGGTCTGACAGACCAATGCGCGTGTATAGGAGTGTTAAGCATGTTTTCAGTGATCGATATTGTCAGCTTTTGAATGTCAAATGTACTTCGTGATTTTTACAAAGTTTGTGTTCCTTGCTCTAATTAGAAAGAATGTATCCTCTTTGATACAAAATATATAAACATGTAAAGTCGTAAACTAACAGAATGTAAATGTCTAATATTTTTGCATATGGGTAATCTATTTTTTTCGAATTTCATGTTATTGCTTTATTAGAGCGGAGACGAGCACAACGAAATAGAGACAACTCAAATCTGACCATCCGTTCTCTTGTGATGATATTATTGCCAGATTACACCCAAACTAGCGTTGGCAAAAAAACAGTTCATCTTTGGCAGAAATGATGCCGTTTAGTGTGCAGGAGAGTCAAATGCGCAAACAATGAGCTGTTTTAAAAGCTCAAAAATTGTTTGTATGTATGCGTGCAGACATCTCTTTCTGTTTTCTTTTCTCATTTCATTTGGGATTATGCCAAAAAAAAGTCCAAACGACGTCAATGGGGCCGGCTAGAATGCAATGCTATTTTACACGACCACGTTATTCACATGGCTAATGATGCTTTAGCAGATGTTCAGCAAATACGTGATAATAATGCACCTGATTATAAAATGAAGATGGGAAGTGTTTTCTTGGAGTAAAAAAGGAGCGCATGAAGGAGAACAATATCTATCTCGGTCTGGACCGTGTGTGTGCGACGAAGTATGCGGAAAGCTTATTTGTCTTTTGTTTTGCTCGCTCGTATTTATCTTATATTGCTGTACCATGTATATTATACAAATGCTTACCAGTATTTGTGAGTCATGACATTTTCTGTTATGTTATGTCTCATTTAAGGTGAAGGTGGAAGCTAGCCATTGTAGTAGTATAGGTAAACCCACGTGCAAAAATGGGGTAATAGTGTTTGTGAGAGAAGAGCAAAGCACACGTAAATAGATCAATTCACTTATCAGACTGTGTGGCGCTTCATTGACACGAGTCTTTGGATATATTTTAAAAAAAATAACAATTCAATACGAATGTAAAATGTAGAATTGGAATTAACCAAGCGTTTACTATCCTTGAAAGAGATTTCCTGTGTCCGGAAACTAGGTTGCCAGAAATTGCCTTCAATAAATTGATTCTGTTTCGGGCTTCTTTTTTGATCGCCTGAGCATGAAACTAAGTTTCTTGTCAAAGGTTACTCCGAGTATTTTGAGAGTTTTGACTGAGGGGATTCGGGTTTCGAAAATTTTGAAGTGAGCTTTTAGACTACATATATGAAGAACTTTAGATTTTTCCTTATATATTTCGAAACCAAGATTTTGGGCCCAGTCTAGAACGGAATCAATTGCTCTCTGAAGACTTTTCCTTGCTGCTGATGCAGCGACGCTAACTGAAACTAGCACAATGTCATCTGCATAAACAAGGATTTTTACATTATCTGGAATTTTTGCAAAAAGGGATTGCATAATGACCAAGAAGAGGGTTGGTGATATAACCGAGCCCTGGGGAATTCCATTTTCTTGGATTTTCAGTGAAGATTTTGTGTTCTTGACTATGGTTCTAAAGGTTCTATTTTCTAGGAAACTTTTAATATAAAAACCTACTTTTCCAAGGATCCCCCAGTCGAAGAGACTCTTCAATACTGGGTACCTCCATGCTCGATCAAATGCCTTGCTAAGATCAAGTGAGGCCACATCTGCGTGGTGATCTTTCTCGATAACGTCATGTACTATAGCCTCTAATTCTGCGAGTTGATCTTTTGTGCATTTTCCTGCACGAAAAGCGAACTGTCTTGGATCTAGTAGCTTATTAGACTCTAAGAAGGTCTTTAAGCGTCGATTAACTATCCTTTCTAGAACTTTTCTGACACAACTCAAAAGAGTTATAGGTCGGAAATTGGCCAGAAGATGTTGGTTTTTGTCTGCTTTCGGAAGGGAAACTATCAAACCTTCTTTCTATTCTAGCGGCTGCATAAGTTGCCCGTTATTGAAAGCTCTGTTCGGGAAAGCATACAAATGGACAGAACAAATGTATGGGGGAATGAGAATGCTTCCAATTTTCATCAATTTAAACCATATACAGACTATGAGATTGTAATGTATAGTATATCAAACGAATCATAAAAAAAAATTCGATTCGATTGGTATGCAAATCGTAAAAATCCGCTCGTAACAAAAATAGTTATTAACGTTTACTTTATTTCATAAAAACGTGACCTGTTTTCTTATTTGGCACCCTTAATGTAAGACGTAGTCCTACGTCAAAATTAAACTAAAAAACTCCAACATCTACAAAATTTTCGCCAGAGAATGAAATATCGGAAATTGGTTGAGTTTCAGTTAAAAAATATACAACCATTTTGTTTAAATTTTCATTGGATTTTTTTTTTTCTGAAAATTAAAATTGAATTTTCTCAGTAACATATTTTCTTTTTGATAAAGTACTATGTACTAGTGTTTTTCTTGTACCGTGATTGACATATTCTGCAAACTTTCTCCCATTTAGAAACATGTCAAGAACTAATATAAGAGCTTAAACTTTGTCGTATACCCTATATAACCATCTTGATTTGAAACAAAATTAGGATAGGTTGTTCTTTTCCAAAGAAGACATTAAAAAGTTGTTGTTGGAAAAGCTTTTCCTTGTAAATATTCCAATCTTCCGATGTATGGATGATTTGTTACAATCAGCGAAACTTCAGTCTCCAGGGAATTATTATTAATTTTTAGAAATCCCAAATAGGACAAAGTATGTATTAAAGGCGCGTGATCAAATCGAAAGTAACTTAAAGAAATTGAGCACAATTTAGGAGAAAACAAATTAAAAAAGGAATCATAGAAAAATTAAAAGAGGTAGAAGTGTAATGAAGAACAGGATGGAGGCGGAGCCGATCTGGCGTGGAGGTAACATCCATACTTCTCACGCTCAAGATCACGAGTTCAATTCTCACTCCCGACATTCTTCCAAAATGGAAGGTAAAAGTGACGAACCAGCCAGAAGCGTTGAAAGTCACTATAATACAGAAAAAAAAAAAAAAAAAAGGATGGAGGCGATCTGGCGTATTGGTAACAACCGTACTTCTCATGATCAAGGTCACGAGTTCAATTCTCGCTCCCGACATTCTTCCAAAAAAATGGAAGTAAAAGTGATGAATCAACCAAAAAGTTTTGAAAGTCATTACAGAAAAAGAACAGTACAGCCGAACAGTTGTCTTGTATCTGATGTTCATAAATGTATATAAAAATCTTAATCCCTTCAGAAATATTAATCGATCGGTCGCCTTTTTTCTTTCGTTCATCCTAAATGTTGAAGACGTGCATTGGGCATGATGTGATAAGACAACAATCTTTCTAATAAAACCTCTATTAACGTTTAATCATTTAAACCAGGATCTCGTCAAAACTTTAGGGATATAGAGTGGCACTACCCAGCAAACAATAAATCGTATATTCGTAAGTCGTATATAAAGTGGGATCGAATCACAATCGTATATAATGTCGATCGAAGTATACATTGTGTATATCTAAAATCGCATAAAATGAGTGAAAACCCGAATTTATTCATCGCTACAGATTAAGTCGTAATTCGGTATAGCAAGCATCGGTTTTATGATATACACTATCGTAAAATAAATCTGAACAACATTATATATGCATATCAGGCAGATACAGTTCGTGAGTCACATAAATGTTTAATTTTTCACGAAACCAAATTTAATATTTGCTCTTTGTTCCATTGTATTTTTACGACACAAGCACAAAACATACGGTCATTAAAAAGCACGTAACTTTTTAACCTGTCAATCGATTTACATAGAGTTGGCTGCGTTTGAAAGGTGAGACCTCTACCTTTCTAATGTTCAACGTTCAACAGATGGCGCTACGTGTTCCATGATTTAAATAAAAAGTCCCCTTATTTATTTAACATACTGTGTATCGAACGATTACTACAAGTGATATTAGAACTGCGTTGGGGGAATTTCTGTGGAGCTTATATAATGCATAAATAGATTCTGCACTCTGTTCAAGGAATTCAAAATATCCGAACGTTGTACATAACATTGTTACATAACAATCTGTGGAATTTAGGAACATTCAGAACGTTTGTTTTTAATGGCAGAGCCGATCATGTTTTGATGAAAGCATCAGGTTTTAACATAGATATGGCTTTGTTCTTAAAATCGGGTGAACTGCAAAGTTTAAAGCCTCTGGAATACAAACAAGAAGAAGAAGATCGCGTTGTGATTCAGAGGAGACAAAGGGGAGTAAAAATCTCAGTTTTTGAAGAATCTTATTATAGGCTCATCATAAATTGTTTAAAGTAGTATTGCAGCGAAAAAAAAGGAGGTGAGTGTCAAAGAACAAATTGTAGAGCAGTTTATTAGCGGTTCGAAAAATTAATTTGATTGATAAAAATGATCAAGTTTATCAAACATCATATCAAACAAAATCAATAAAAACTTCTAAGAAAACAATTTTTTTTCTTTAATTCCAAAACGTTATTTAATACTTCTATTTTAAATGTTTTGTAATTGTATTTAATACTAAATGTTCTTCTCTTTCAAATGTAAGTAAGAAAATAGTTCAGAATAGCCTTCTTTGCGAATCAGAACCAGTTTGAGAAAAGCAGACCCCAAAAAAAGATTCTATTTCGTTGCAACACAAACAGCTAGAATTTTAACAAGATACATTTATACATTGTTGAATGCTTAGAATAAAGTATATTTAACGTCAATTTCGTTCAAAAGAGTTGTTTGTTTATTTATTGTGCTTAAATATGATAATTTCAGCTGTCCAGTTTCTATAAGACCATTTCAAAATTCATAAGGATTATCAATGAAAAATTCAAAACGATCGGCTGATTTGCATGTCAATAAATGGAATAAATTTAATAAACTGGAAAATTCGTGTTGGAATACTTTTTACCAAATGCTGCTGAACGAATTTCTCGATATTTTTCCATGTTTCCGAAATTGTGACCTTGAGCTCTTCAATCGTGGTGTACCGTTTTCCCTCAGTGTAGATCCTGCGTACGAGGATCCCCGTAATATTTTCAACATTCAATTCTGGAGAGCCGACCAGTTCAAAAAATTAAGTTTTTGGTCCTTTATCCATTGTTTTGTTCCCTTACTGGTATGAATAGTAGCATTGTTATGATGGAATGTGATTTTTTTGTGACGATATCCACGCAAAAATGATAGGAGAAAGGATTCCAGAACATGTATGTAAACCTTGAATGATATGAAAGCTGTCTTGAGCTTTCCGGTTGCACAGAATCCCGCCCAAACCATGCACGAGCCTCCACCAGAATTGCTGGTTGAAAAATACTGTTCCTTCTTCCGTAAATCAGGCCAGTACCCGTTGAAACCATGAAGACCATCCTAATTGAACTTTTCGTTATGGTATATAGCAAAATATTTTAGAAACATTCTTTGTCACAACACACCATGTCCCACTGTCGGTTCATGTGAGCTTTGGCAAAACTCAGATGTCTTCCGATGTGAGATGGTGTAAGATGAGGAGCTTTAACCTTTTAAACTCTCTTTATGTGAGGATTTTTTACCAAAAATTGTCTCGGTCAGAGAGCTTCGATTTACGTGGAGCTCTCTTCTTCTTACCGTATTCTTGAGGATTCGTCAAATAATAGAGCACTACTTGATGGGATCGTCCAATCCGACGAGAAATTTCTCTGATACCAACATTTTCTTGGTGAAATGCATCGATTTGTCTTTCTTTTCTCTCCGTGAGCAATTTCCCTTCGGCATTTTCCAGATTTATTGATCAAAACAATTAAAACAACGGAAAATATAACTGGTCTTATAAAAACTTGACACTTGAAAATACAAAAACATTGCTTCCTAACACCTTGTAGAAGTGATTACATTGAATAAAAGTATTTATGCCTAATTATTTGAACAGAAAAAATATTTCTTTTTCATTTATCAAACCTGACGACCAATCGGGTATCCTGAGGCAATTTACAGATATCGGACATCATGAGGTCCATCAGTGGGCAGGAAATCATTCAATACTATAATCAGCGATGGTAATTATGTGTCATGTGAGGACACAAGTAGCGAATGGCAATCGAAGCTTATTATAAACTGTAAATTATCTTCTTTCAGAGTCACAATCGCCTCGAATATTTCAATGTCATCGGCTCGAATGATGTGATCAGCTACTCTTTGGATGTTCGGATAGAAAATGGGAACTTGTTTTTTTTTATTAGATGAAATGTTTTCAGCAATGTTTGTTTATAATACTTGAATTATTGGCTCATCCTAATGATGCACCTTATTTCTATACTGTAATTGTGCTATTTCCCGTGATTGCATTGGTTTATCCCAGTGCACCGCAACAAGTCTATATCCATGGCGCATTGGTCGGGTAGCTTCCTCCTTCCAAATCACCTCGCGTATAGCTTGCATAATGTGCTTATCCAACCGGAGACCTTCGGATGTTTTCAGACCTAGAAGTGCCCGCTCGTACTTCCCATTTCGATCTTCCTCCGTCTGTAGATTGTACGTTCGGGTCAAACATTGCCCCAGCGACATTGCCATAAACAGAAATATCTGAAATGATACGAAACCCAATTAGCGAGCCTATCAAAGTGATTAACCTTGCCAAGTGTATACAAACAAAAAAATGAAGGAAAAAAAGCTCACCGTGGTGGACAGTCTCATCATTTAAGCACACGTTCCATCCACGCGACCAGCTGCAATGTTTGGCCACGAGAATCGCACATTCGTTTATATATTCATCCCTCAGAGTGGTGGCACCGACGGTTTATTCCTCCGTCGGAAGATGAAATGAAACTGCTGCCATTCACCGTGCGTTTGCACGAATTTCTGCACTGTTATCTGGCAGGCGGCTGTTATGCAGCCGAACGAACCACGTGACCCGATTTGTGATGGATGAGACAACAAAATCGGCGAAGTTTCGTAACGTAATACTTTTACCAAATCCATTAGGGAAGGCTGTGATTTAGAGGGTCTTTCGTTGGACGCTGTGGACAAGTCGTTTCCGTAACAGCCCTGTTGGAATTGGTTGGGGGGAAGGAAATGTTGTGTGGACTAGTCTGCACGTTTTTCGTTGCTTTGTGACCCCATAAACCTTGATTACGTTCAATTCACTTTGCAAGTGGTTGGCGTAACTCGTTATGCGTTCAGTGTTCTGTAAAATTCTGAGTCTTGGTTCTCGGCGGACTACCACATTATCATCCCTAAAGACAGTTCCAAGTGTTTTAATCTATTAGGCTGTCAAAAAAGTCCTGCGGTATTTTTTTTGAATTTTCATTTGTTCATAAAATTAGTTACAATTATCTGTTTTAAGTCAAATGCGCCGTTTTGTTCGATAACTTGTTCCCAACGAGATGCCAACTTCATAATACCCCTGTTATAGAAGCTCGCTTCCTTATTGGCAAAAAACTCGGATAGCCAATTTTCACAGGCCTCTTTTGTGGCTAACTTCTGACTACCTAGCTCGTTCCCCATGGACAAAAACAGGTGGTAATCACTTGGTGCAAGGTCCGGACTATACGGTGGATGCAAAAGAACCTCCCATCCGAGCTCCCGGAGCTTCTGGCGCGTCACCAAAGAAGTGTGTTGCCTGGCGTTATCCTGATGGAAGTCAATGCGGCTTCTGTTTATCAAAGATGGCCTCTTCTTCATGAGTGCTACCTTCAAGCGGTCCAGTTGTTGGCAGTACAGGTCCGAATTGAGCGTTTGGCCATAGGGAAGCAGCTCATAATAGATTATTCCTTGACAATCCCACCAAACACACAGCAGAACCTTCCTGGCCGTTAATGAGGGCTTGGCCACCGTCTGAGCCGCTTCAGCGGGCTTCGACCACGACCGTTTGCGCTTCACGTTGTCGTAAGTGACCCACTTTTCATCGCCAGTCACCATCCGCTTCAGAAACGGGTCGATTTTGTTGCGATTCAGCAGCGATTCACATGCGTCGATACGGTCAAAGATGTTTTTTTGCGTCAACGTGTGTGGCACCCATACATCGAGCTTCTTTGTGAATCCAAGCTTCTTCAAATGGTTAATAACGGTTTGATGACTTATCCCCAGCTCTTGGCTGATGCTACGGCTGCTACTATGCCGGTCTTTCTCGGCTAATTCAGCGATTTTGTCGCAATTTTCGACGACAGGCCTTCCGAAGCGTGGCGCATCTTCGACGACCTCTACACCAGAACGAAAACGTTGAAACCATCGTTGTGCGGTGGAAATAGAAACTGTATCGGGTCCATAAACTGCACAAATTTTATTGGCAGCTTGAGATGCATTTTTACCTTTGTCATAGTAGTACTGTAAAATATGTCGGATTTTCTCTTTATTTTGCTCCATATTTGCGACATTATAACTCACGAACGACTTAACCAAACAAAACACTATCAAGAACTATATTATCGCGCAAAAATACCTTTCCAACAAGCTATAGCATGACTCGATACAATGAATACAACTAGAACTATGCGCTTACAACGACACCTCGCGGAAATACCGCAGGACTTTTTTGACAGCCAAATATATATATATATATATATATATATATATATTTATATATATATATATATATATATATATATATATATATATATATATTTATATATATTTATATATATATATATATATATATATATATATATATATATATATATATATATACTACTAAACCGATCAAAATGAAAATTAGTATGTAGGGGTTTTGGGGCCCGGGGAAGGTTTTCGTGATAGTTTGAGGCCCCTCTAAGGGGGGGGGGGCTGCCATACAAATGAAACACAAATTTCTGCATTAGTCGAGAATTATTCAAGCATATGGAACCAAATTAGGCATATTGGGGTTTCTGGGTGCAACAAATGTTTCTATGGTAGTTAAACTCTCCACCCCCCTCTCTAAGGACATACAAATGAAACACAAATTTCTGAATTACTCGAGAATTAATCAAGCAAACGAAACCAAATTCGTCATGTGGAGGTTTAAGGATGCAATAAATATTTCTATGGTGGCTAGACACTAATCCCGCTCTATATACGGGGCCGGGAGTTCAATATTTCGACAATGTTTGCCTTACAACTATGTCAGTAATATGTAACCGATTACTCGCGGTTGGCTCGAGGTTAGTATTACAAGTGTTTTCGTAATTGTGATGTTGCTGTCTCCAATGCTCTGTACGTGTGCCCGATACGGGATACTTCCTATTGGGATGCAGCTGACCATCAATCAGCAACGCCCCCCTAGTATGTACCCCATATATAGCGTGGTGCGTCTTCTTGACTCGAGGAATCCAGGATAGAATGGTCACTAGCCGGCACAAACATCAGCTCGTGTAGAGTTGTCATGAGCGACACAACCGTTGGCTCTTGTTGAATGATCAGTGGACAAATCAGTGGATTTCTATTAATGAGAACACCTTCTACATTTTTTTCAAAAAACGTTTATTACTCATACTCAACTACATATTATCTAACGTTTACAGAGTCAAATTTCACCCTAAAATATATAATTTCACCTTAAAATAATATAATTAAGACTAATAATTTGATAATAACTAAATCCAACACTAGATTTATTGGACAGAACTAGGATTTAGGACTAGGATGGAGCGAGTGGGGTAATTTGGTTTATTGAGGAGGGGCGGAATCAAACAGTGATATAATTTCTTTTAAGAAATTGATAAAAGAGAAAGCATAAGGTTGAGGTCGCGACTAGCTAAATGTCTCTAACCGGTAAGTCAGATTGCCTTCCTAGTGCCCTGAGTGAATCCGATAGATGAGCCCTGGCTGAATGAAAAATGAATTATACAGGACCAGACTACATGCTCGATGTCATGATAACCATCACCCCAAACCCAATATTACCATCAATGATTCCCGTGCGATCCAGATGTGCATCTAACAAGTAATGATGAGACATAAGGCGGGACAAAAGCCTTCTACATGTTATTCTATAATACTTAAACCACCTGGCAGTGAATACTAATCAATTGTGGAAAAGGGGAACATAATCCGAAAATAAATGATTCCGCGTGTGGATGTAATTTAAGCTACTGAGATAGTAAGCATTTTTAGTGGTTTAATAGCAAAATTTAATTCGCTGATTGGTATATTTTGGTTTACGAGTTAACAGAGAAGCGTTATCAGGTATCTACGGAAAAAAGATTCATTTTGGAGTGGGAAATTTAAATTATTGAAATAATTGTACTGGTTGGGTAAAAGAGACTGTTGTCATTGGGAGTGAGATGGACTGTGAAAAGTCTGTTTAATCTATTCCTACAGAATGCCCTGCGTCTGTAAACGAAAATCAAATCGCCAAAAATGGACTGTCTACCAAAGGCAAAATAGTTGAAGGTCTGTCCGTTCATACTGCAGATAAGCACAATACCACAATACCATGTGGATTAATTCCATTATTTTTAACGGACATTCGTGATGAGTTCAGACCTTGGTTGAATAAAATTGTTCCTCTCACGAACGATAAACCTCTACACCCTAAACTAATTTTTAGCACATGTTTTGTAATCTCGATTTATTACATTAAATGAGCCTAAAAATAACAGAACATGTCACGACTCTCACATACTGGTAGGCATTTTTGTATAATATATATGAGGGGCTTAGAATGCAAGGGGTGTAAGTGACTTGATCGATTTCTCTTCGTCAACTTTTTGTTTGATTAATATCTCAACTGGAAAACGTTCCAATTTGAGTTTACTATAGAATCCTATTGTTGCGGCAGCTCATTAGAAAATAAATATATTGTGAACCCTACTTCTAAGCCAAGTTACATTGTGGTAATAGATTGCAACATGCGAGGGAAATATTTCAATATTGAAAATTATAGTAAAATTTTAGTATACCTCACTCTCTCTAAGTATTAATTCTCCTGATATAAATCGCTGATCTCAGCAAGAACAATATAATCTATTGAAGCAGATAACTCTTTGTAACGAGTATTCAGCATCCAGTTAATAAAGGGACATCTTTGAAATAAGACGTAGTTTGCGCAGTCAGCCTTTTTCTTACTATAAGTTGGGTCCATTCGGAAGGCTGCAAAATAGGAGCAGTATCCTCGCAATTTCCTCAAATTCAATCATCGAGGACACGTGCAAGCTTCCTGTCCGCTTCAGGATAGTTTCCGGAACACCTATAGATGAGGTTCTGACCTTCCTTCCAAATTGTCAAATACAGCTGGGAATGAGTTTGCAGCTAAGCTATGACCGATAGAGAGAGTCGATGTAGAGAAATCGATCAAATCACTTACACCCCTTTCATTCTAAGCCCCTCATATGATATAGCAAAAATAAGCATCAAACGTTTCGTGTCCCCTAAAACCTTCGCATGCCAAATTTGGCTCCATTTGCTTGATTAGTTTTCGAGTTATGTAAAAATTTGTCTTTCATTTGTATGGCAGCTCCCCCTTAGAGAGGGGAGAGGAGTATCTAACCACCATAGAATCATTTATTGCACCCTAAAACTTCCACATGCCAAATATCGTTTCATTTGCTTGATGATTTCAAAAGACAGATCGAAATCTATTTTTATATATCTATGTACAGCCATTCCATGCCAAACCGATATAGTGGTTCTCAGATTTTCGTGAAAATTGGTAGTTTTGTTCTTTATTGCAAAACATTTGATCTAAATTTTTTTATTTTTCCATTCCATTTTGGCGTTGTCCGAAAATCAACTTTTTCTTCTTTTTTTCATAACTTTTGAACTACTAGACCGATTCAGATGATCGATGTATCAAATTAAAGTCAATCAGTCTTTTTTGAAAAAATACTATACCTGCAGAAAATTTGAATTCTGCTCTCATTATTATTGATTGTATTCGTTTTTTTATTGCTTTCAAATGCCAAAGACGCTATTTTTTCTGGAAAGCTGAGGATTTTTCACATAACATATATCGAAACCAGAGAGGCTTTTTTTCGTTTTTGAGTTATGATTTAGTTATGAAAGTTCACCGATGATTCGAACTACTCAAGCAAATGGAACTATATTTGGTATGTGGAGGTTTTAGGGTGCAATCAATCATTTTATGGTTGTTTGACACTCCACCCCCTTCTCTAAGGGGGAACTGCCATACAAATGGAAGATCAATTTTTACATAACTCGAAAACTAATCAAGCAAATGGAGCCAAATAGGGCATGCGAAGGTTTTAGGGGACACGAAACGTTTCTATGGTGAATAGACACTCCTCCCTTCTCTCTGAGGGGGAGGGACTGCCATATAAATGAAGTATACATGCTGAACAGCTCGAGAACTAATTAAACAAATGGAATCAAACTTAGCATATAGAGGTTTTAGGGATCGATAAACCTTTCTATGATAGTTCGACACTCCTCCCCCTCTCTAAAGCTCCCATACAAATTAAACACAAACTTCTGCATAACTCGATGACTAATCAAGCAAATGTAGCAAATGTAGCCAAATCTGGAAAGGAGAGGGTTGATAATGCACATATTTGAATGCACATATGTCAATTGAAATTTTTCGGAAAACTCTGAAGGAAAATGAGACAATTCGAAAAATTTAATTCGCATGTGTTCTACAATTACATATTGACAAGCGTTGTTAGTCCATTTGATGTTTGCGGTAACGAAATTGATCTTCGTTCGAAAGTGGAAATGGATTTTGAAAAAAAAAGACGGGTGGGTAATGTCGGGGACATAACCGGAGTGACGTAGGACTATACAAACGGAACAGCTTTTGTTAAATATATATTTTAAATATATTGTTTTATTTTCTTCTCCTACGTGAATACCTACCTATCTCCCTGAAAAATGGATTAGTTTACTGTTTACTCTTTATGAACATGTTGATGGTTCTGAAAAGAACCTTTGGTGTTGTGTTTTTGTTATCACTCGATATTCCCATCTTGTTCGGTTAAACCTTCCTGTTTAGCTATTGCGTTTGCCACTCGTCACAGCTTTCACAGTTGGAAAATTTCTTCCTATCCAGCTTGTACATGTTGTTCAGTAAATTACATTTAATGCGACGTGCCGGA
Source organism: Toxorhynchites rutilus septentrionalis (assembly GCF_029784135.1). Classification (NCBI taxonomy): domain Eukaryota; kingdom Metazoa; phylum Arthropoda; class Insecta; order Diptera; family Culicidae; genus Toxorhynchites; species Toxorhynchites rutilus. The sequence goes on from NC_073745.1 coordinate 267,233,052, forward strand.
GAAACACTTTGCCACTCACTGAAACTAATTGTTGCCTTGATGAGCGCCGAACCGAAGCTGCTCTGTTCTTGATGCGGGTTTTCTGATTGTCGTGAGCAGCTTTGCAAGCCAACTCGAGCACTCCGACGGCCGAAACTCTATAATCGCTGCTAGGAATATTGGTGCTCCGGCACCAATCCGTTCGGCCTAGTTACCCTTGCGGAGCAATCAGTGAATGCGACCAACAGGGAACTGGAGACCTGCACGGTTCGAGTGAGACTTTGGCTTTCCCTTAACTTGTCCTCCTTTGTTACGTCCACGATGCCGATGCCGTACAACCACACGGGTTTACGGTTTGAAAGAAAATAAGATATTTTTTTGGGGTCCGCGTGTTTTATACTCTAGCGGTACACACTCACAGAATAGAGACAAATCGGCAGACTCAGCCAGAGTGGCGAGTCCAACGAGACGAACGAATGAGCGTTAAAAGGGAGCGATGGCAAAAAAATACATTCATTACGATTTGTTCGCTCGTTGGATTCACATGCAGGCTAAAAAGGGTCCTTTTCAGGATCACAAAATTATCTTCAATCTAAAGAGTTTATTGTTTTGTTATCACTCGATATCCCCATCTTGTTCGGCTAAACCTTCCTGTTTAGCGATTTGTTGCCACTCGCCACAGCTTTCACAGTTGGAAAATTTCTTCCCATCCAGCTTTGTGACATGTTGTACAGTAAATTACATTCAATGCGACGTGCCGAAGCGCCACTCAGTGTCGCATTGGAGGCGATTTTAACCTGTAATTGAACATTTGCGATGACAGTGGTACAGTGTCGACTTTCAATGTGGGGTCATAATTTGGATCTCTATGTTTACAAAAATGTCCAACTAAATAAGTCGCATTACATGTCCGTCCAATTAGCTAACTGTCGAACTAATTGTAAATTGCTGTACTTTCAATCTGGAAACAATTCAAGAATTGGTGAAAATTGAATAATCAGGAAAGTCCCCAACTATCAATAAGCTCAGAACAACTGCCAAATTCACATACTCATCAGATCCTGGCAAACAAATTATGAAAAAATCAATTTGTGTTTTATTATTATTTTGGATAATGTTTTAGAAAGCATTGAACTGTATTTCGTAAACTCTTTTTTGGAAGGTTTAATGGCCCTGAAAAGCGCCTTGTTTTATGGAATGGTTCCAATTTAGACAACTTAGTACTCGTGGTTTTGAAAAAAAAACCATTTCGAATGCCCTCGATGCCGCCTTGTTCTGGATTTGCCACCAACGCAGTTTGTATAAAGAACAAACTTTTTTCTTCTGCTACCTGATGCCGTTTTGCGATTGCGTTTGCCACTCGCCACTCGCTGCAACTGCCTGTTGTCTTGATGTCCACCGAACCAAATGTGTTCTGTTCCGAATGCGGGTTTTCTTATCGTCGCGAGTAGCTTTGCCAGCTAACTCGATCACTTCGGCAGCCGAAACTAAACACGGTTCGAGCGGGATTTTGCCTTTCCCTTCATTTTTCCTCCTTTACCATGTCCAGACATGGCTGCTTGGGTTGGTTTGTTGATGTGTTGTGATGCGAACCGATGTGGTGTACGGTTTGAATGAGAGTGATCGTTACGGAAGGAAGGAAGGTCTTGAATTATAGAGACTTTAAACTTTTGCAGTTCATTCGTCTCTAGCCTTGAGAAAAGCCCTTTGAAAACTCTACTCTATTCTACTCCAGCGCTACCACCTCCGCCCTCTTGCCTTGAGAAAGGCACTCGATCCCTCGCCGTCCAGCAACGATGTTGTCCAGTCGGTGTCCACACAAAGAATGATCGTTACGGAAGGAAGGAAGGTCTTGAATTATAGAGACTTTAAACTTTTGCAGTTCATTCGTCTCTAGCCTTGAGAAAGGCCCTTTGAAAACTCTACTCTACTCTATTACTCTACTCCAGCGCTACCACCTCCGCCCTCTTGCCTTGAGAAAGGCACTCGGTCCCTCGCCGTCCAGCTCGTCCAGCAACGATGCTGTCCAGTCGGTGTCCACACAAAGAATGATCGTTACGGCAGCGGAGCGGGGATTTTTAAGCTGACTGGCTGGCTCGAGAATTACGCATGTGTGAGACTGCGACCAATGTATCGTTAATTTTTTTCTTTTTCCTTTCCAAGCGTGCTTCATTCTATTTCGCTGCTGCCGCTGGTTGCCCGTTTTGGTCGGTACGATTTGAGGAGCACAAAATGGACCAATCAAAAATGGGCACATAGTGCATTTTGACAACGCTTGATATTTCACAATTATTCAATTATTTATCTCAAGAAAAATGAAATGTTATTCGTTATGATAGATGCGTAGATATATTTCCTATCAATTGATGCAAAAACCTTTGCGATCTATTGAGAAATGCTCGAGTTATAAGCGTTCCAAATCTTGCATTTTTTCCTACTTGTTCAGTGCCTAGATTCCCATTTCACCCCCTATATCTTCCGGTTAGACGTAGTCCTACGTCAAAAAATAACTACACTTGCAAACAGTTTGAATTTTTTATTTCGTTATTACCGTTCCGAATCATATTTCGGACGCTTAAGGCATATGGTGCAGAAAACAGATCTAAACTTTATGCACAGGTATTATTTGATAGATATTTTAATAAATTAGTTCAATATGCTTTCAAGCTTTCTACTTTGGTACCTATTTGATTGAAAACATAATTAAATCATCGAATAAAATGCTTTTCAAATGAAGCGAATAAGAACCAAACTTTGGACACTAAATCAAATTTCGGACAGATTGAATTCAAATTTCGGACACTTTATTTTGTAATTTTATGGACGAAAATTACATTATACTTGATTATATTTTATAGTCAACTGCGAAACACTTACCAAGCAATCAAAGTAAACTGTTAACGATGATGGGAACTGATGAAACACGGGAGAAATTGAAATATTTATTAACGGGTAAATTTACTTGCTCACGCAAAACAAACGTCAAACACAAACGATAATGAGTGGTGCTGTTGAATTTTTGTGATATTGAATTTATAGTTATGTCATCAGTGCATGAAGCATCAAGATATTAGAACAAAGTGTCCGAAATATGATTCAGAAGCGTATGGATTGTATTTGTTTTTTTTATATTTTACGTGGTCTCGGGACCAAGAGCGCTACATTTTTTTATATTTTTTCTTGAAAGCTGATTTTTTACATAACATATTTAGAAATCAGAGATAACGTAAACTATAAAAAAACAAATACAATAACGAAAACAAAATTATTTTTTTTTGTAAGTGTAATATTATAAAATATTTTTCGGTCCACCCTAAAATCGAAATGATTATCCTAACAAAACAAATAAGTATAACTATGGTTTTGTTCCTTATCGCAATTTACTAGATAAGCAACAAAACTACAAATTTTCAATAAATTCTGTATACAGTATTGTATATCATATGTATATCAGTATAGAAAATAGAAGCAAAAACATATAGCGAATATTTGTATCGAAATATTGTTGTACCAAAGCCAATCACGCAAACATCCCCATGCGCGAACATATTTCATGGCAGTGACAAGACTCACCTTGGCGATTATCTTTAGGTGCTTAAAAAGGGATTTTAACGCATGGCGTGCCAAACGCAATCCTCGAGCCGACTCAATCAACAAGCGTAGTAACAAAAAAATAAAAAACGGTGCTGTAATCGATATTTCACACCGATAAGGTTTCGTTGCGAGGAGACGACAGATATTCGAGAAACCCTTTGGGTTCCCGGTCGGTCGATGTCAAGCGACCGTCGCGCGTAGATCTTCACCGCAAGATGCAACTTAATTTCATGTTGCTTATCGTGGCGAACTGTTTCCTCGGGGAAACTTCGCTCGCCGGGGAAATGGTTCTTTGCGCTATTTTTGTTTTGTTTCCGTGGCTTTCCAGAGTGAAGCCGTTATCAGATATGCCACATGGCTACGCACGACGCAACTGGACCCTTCGGATCCAGCGCACAGATCATCAACACTTGTCTTGGCGCAAGATCCTATCTTTTTCTTATGCTTCGGTTTCGTTCGTCTCTCTCTCTCTCTCTCTCTCTCTCTCTCTCAGAGAGAAGGCCGTTGAGGTCGACGTAATTTGAGTGTAAATCGCGATAAGGTTCACGTGGAAAACGCCAAGAAAAAAAATACAACATGCAAGCAGTTCCACTCCCGGGAACTATCCGATCCGAATGGTCTCTGAAACGGGGTAGCGGGGCTTATCTATGGGTGAAATCCGTTCCAAAGTCGAGGACGACGTGACATCACGATTTTTGGGCTCCCATGGATAACACTCGGTGTAATTTTAGACAGGCGATTGTATCTGGAGCACGAAGATTTCTTTTTCCCTTTGCGCAGGCTGAGGAATATGGATTGCGAGTCCATCCGTTGGGAAGTAAGTCATTTCAATGGATGAATTTGGATTCAGGATCCACACTATCCTGTTCGAAAAAGTACAACACGCCGCCTGTAAAAGCGCTCATTTAGCCGTAATAAATTAATGGCACCTAATTGATACGCTCTGATGATGATTATCTTCCCTAATAACGCAAAGTATGTCGAGCTTTCACAAGCCGAAGCGCGAATCATTCCACTCGCCGGAATCTTGGGAAACAATAAAGAAAAAAAGGGCAACTATTGGTAAACGTGTGGCGTTAGCGCAAACAATTTATAATGCGCATCTCTCCACCGATTGGGTCGATTTGTTGGGTGCAATTTGTTCGCAAGCGTGAGCCCTAATAACTGCCATTTGTTGCATCGGCGAGGGGGTTTAAGGAAAAATTTCCCCGAGAAGAAGCACCGAGATACACCACACCCATCAAAGCCAAACAGTGGAACACGATGGTGGAAGGATGGCAAAGGAAGGAGGAACGCGTTTAATGCGACTTTAATATAAATAAATTTCCCCGTGCCGATTATCGTGCGGCAAGTGCGCGTACATCACGTTTAGAGTGCAGCAGCGTGTCTTCCTTTGCCACCGTAGCCGTGGCTTAAAGTTAAAAGTACGATGAGAAATTACGATTAATAATTTCCGAGATTAATCTTGGCAAATATTTAATCGTGGCTCGGCCTTTTGAACTGCGGCTAGCGGTGCATCTTAACCGGCGCGCGGTGGGAAAATTTATCGGTAATTGCAACGAATGGGTAGCAACCGGGCGGATGCTGAAGAAGCATATATTTTCGTAATTAAGAAAAATATGTCAAAGCCGGGCGGCAGTAACGAAAGCTGGAGTACGAAGTTATGATGAAAATTTCTGGGAGTATAATTTTGAGTCACGCGAGTAGAGTCATAAAATAAATTGATAAATTTTCCGAATGGGGAATTGTTTTACGATATGAACAAAAATAACTTCTTTTCATTCATATGGAAACGATGATCTATATTATTGTCACTTATATTCCATTTCAATATTATTTTTCTAAAATGGAAAATAAAAAAAAACCTAATGGAGAAAAATATGATAGTCATGGAACACTTCAAATGGATTTCAATATATCCCAAAAGATTAGATTACAATAGTGAGACACTAAATCATCTTATTTTATACGTAAAGGGCCAAATTAGCCGGAAAATACATGATTACTACCCGAAAAATTACGATATTATTTTAAACTTTGTTGAGTAGATTTGACATTTACCGGAAGTTATAAGTTTTATTAAAATATGAAGATTTTTTGACGTAGGACTACGTCTTTCATTTCTATACTGGGGTGTAAGTTCAAAGTTTCGAAAACAAAAGCGTTACGCCAGAGCAACGAGATTTTGAGCGTTAATACTTTCCAAACAATTGAACGAAATGGTATGATGAGCATTTCATTCGAAAGAAAAAATGTCTACGCGTTATATGGTTGTTACGTTTAGATCTAAAAACTTGTTTCAATAGCCCTAAAATTGCTTTCAAAACAGGCTATTGAAATCACACCAATCGGTATATAAGCGGAGTGCCATTCGGAAATCTATCAGTTATGATTGCGCAACGAATGAGGTACGATCGCTGGAATGAATGGATGTTTCCCTAACACAGTCTTCAAAACTATGGAGCCTGGGCAAAGCAGTATTGCAAAATAGATGCAAGCAGCGGGTACTTTTGTACTCACTTGCTTTTCTGCAAATCGGAATATTTCCCTAACACAGACTTCTAAACCATGGAGCCTGGGAAAATTGCAGATTCACGCAAGTCGGCAGTACTTTTACACCCTCTTTCATATTTACACTCCGGAATTCGTTTTGCTAACACGGTCTACAAAAGCGGGCACAAATGAAATGCTTTGGCTCGGTTCTTCAATACTGTATTGGAAGATATCCCGATATGGAAGATATGTCGCCAGCTCACTGAACTTCTACGCATACCGTTTGATGATTAGGCAAAATGTTGATAACTATGTGCTGCGATAACTACTACCATAATGCATGAATTGACCTAAATTGGAATTTGTTTGCAATTCAATTGTTTCATTCATTCACTAGTTTAATCAATAAACAACAATTTACACAATACACACAAAAGATAGCTCTGCGCAGCGGCGATGTCGTAGACAATGAGGAACATCCGAGGTGCGATTATTGGTAATTGAGAAACACAATTGATTACTAAGCCAACGGCAATTCGACGTCAACCTTGCGGTTATATCATAGGTACGACCCATTCATAGTTTTTTATTGATATTTGTTTTTACGGATGTCTTGATTGACCCTTTTAAGGCTAGAAACAACTGACTGAACTGGACATCATCATATCAAAAATCCCCAATAAAAAAAGTTAACTTGTTTTTAACGACGTGTAAACAAACTAAATGACAGATCGCGCTCAAAATTTAAATTGAGACCACTGACAGTAATATCAAATTAAAACATTCGAAGGGTTGTATCCGAGACGCGACCGCTTAGCACGTAGGACTACGCAATCTTTTTTTTTAATTTGCTGGTTCATCATTTCGGATATTATTTGATAATACGTCGGAATTTCATAAATAACTCTTTAGTTAAAAGTTCCGGAGACCCTGAAAAAGTTTAATGGCTTGCGTGGTTTTGTAGAATTATATCGAGAAGAAACGTTTCTTCCGTTGCGTTTCTCCATTCTCGGTCAAAACCGTCAACAAAGCTAGCTTGCACTCTTCTGTTGTTTCTCCTGCTTTGCCATGGCTCGGATGGTTGTATTAATTGCAAAGCCAGATGTACTTCAAGTGAAATATTCGCTAGCGTTCACAGTTCGAGGGGAAACATAAAACACAAAACGAGCAGAATAAGCGACCTTTATTGTTTCGAGCACATAAAGATTCTGAGAATTTTCCTCAGATGAGATGCAATACTCATACGCTAGCGACATCTTACTTACTATGCAAGTTTCTTACCCTTAGTTGTTCCTATTCTAGCGGCTGCATAAGTTGCCCGTTATTGACAGCTCTGTTCGGAAAAGCACACACATGGACAGAACAAATGTATGGGGAAATGGGGATGCCATATACAGACTATGGGATTGTAATGTATAGCATATCAAACAAATCTTAGAAAAAATCAGATTCGATTGATATGCAAATCGTTAAAATCCGTTCGCAGCAAAAATAGTCATTAACGTTAACTTTATTTCATAAAAACGTGACCAGTTTTATGATTTGGCACCCTTAGGGCGATTACACATTATCCGGTTTCTGCCGGACCGGTTTGAAACCCAAATGGCAAATTTCGACCGTACCAACCTATTTACGGCGCCGTGATGCAGCCGTCTACTGCGACTACAATGTCCGGTGACCGGACAAGCATTAAATGCGATGACAGTAGTATTGTGTCGACGTCTTGTGGAGATACCAGTTTGGGAAAGCAAATGATTCTCTATAAGATTATCAGACCTTAACACAGTTTCGAATTGTTCAAACTTTGAATGAAAATTTTTACTTCATATTATGTGATTGTTCAAAACACGTAATACTGACTCTTAATTAATCATTTTTGTATAATTTTGCTGATATTTTCACCAAGACTCATCATTATAATATGAAATTATTATCAAACACAATTCTTGCTTAAGAACTTTTCACAACTTGCAAAAGAACGCGTTACTCTATTACAAAAAAGACATATTTCTTAAGAAAAATTTAATTTTCATTAATAATTTATATTTTGATTATGTGTTAATTGCACCTGAAAATTTATTTTTACTATCACTTCCCAAAAGCGTAGCACGAAGCCCAATGCCATCAACGCGCATTGACAGATGTTTGTCATGTCTGTTAGTATTGGTGCGATTCATGCAATTTTTCGTCCCATGTATTAGCATGTGTGTGCTATTGACGTTTGTTTGTTGATTTTGAAATCATTCCATAAGCTGCAAATGATATGGATGCCGAAAATTTTATTTCGCTACTGTGGAACAAGTGAAGTGATGCAAATTTCTGCTCAAAGCGAACCAATGGTCACATGCGCACGAGGTTTCATGAAGTGTTTTGCCATGGATTGTGTTCAACGGTGGGTAGTGTTATTATTCATAATTCATTAATTAACTTTTGTTTTTGTTTTGCTTACAGAAAATTTCCCTCATTTGAAATCGATACTGAACAAGTTTTAGGATGTCAACCAAATTTTCAACTGTTTCATCAAGGGGCAGATTTCAAGAAACTTCATCCAGCTGAATGTGAAGGTGAGTTTTTGTTAATTTGAACACACCAAAATCTTCTAATATTCTTATTCGGTATTTCATACAGTTCAACCTGACCCGGAACGTGATCGACGAAGAGGTGGTTAAGGCTCGGCTCGAGGAATTCAAGACCAAACTGTCCGATTAGTGCTTGGTGATCGAGATGTTTCCCTGCCCGACTCTGTCAGAACGCAATCACCCAGCTATCGGTCATTCTTCGCCCAGGATCCGCTGTGCGTTGATGCAAAACGCGCTCAAGAAGCTGCTTCTGCCCCAGGAGTACGTCCTCGAGAAATTACGGCTGAGTGCGTTTCTGGACGAGGATCTGCAGAAGCAGCAATTAGATAGTGTTTGAAAGAAAAGTATGATGTAATTTTAATCACAAAGCATTATTACTGCAATGCTGAAATAAAAAAAAAACACTCTAGAATGAATGAATAGGCACACATTCTCTTGTAGGCAGATTTCAAGATGATCACAGGAAGTGAACAGACAATACACATAAATAAGTAGTGCCCCTAGCTTGTTAGAAATTGTTATTATTATTGCTTCATAAAATTTTACACTTTTATCTAACCGTGTTTCTGGGACTGTTAAAAAATATGTGGCAACGGAGCGTGTGAAATAAATCATGCTGTTTGTGTGTTTAGAAATAAAATAAATTAGTGAGTGGAAGAGTACACAGCAACTGGACAAAAGTTAGTTTTTGTAATACTGTTGATGACAGCCATGTTTTTTGTCCAGTAAGTTTTTCATGTCAATTTATCATTGCAAATTTACGTTGCCGTCGTTGTGGGAACTTTTGTAGAACCATATGCGCCTAACATAAACGTGTGCGCTCTGAGAATTACCGAAAAGGTTTGCGAACGTATTTTGAAATGGGGCGGAAAGGTTTATACCTCTGACCGCTCTGATCGCACTTATCGGTAAGTTGAACTTATCGGTAAGAACACCGTCCTGATGTGCGCGTAATGTCTGCGAGGCCTGCACTCACTTTGGCCGTGCTCATGGCGTGCCACACTTTAACATTCGTCCGTATGTACTCTCAAAGGAACGCAAATTTGAGCAGGTTCGTCGTTGCAACCCCAAAAGGCATATCATGAGAGGGTGAATGCCCTAAGCTGCTCAAAAATAATAGTGGAAATTCAAAAAACACGGGCTCGATCAGCTAGGTGCAGCTATACCAAGAACAAGGTACAGATGCTTGATCTTCGCTCACTCATATGCGATCGGAAAAGATGCGCAAGGGAATTGGGGAATTCACCGCTGCCGATAGCGATCGGGAACATCGCACAGAGATGCGATCAACAAAGCGTAAGCGGAAATTCTGCGGAGCAGATACGTCCGACATCGTCCACCATGGAATCAACAATAAATTAAATATTTTATCGGATGTTTTGCTAAATAAATACAGATTGTAATTTTGTGAAACTGTACATTGTGAATATATGTTTTATATAACTAGTGTTTTCATATGAATATAAGTAGTTCTACCAGAACTGTATTTTGTTTGTTGATGTGATGCCGGGTGTTTCTCCGTTTTGTATTTACTGTCGGCATTGCGTGGATAGCAGTTCGAACTTTTGTTCGCCGACAGCAATTTGTGGTGCGGAAAAGGATTTCCCCATACAATGTTGGGAGCTGGAAATTGTGGGCTGTCGAATTGAGCCAGCCACCCAACAGCAATCAGTTGTATGTAGCAGAAATATTTGCAGCAATATTTACCTGTCAAACCACTGTATAAACAAATGCATGTATGTGTATGTGAAAGATGTACGGTTTTGTGTAGCGCGAGGTCTCTTTCACATTGTTATCCGGTTATCCGTCCAAACCCAGCGGCGCTTTTTGAAACCGGTCCGGCTGAAACCGGATAATGTGTAATCGCCCTTAATGTAAGACGTAGTCCTACGACAAAAATAAAAAAAAACAATGGAAAATCAGCGGGAAATTTTGAGATAACAAACTCTCGGTATATATTGGGTTGGGGAAAAAGAAATGTCGTATATTGTCAATATATGGCAACACTTAAACATATCTTGTGTTGTACTTATCGCATCGGGTCATACTATTTAAACTCGCATCGGCTATTTAAAGACGACAATCTGTGCTACAAGTGTCGTTTTGACAGTGTTGTCCTTTTCAGTCTCAAGTTATAGCGCGTCAAAGATGGAGTCCACCAAATAAGAAATTCGCCATATTTTACTTTTTACTACCTGCGAGATGAAACTGCAACGAAGGCGGCCAAACAAAATCGTGTAGTTTGAGGACCCGATACTGTAACGACTCGCACAGCACAGCGTTGGTTTGATCGATTTCGTTCTGGTGTAGTGGCTGTCGAAGATACATCCCGTACTGGTAGGCCAATCGTTGTGGAAACCGATAAAATCGTTGAAATCATCCAAGTAGACCGGCATGTGAGCACTCGCTCGATTGGCCAGGAACTGGGTAAAGACCATAAAACCGTTTGGAACCATTTGCAGAAGATTGGATTCCAAAAAAAGCTGGATGTATTGGTGCCACAAGAGTTGACGCAAAAAGATCTTTTAGACCGAATCAACGACTGCGATGCACTGCTGAAACGGAACGAACTCGACCCATTTTTGAAGAAGATGGTGACTGGTGATGAAAAGTGGATCACGTACGACAACCTAAAGCGAAAAAAGTCGTGATCGCTTCCAATCCCCCCAAACATGTTTTGCTGTATGTTTGGTGGGATTGGAATGGAATCAAGACCAGACCCTCAACTCGGTTCTCTACTGTGAGCAGCTTGACCGTTTGAAGCAGACGATTGACCAGAAGCGGCCAGAAACGATCAATAGGAATGGTGTTGTTTTCCACCCGGACAACGCTCGGCCTCACACATCTTTGATGACCCGCCAGAAGCTACGGGAGCTCGGATGGGATGTCCTATTGCACTCACCGTATAGTCCGGACCTGGCTCCAAGTGATTATCATCTCTTCCGGTCTTGGTGATACTAAGCTGGCCTCAAAAGAGGCTTGCGGAAACTGGTTGTCTTTTTTACAAATAAGGAGGGGGGGTTTTATAAGGGAGGGATAATGAAGTTGCCTTCTAAATGGCAACAAGTTTGCGAACAAAACGGCGCATATTTGACTTAAATTGGATAATTTTAAGTATGTTAAATGAAGCGTCAAATTTCGATCACAAATACGACATTTTATTTTCCTCAACCCTATATTTAACAGAATGTATGCATTGTAGTATGAAGAATGAGAGACACTTTTACAATTACGCACACATCAAAGGTTTCAAGTTGAAATAAAGTTGTTTACACTCTCCGTTTTACCCTCAGCAAGCACCTTCCGTATAAGGTAAATAATGTTGGTTTGTCCGATTTAGGGTGTTTTCAGGCAACTAGTAAATGAAAATTGATTTTTCTTCATGAAAATCACATGTAATCAAGGAGGCGATCTGGCGTAGTGGTAACATCCATGCCTCTCACGCTAAAGGTCACGAGTTCAATTCGCATTCCCGACATTCTTCCTAAAATGGAAGTAAAAGTGACGAACCAGCCAAATGAGTTGAAAGTCACTATAATACAGATAAAAAAAAAATGTAATCAAGACGTTTGTTGAAAAGTCTCAAGTCTCTAGTCTTTAGTTGCTAATAATAAGGCGTTCAAATTGTTCAATTTTTAATAGTTTTTTGACGTAGGATTACGTCTTTTGGGAACATATTGGGGTACAAATTGAAAATAGAAAATCAAGCACAATCAAGCATAAATTGTCCAATTTCAAACGTTTATTGCTCAGTCATTTCCTGATGGATTGATGAAATTTTCGCGTCAATCGATTCCGGCACTCCATAACAATTGCCATATTATATTGAAGAAAATAATATATATCACGAAACTAACTATCGAACAATTCAAAAATTTCAACCCGTATCCTAACGGAAATAACCACTTCTGACTGGTCGAAATTGACGACACATGCGGCGGGTCCCTAACACAGACATCAAAACCAAGTTGCCTGGGAGAAATCGGCATTGCAAATACATAAAAGTAGGGGGAGCTTTGGCTCCTACCGAAATGTGTTCCCTAACAAAGACATCAAAACCAAGCTGCCTGGGGGAAATCGGCATTGCAAATATATGCAAGTCGGGGGCATTTTTATATTGCAAGTAAAGTGAGTGATACCAGGGTGTCGAGTACCTTGAAAAACCTTGAGAATCAGGGAATATCAGGGAGTTATTACAATGTCAGGGAAAATCAGGGAATTTCACCATCAATCTGGAAAAAAGTCATAGGAGGGTTGTGTTTGAATTTTGTTTGGTTGTTGGGTATTGTTTGTTCATTCCACCAGTGTTTACCGAAGGATTATGACAAAAGTATGGTAAACAGTCGTTGGGTGGTGCGTATCAGATAGAATACGCCGAAGTGGAATGAGGTATGATGAGAACCTCCCTCTGTGACCCTAGACGAAAGCCTCCTGTATTATGTATGGATGAAATAAAGAAAAAAAACTTACCAATGTAATATAAGATAATTACCAATACCGAACACAATTATCAATTTGTCTCATAAGTACAAACATGTAACTTTAATATAGAGAAAACATATTTGAAATGGAATTTTGGTAATTTTTTTTGGAAGGTAATTTTGTTTTATAATTTTTACTTTCTGATTGTTTATTCAAGCCAATGCGAATTTTAATGGACTAACAACACCTTATACTATGTGTAGAGCATATGGGAAATCACTTTTTCGAATATTTCTTCACTTTTCCAATTTTTTCTCGCCGCATGAACTTTCTTTGTGTGAAAATGAACACAACAAAACTGACAGCTTAAACCGAACGACTCGTTCTCGAGCGGGAAAACACCTTGGTTTTTATTGATGAAAATTTAAATAAATCGTTTCGTATATCAAGTCATTTTTAACACAACTGCTACCATATACAATTTTACAATTACACTTGTGCTAAATTTTTCACAATACACGATCGGTCATTGATATGAAATTTCACGAAGCAATCAACATTAATATATTTTGGGGGGGGGGGGAGGGGGGGGGAGTTTAATCAACATTAATGTCCCAAATTTAAATATTATTTGCTAGAATTAGTCGTATCACTTACCTTACTTGCAATAAAGGTTTGCCTTTATTCTAGGTGAATAGGCCTATCCTATTCTGTACATGTAGGTATCTATGTAGGTATCTACATTAATCTCTCCCATTTAGCATGAGTTGTATACGTGTTCATTTTATCATTTTTCATTTTTACCGCACATTAAAATATGTTCGATTTGACGATTTTTTCGCCGTACCCTGTCACGCTTTGCTGTTGCATATTGAGGTTCCATGGTTAAGTTTAACTTTTCAATCTTTCATGTCATAGCCACAATCCTTGAACTATAGGTTGTTTTGTTTATTGTATCATGGTTTGAGCTCAATCGGTTCCGAGCTTTTCATGTTTTTGAACCATACGCAAATGAACAAAACATTTATATATACACAGCCATTTCATGCCAAACCGATATAGTGGCTCTCAGATTTTCGTCAAAAGTGGTAATTTTGTTATTTATCACAACACATTAGACCCGTATTTTTTTTTAAATTTTTTTGGTTAGGGTGACCATTTCCAGGGTGGTTCGAAAAATCAATTATTTCCATCTAAATCGGTTCAGAAGTTCAAATGTTAAGAATTTTGGCAAAAAGTCAGTTTTGGATAAAAGGGGAAAAATGAAACGAAAAAAATGGCATCTCTGATATCGAGATATGTTATGTAAAAAAAATCCTCAGCTTTCAAGGAAAAATATAAAAAATATAGTGCCCTCTAGTCCAATGCCATGAAAACAAAAAAAACAACTACAATCAATAATTACGAGAACAAAATCCATTGTTTTTGCATCGGCTTCAAATTGATATGTCGATCATCTAAATCGGTTCAGTGATATAAAAGTTATGAATTTTTGCAAAAAGTCATTTTGGGAAAAAGTTGAAAAAAATAATTTTTTTGGACCACCCTAAAATAGAAATGGTCACCCTAATGAAAAAATGATAAAAAAAAATTATACTTGAATTGGGTAATCAATGTATGTTTCTAACTGCAACACTAAAATTTTATTCAGTAATTTGAATTTTTTACAGATTTTGAAATGGGCATTTTACAAACACCACAACCAAATGTAAACATTGAATTTCATAACCAGGGTTGCCAGATGTTTGTTTAAAAAATATTAACACGGCATGAGCAGTGTCGTCATAATCATATTGAACCAAAAATAATAATTCTGGGAAATTTTTGATAAAACAATGGTTTTCTACTTATTTTTATTTTTCAATTATCGTACATAGATGTTTCGAGACTTATTGCTATACAGGCAAATTTTTTTTGTGCGGTCCCTATCCCCCGCATAAAAAAAAATTTGCTTAAAAAAATTGTGCAAAACTTTACCAGTAGCTTTCAAAACTCGTGTTCGGTACACATTTTGAAAAAAAACTTTTTTTGTGCGGTAAATAGGGACCGCACAAAAAAAGTTTCCTCCAAGAAAATAACTCAAATCCACACCAATCACCGTTCAATTTCCTTTTGTTTCCCTACTTTGCGATGGGACACTTTGCCCTTGTGGTTGCGCGTGGCTGTTTTGTGCTTTTAGTTGCATGTCGAAACCTGTTGTTGTTAGAAATTATGTCATGCAAAAACTTAGAAAAACTTAGATCATTTAATGAGAGCAGGGGGATGATTTCAGAAGTGGATAATTGAGACGCAAATATGCTTTTTGCGCACTGAAATGCATATAAACCATCGATAAAAACTAAATGGACGATAACTTCGTCAAATATGCTTCTTTTCATACACCGCACAAAAAAACCTTACAAGAAAAGAAAATCGCACTAAAAAAAATCGCGCAAAAAAAACCGCACAAAAGCAGGTTTTACTGTACATGCGAAAAAACTAGAGTACTTTATTGTGTAACTGGTAAGGGAAATACATGCAAATAGATTATCTTTATAAATCGTTAATTAAGTGAATAAACATTGGTCCCAATAGCTCCATAATAACATAACGCCTGAGTGATGAAACCATATGCTGGTAGAAAAATATCAATAAAACAGAAAGATATATGAAACTTATTCCTCTTTGTTATGATTTTAGAATTTGGTCACTGAGAAAGGAGTCTCGTTTGATCAATTCTAGTAATGTGTGTTCTATGTTAGTTGTTTTTCTCATAATAAAAACATATCTTCACATCTGGCATCATTGATCATACCGAGAAAAAGTGACAGACGTCTTTCTAGTCTACCAAATAAAACATTTCAATGAAGCTCGTGTACTGGAATAGGATATGTTACTCGTCTCGACAGTGACAGAAATCGAGACGAGACAAGACGAATTGCTCGTCTCGTTTTCTGGAATAGGGACTAAAATTCGCATTGTGGAAATATATATCAACATCAAGCCATAACTAAGATTGTAACGTTTGTAAATTCTGTATAACACTCAAATAATCTGTAAGTTGAACTACAGATTCTTGGTTTTGGACAGCTTGAGAAATCTAAAAAAATATAGATTAACAGCTGACCCGGCAAACTTCGTCCCGCCCAAAATTTATTTTTCGTTATCACATTCATGTTTTTTACTAAGCGCACGTTTATGGGTCCAATCGCAGAACTGTTCATTGATTGATTTTCTAATCTACCCTTTAGAATTACTTTTACTATAAAATTCCTAGTACTTCTACCAAAATTCGTCAACATTTATTGCACGTTAAATCCTCCACATGCCAAATTTGGTTTCATATTCTTGATTAATTTTCGAGTAATGCAGAAATTTGTGTTTCACTTGTATGGTAGCCCCCTCTAAGAGAGAGGGCAGGAGTATCTAACCACCATAGAATCATTTATTGCATCCTGAAACCTTCACATGCCAAATTTTATTTCGTTCGCTTAATTTATTCTCGAGTAATGCGGAAATTTGTGTTTTATTTGTATGGCAGCTCGCCCTTAGAGAGAGGGGTGGAGTGTCTAACTCCCGTAAAAACATTTATTGCACCCTGAAACCTCCATATGCCTAATTTTGTTTCATTTACTTGATTAATTCTCGATTAATGCAGAAATTTATGTTTCATTTGTATGGCAGCCCCCCCTTAGAGAGGGGGGTGGAGTGTCTAACCACCATAGAAACATTTATTGCACCCTCAAACCTCCATATACCTAATATGGTTTCATTTGCCTGATTAATTCTCGAGCAATGTAGAAATTTGTCTTTCATTTGTATGACAGGTCCCCCTTAGAGAGGGGGGTGAAGTGTTAAACCACCGTAAAAACATTTATTGCACCCTAAAACAACCACATGCCTAATTTGGTTTCATTTGCTTGATTAATTCTCGAGTAATGCAGAAATTTGTCTTTTATTTGTATGGCAGCCAACCCTTTGGTTTCCCAGATCCGGCCTACCGATGCCTCGCCTTCGTCTCATCCAAATCGAAGGAAACGATCTCATTTGTGGAATCCGAACAAATGAAGCGTTTAAGTTTACCCGAAAACGTGCTGTTCTTAATGTGTTAAGCTGGGTTAGAGGAGCGGTAGAAAACAGTACGGCAGAAAGCATTAGAGTGTTTATCTGAAATGTTAAAGAGAAAGGATTATCACAAGAGTTTGAATGAATTCTGAACTCTCTCATTATTTAAGCTGCCAGCTGCTACTAGTATTTTATTCGAAGATAAACGTTTGCACCATGAACTGTTGTAGGGTTCACAAATGTGCACAAGCGTATTTTGTTTTGTTTTCGAAAAATCGATATACTTTAAAATGGTTACAGAAATGCAGATTGAGTATGCGAAGCCGCTTCTTTCAGCATCATCAACGTTTTTATCAGAGAAGAACACCCGAATGTAGTTTTGACATTTACATTTAAATAAAAAAAATAGTTTAGTTTTGACGTGACGTCTTTGATTTCTATATGGGAGGGTCACTCTACGAAAAATGTAACGTTTATGAGGATTTTTTAAATGCATATTACGCAGAATCTTTCTTACGATATATTTTAATCATATATACCACTTGACAGCGAATTTATCCAGCGATTTTTTCGCCTGAGACATCAACAGTGGAAATTACTAAACAAGTGTACAATTTAACAAAAAAGAAGTTCGTTAATTGGGCCGAAAAATCAATACGCAAAATGACGCAAAAAGGGACCGCACAAAAACAGGTTTGCCTGTACTTCGAATTGAAGATAACATCTATTATTGATACATAAATGCTCTGCATCCCAGTTAACGTACGCCCTTTTTTTTTTTATCCAAAATATATATTTTATTAAGGCTCATATGGCGTCAGCCTAACGGGGCCGGGAGTTCAATATTTTGACAGTGTTTGCTTAGACTATGTTAGTAATATGTAACCGATTACTCGCGGTTGACTCGAGGTTAGTATTACAAGTGTTCTCATAATTGGTATGTCGCAGTCTTCGATGCTCTGTACGTGTGCCCGACACGGGATACTTCCTATTGGGATGCAGCTGACCATTAATCAGCAACGCCCCCCTAGTCTGTACCCCATATCTAGCGTGGTGCGTCTTTCTCGACTCAAGGGATCCAGGAACGTACGCCCTGTTATAGATAAGTCCAGTTGAAGATAGCCCAGTTAGGGAATTACTTCTGTATATGACACCATAAGCGAGTGTCTTCCGGGCTGCGGCAACATGGGCAATTGTACAGCAAAAAAATGATATCAATACTAGGAGGATGGCAGCGATTACCATGCGAGGGCCTATTGAGATCGGCATTATATCGCATCACAATAATGAAACTCATTTCGTTTCTTCTTATTTATCTTCATGACTCATATTCATAATTCTCAATGACTCAATTACTTCTATGATAGATTGAGAAGTAGAACCAAAACGACTTGATTGTGATAGTTTGCAAGAGAACATTATTCCACCGAGAAAGCTACTTTTCAGGGCTACTATTTAGAGTTTCAAAAGAATTAAACTAACAGATTTCTGAACAATGAAAAGAATTACATTTAATAAAAAAACAACTGTTCTGAACAATTAGAGTCCTACGTCAAACTTCCGTCCGTGCCCCTAGGCTCAGACCCATCTACTTTTTGTTTTATTTTTTTTTATCCTTTTCTTTTATGATCTCTTATTGGTCTCCATACTACGCGGTACGAACGATGTGATTTGTACTCATTCTGAGTTTCTTATAGCGCAGTTTCCATACAACACGGTAGATGGTTTCCATACAAAGCGCTACGGATTAGCCTGGTTTGTATGCAAAATCCGAGTTTCTTATAGCGCGGTTTCCATATAACGCGGTACGCACTCACCGCGTTATAGGAGGGTTGACTGTATATAGATTAGAGTTCCAATGGATGTATGGGAAAAAAAGTGACTCTCGAATTTTCAAAGCGAACTTGATTAGAAATATTGATTACCACGAAAAACTACCCTATGCAAAAAATCAGCTCAATCGGACTTCATTTACTAGTATCGCACAGCGGTCAAAGTTTGAGTTTTTTGAAAACCGCAAAATCACCCAAAGGGGGAAAATCGGGGTTTCCGAAAAAAAAATTGATGCCAAATGTCTTCAAATTGCATGAAACGTCGAGATCTACTGTCATCTCGAAATTTTTGACGTAGGACTACGTCTTTCATTTCTATACCGGGGTGTAAAATCAATGTTTCGAAAACGAAAGCGTTACGCCGGAGACCGAGATTTTGAGCGTTAATAGCTCCTAAATAACTGAACGAAATGGTATGATAAACACTTCATTCGAAAGATAAAATGTCTACGCGCTCTATACTTGTTACTTTTTGATTCAAAAACTTGTTTCAATAGTCTTAAAATTGCTTTCAAAACAGGCTATTGAAATCACCAATCGGTATATAAGCGAGCGCCGCTCGGAAATCCACTCAGTTCTAATTGAACAGCGATTGGAGCATGTTGTCGCTGTTGTGGTGAAGCAAGTTTGCCTTCCAAATTGCCATCGTAAACCACACCTTCTCTCGATTCAATCACACACAAAAAGCATACTTAAGCGATATTCCGGTGGTGAGACACATTCATTTTTCGTGAGGACATCGACAAGACAACATCGTTGCCTAACGTGCTGGAGGAGGTGGACGGCGAAGGATCGACACATACACGCGCAGAATTCTCTCCGTTTGGATGCCATTCAGCATCGAGAAAGTTCCGGAAAGATCTAATCATTGCTGGAAAATAATCTGCCAGTTCCTTTAGGAATTTAAAAATACATTCATGTGAAAGAGTTTATTTGAATGTTTTCTATCCATGTAACACTGTGACCAAATATGTTTCAATCAAGTGCTATTAACAGATGGTTATCGAGTTAGCATTAACCACTGGTGGGCTTCCAGTATCGAGGAAAATGTGGAAATATCTAATCGTTACTGAAAATAATCTGCCAGTTCCTCTGGGAATTTAAAATTACATTCATATGAAAGAGTTTATTTTAATGTTTTCTATCCATGTAACACTGTGACCAAATACATTAGGTTTTGTGATTTTTCAATCAATCGCAATCAACAGGATAGCTTCTGAAGATTACTCTTCCCCATCAGTAGGATATTTCCGTATCCAATATTGGATGCATAAAACCTTGTGCCTCCAACGTAACGCTCTCGTTTTCGAAGTTCTCCAAATATTCATTCATTCAGAATGAATTCAGATTCAACTTCATACAAATGATTTCTAAATCAACGATAGTCCTACGTCACCCTTGCGGTTATACCATAGATATAACCCACTTCCTGTTTTTTTTTGTCAAAATTCGACACTCACTGCCATAATCTCGCAAAATGACGCAAGCGCCAGAGGGTAGAATTTCACTACGAGACTGCATGTGTAACTGCATGTGTAATCAACATACGCGTACATTACGAAAATCTGATCTGTACAAATTGTGTACAATTGATGGAAAAACATTGCCAACGGCTCGATTTTTGAAACAAAATCCAGTTTTATTTAAGGTATGTTACCAACGCCAGTTTGTTGTGGAAACAGCAAATTTTAATCGCTGTTTCCACAACCGATTGGCGTTCATCCATCAAAGTATGGGAGAATCTGTTCCCAAATATTTTCAACAACATGCCACCGTTGGGCGAAGCATGCGGTAACATCAGAGAGAAGAGTTCTATACATTTTCCGTCTTTGTACCATGCGTCGAGCGGGCTAACGTAGATGAGAACCCGATTGTAACAACTCTGGACAATCCAAAATGCAATTGAAAACATCCGTGTTGAGTAAGATAATGCCGTCCGAAATTATCCGATGTAAAGCAAATACAGTTTACGCGAGGATGTTTTGAGTTTTGTTATAAGATGCGTTTAGATAGAGATTTTAGAAGAGTGCAGCTCTGCCGTAATCTCGCAAAGTGACGCAAGCGCCAGAGGTAAGAATTTTCAGTACGAGACTGCATGTATAATCAGCGTACGCGTACATAACGAAAATTTCATCTGTACAAAATGTGTATTGTTGATGGAAAAACATTGCCATCGGCTTGATTTTTGAAAAAATGCAGTTTTATTTAAGCTATGCCACCAACGCCAGTTTGTTGTGGAAACAGCAAATTTAAATCGCTGTTTCCACAACCGATTGGCGTTCATTCATCAAAGTATGTGAGAATCTGTTTCCAATTATTTTCTCCAACATGCTGCGTTGAGCGAAGCATCAGGGAGAAGAATTCACATACTTTCCCAACTTTGTAGCATGAGTCGAGCAGGTTAACGTAGTTGAGAACCCGATCGTAATAATTATGGACAGCACTGATTTTTTCCAATTCAAAATGCAATTGAGACCATCCGTGTTAAATAATATAATGCCGTCCGAAATTATCCGAAGTAAAACAGATACAGTTTACGCGAGGATGTTTTGAGTTTTGTTACAAGATATGTTTCGTTTCGTTTGGAGCATTTAGAAGAGTGCAGCTGTTCACCAAACCCGACATTTATCCTTCAATCAACACTCAGCTTCAATTTATCCGAAAGAGAAATTGAACAGGCGAGGCACGTAAACATCGTCAAGAAGCTTTGTACCTTGATGCCTGGAGAAAAAAGACACTACATCTTAGGGAATCCTTGTAATCAACAATTAAATTGATGAGTTTGAACTATTTAGTTCTAATCTTTATGTGAGAACAGCAATACACTTCAATCTAGGATAACTTTACTTTAAGATGAGCTTGATTTTATGAATTTAAAGTACATGGTTTTGTGAGCTTCTTAGTACATGATTTGTAGTTCTGAAACAAAATTGCTATTATAAAAGTAACATTCCATGGGGATGGACTGTTTTTGATTAAAATACTTGGCATGACAAACTTTTCGGAAAAGTGTTTTTTTACAAGAAAGAAGGCATGTGACTTTTATTATGCTAAACGTTCATAACGGAAGATGTTGTTATGCGAATATTGCTGTCCCTGCTCGTTCATCGTACTCTATCAGAACAGATAAAAAAATCACATCGCATCACTATGAAATCACGTCACAACATAGGGAAAATGGCGCTTGCGCCCCATCACAGTGGAAATGGCACTTGCGCCACTCCGTTTTCAAGCTTTCACGTGGTCATTTTTTCACATTTCTCGAAATTTTCACAGTTGTTTGGAAGGATTTGGTATTCTTTATCGATCTATAACAAAAAACGTAAAATGTCAATGTTGGCGCTTGCGTCACTTTGCGAGATTACGGCAGAGCTGTTCACCAAATCCAACATTTACCCTTCGATCAACACTCAGCTTCAATACATCCGAAAGAGACATTGAGCAAGTGAGGGAAGTGAACATCGTCAAGATGCTTTGTCCCTTGATTGATGTTGTTATTTGAAATTAGTTGTCCCTTCTCGTTCATTCTATGCCATCGGAGCGGATTAAAAATCACATCGCATCAGATTCAAATTTCATTCAAGTCTGGACAGCGCAAGCAATCAGTCGTTTACTTTCGCGTTCCCGTAATCGTGATCGTGAATCGCTGTGAGTGAGAACGTGAGAACGAGCACCGGACTGAAAAGTGCACAATCGCAGCGGCGTCTGCAATCATCCGATCGAGCAGCAGCCGTTACCGCAATCATCGCACTGGTGTGCGTTAGCAAGTAGTTTTATTATTTTTTGTTTTTCTTTGTTTTTTTTTATTAGGTTATAGGAATCATTCAAACTATTGCAATTATCAGCCACATAAATGATGGATGAAGGTGGGGGGTCTTTTAATATGGAGATCTCCTTCGATGACTCCCTTTCCGTTGTACAAAAAGGTGCCGGAAAGTCGCTTAAGCGCGTTCCGTGTGATACAGAAGAGTCGTCGATTAAAAAGCCCCCCTCTAAGAAATCCACAAACCTCGCCACTCATCCCCCGAACCCCCCCGTTTTAACTCAACCATCGACCTCGCATTCCTCATCTGTTGCTCCTGATCCCTCTCAACCATCCACCTCATCTCCCCCCTCTACCGTCCCCGTTCCCGCCCAAACCTCGTCCTCGTCTTCTTCTTCTGTTTTGTCCTCTCCCCGTGTCAAGGTTTATCCAGAGGATGCACCTGGAACTGGTCCATGGGTTGTTTTCTTCCGGCCCAAACCCAACGGGAAATCGCTGAACGTCATTCAGATTATGAAAGATCTGACAAAAAATTATTCCTCCGTGGTCGAAATGAGAAAGGTTAGACCGAACAAACTGCGTGTTGTCGTGGCTGATCGGAAGCAAGCTAACGAAATTGTTGTCGACAATAGATTCATCCTAGAATATCGCGCCTATGTGCCCTGCCATAACGTAGAAATTTCGGGGGTGATTACAGAAACGGGTCTGACGAGCGAATTTATAAAAAAGGGAGATGGCAGATTTAAAAAGCTTCCTCGGTCGATAGTTAAAATTTTGGACTGCCAACAGTTAGGAAAAGTGTCCCAGGAAGAGGGAAAAACAAAATTCACGCCGTCCGACTCATTTCGAGTAACTTTTGCTGGTTCCGCCCTCCCTGACTACGTTATGGTAGACAAATTGAGGCTACCACTGCGACTCTTCGTGCCAAAGCCCATGACTTGCAACAAATGCAAGTCAGTTGGTCACACAGCAGATTATTGTGCCAACAAGGAGCGCTGTGCCACTTGCGGAGAGCAACATGTGGGGAAATCCTGCAGTGCGACTGAGCATAAGTGTCCTTATTGCGGAGGATCCCCACACGTGCTCTCAGCTTGTGAAACTTACAAGAGTCGCTGGGAGAAGCAGAAGCGCTCTTTAAAGGAACGCTCGAAACGTACTTTTGCGGAAATTTTAAAGGGCGCTTCTCCACTGGCTCAACAACAACAACCAATCTCAACACACAATACCTTTTCCGCGTTGCCAGTTGATGAAATGGAAGCGGACACAGCTAGCGAGGGCACACCGTTTATTTTCAAAGGGAATCCCCGGCGCAAAAATGTGACCACTCCCAAAGTTCAAGAACAAGTCCCCACGGTTATATCCTCTGTTAGCTTGCCTAAAAAATCGAGTGCAGCGGACAAGCAAAATCAGGTTCCTCCTGGCTTCCGTGGGAATATTTCATCTTCGAACGACCCAGCACTCGAGGGGACATCAAAAACCCCAACTGTCCCTATTTTTCCGTCCAGTTCAAATTCCCAATCGGGATTTATAAAGTTGTCTGACCTTTTGGATCAAATCTTCAAGTGTTTTAATGTTTCCGACTCCATCAGAACCATTGTCATCTCAATGCTTCCAGTATTAAAGACAATTTTGCAACAATAGATGCAAACATGGCCCCTCCTTGCAATGATTATCTCTCTTGATGTCTAATTCAAATAGAGAGGTCGGAGATATCACTGTTTTACAGTGGAATTGTCGTAGTCTTATCCCTAAATTGGATACATTCAAATTTTTAATTCATAACTTCAATTGTGATGTTTTTGCTCTGTCCGAAACTTGGCTTTCTTCGCGAGATGATATCTCTTTCCACGATTTTAATATTATACGCTTGGACCGTGATGATAGATACGGAGGGGTGCTTTTGGGGATCAATAAGTGCCACTCATTTTTTAGAATTGACCTTCCACCTATTGGAGGGATCGAAGCTGTTGCTTGTCATGCAAACATCAGAGGCAAAGACCTCTGTATTGTCAGCTTGTATTGGCCTCCGAGAGCTGCGGTTAGCCGCAAGCAACTTGTTGACATGTGCTCACTCCTTCCTGAGCCACGATTGATCTTGGGAGACTTCAACTCTCACGGAACTGCCTGGGGGGAACAGTACGACGACAATCGTTCATTGTTGATATATGACCTTTGTAACAGCTTCAATATGACCATTTTGAACACTGGGGAAACAACACGTGTACCTAAACCTCCTGCTAACCCTAGTGCTCTTGACCTCTCGCTTTGCTCGAATTCACTATCGTTAGATTGCAAGTGGAATGTAATCCAGAACCCCAACGGTAGTGATCACTTGCCAATCAAAATTTCCATCACCATTGGGTCGAATTCTTCTGAATCTATAAACATGGCATATGACCTCACAAGACACATTGACTGGAAAAAATATGCGGACGCGATTGCTCTAGCCATCAATTCCAGAGATGGTTTACCTCCATTGGAGGAGTATAACTTCCTTTCTCGTTTGATATATGACAGCGCGGTTCGCGCTCAAACGAAACCCATCCCAGGTTCCACCATTCGCCGAAGGCCTCCCAATCCATGGTGGGATAGCCAATGTTCCAAGCTTTATGTAGAAAAATCGAATGCATTTAAAGCTTTTCGGAAACGTGGAACCCCTGAAAATTTTCAAATGTATTTAGCCCTTGAGAATCAGTTCAAAAATTTGATCAAAGGGAAAAAACGTGCTTATTGGCGAAATTTCGTGGGAGGTTTGTCACGAGAAACGTCAATGAAAAAATTATGGAAAGTGGCTCGAAACATGCGAAATCGCTCTTCAACGAATGAAAGCGAAGAATATTCACATCGATGGATTTTTAATTTTGCACGGAAGGTTTGTCCTGATTCCGCTCCTGTGCAAAAAATTGTTCGAGACATACCACAAGATAGGTGCGATCTTGATTCCGAGTTTTCGATGGTAGAATTCTCTCTTGCTCTCCTTTCTTGTAACAATTCGGCTCCAGGATCGGATAGAATTAAGTTCAACTTGTTGAAAAACCTCCCTGGTGTGGCGAAACATCGCTTGTTGAATTTATTCAATCGGTTTCTGGAACATAATATTGTTCCAGATGATTGGAGACAAGTACGAGTTATAGCTATTCAAAAACCCGGAAAGCCCGCGTCCGACTTCAATTCGTACCGCCCAAATGATCTTGTTTCGCCTTGATCGATGGGTTGAAACGAATGGCCTACTCTCAGATACACAATATGGGTTCCGCAGGGGCAAGGGGACGAATGATTGTCTTGCGTTGCTTTCTTCAGAAATTCAAATGGCTTACGCCGAAAAAAAACAAATGGCTTCAGTATTCTTGGACATAAAGGGGGCCTTTGATTCTGTTTCAATAGAGGTCCTGTCAGACAAATTACACTCTCGGGGTCTGCCGCCTCTATTGAATAATATGTTATATAACTTGCTTTGTGAGAAACATTTGAATTTTTCTCATGGAGATTCGGCAGTGAGTCGGATCTCTTACATGGGCCTCCCTCAGGGCTCATGTTTAAGCCCCCTTTTGTACAACTTCTATGTAAGCGACATCGACAATTGCCTTACACAAAATTGCAACCTAAGACAACTTGCAGATGATGGAGTGGTGTCTGTCGTAGGATCAAACGAATCCGACCTGCAAGGACCCTTACAAGATACTTTGAACAATTTTTCAACCTGGGCCATTGGGCTAGGGATCTAATTCTCCACGGAGAAAACAGAGATGGTGGTTTTTTCTAGGAAGCATAGACCAGCAAAACCAAAGCTTCAACTTTTGGGTAAACCGATCACTCATGCTATGTCATTCAAGTATCTTGGGGTCTGGTTCGACTCCAAATGTACTTGGGGGGCCCATATTAGGTATCTGAGTAAAAAATGTCAACAAAGAATAAACTTTCTCCGTACAATTACCGGCACCTGGTGGGGAGCCCATCCCGAAGATCTTATAATGTTGTATCGAACAACTATTCTCTCAGTGATGGAGTATGGCAGTATCTGTTTTCAATCAGCTGCCAAAACACACCTCATTAAACTCGAGCGAATTCAGTATCTTTGTCTCCGTATCGCGTTGGGATGTATGCCCTCAACGCATACCATGAGTCTCGAGGTTTTGGCAGGCCTACTCCCACTAAAAGATCGCTTCAATTTATTATCTCTTCGGTTCCTCATCCGGTGTAAGGTTATGAACCCATTGGTGATCGGAAATTTTGAGCAGCTTATCGAGCTAAATTTTCATTCTGGATTCATGAGCTCATATCATGAATTCATCACCATGCAGGTTGATCCTTCTTCGTATATTCCCAACCGTGTTTGTTTTTCTGACTACATCAATTCCTCTGTACATTTTGATCTGTTCATGAAGGAGAAAATCCATGAAATTCCAGATTATCTTCGATCGAGGATCGCTCCTACGATCTTCAAATCAAAGTATGGGCGTGTCAATTGTGATAATATGTACTTTACTGATGGGTCCTCTATGAATGAGTCCATAGGATTTGGAGTGTTCAACGTATTTTTTAGCACCTCACACAGTCTTCAGTATCCTTGCTCAGTATATATTGCTGAATTGGCAGCAATACACTGGGCGCTGGACAGCGTCGCCTCACGACCTGTTGAACACTATTACATTGTAACGGATAGTCTTAGCTCTGTCGAAGCTATCCGTTCAGTGAGGCCGGAAAAGCACTCGCCGTACTTCCTTGAGAGAATACGAGAAATTTTGAGTGCTTTATCCAGACGCTGTTATGTCATTACCTTTGTCTGGGTCCCTTCACATTGCTCCATTTCGGGTAATGAGAGGGCTGACTCATTAGCAAAGGTAGGTGCAATTGAAGGCGATATTTATCAGCGTCAAATCGCCTTCAATGAATTTTATTCTTTAGTTCGTAAAAATACCATCGCTAACTGGCAACGCAAGTGGAACGAAGATGAATTGGGCCGGTGGTTCCACTCGATTATCCCTAAGGTTAGCCTCAAACCATGGTTCAAAAGTCTGGACTTGAGTCGGGACTTTATTCGGACCTTCTCCCGACTCATGTCCAATCACTGTTCTTTAGATGCGCTGCTTTTTCGTTTCAAGCTTGCCGACAGCAATCTCTGCGTTTGTGGCCATGGTTACCACGACATCGAACACGTTGTTTGGTCGTGCGAGCTATATTTTGTCGCCAGATCGAATTTAGAAAACTCCCTTCGGGCTCGAGGAAGGCAGCCCAATGTGCCGGTGAGAGATGTGTTGGCTCGGTTAGACCTTGATTACATGTCCCAAATATATGTTTTCCTTAAAGATATCGATCTTCGAGTGTGATTGTTCTTACATCCTTTCCCCCCCCCCATTTTCTCCTCCTTTTCGTCCATCGCGAGCTATCGGTTAACAACGGTTAACCCTAACATTAGAATAAGTTAAATTGTTAATACATATTAGATGTGAGGATAGTTTAAGAATTCAGTGTGATGTGTGAGTATGAATGTGAAAGTGAGTGTGAGTGTGAGTGTGAACATGGTTACAATCTCCTTACATCCCATCCTTTTCCTAAAGAAAATGTGTCACCCTTCTAAACTCGAGTCGACCGCGAGTAATCGGTTTCCTATTTCATTAACCGTAGAATTAAGAAAACATGTTAATAGTAAAAGTATAGTTGAGAGTTTGGCTTCTTTAAACCTATGTAACTGAGCCTGTACAAATAAACGAATTATAAAAAAAAAAAAAAAAGATTCAAATTACGTCACATTATAAGGGAAATGGCGCTTGCGTCACATCACAGTGGAAATGGCGCTTACGCCATTCCGTTTTCAAGCTTTTACGGGGTCATTTTTACACATTTCTATATAACTTCGCAGTCGTTTGAAAGGATTTGGTATTCTTTATCGATCTATAACATAAAAAGTGAAATGTCAATTTTGGCGCTTGCGTCACTTTGCGAGATCACGGCAGCTCAGGGACTTAGTCGTTTTTTCGGAATACGAGGCAAAATGTATGATTTAGGGTGCCAATGAAAATCGTCATTGCGATTTTTCATACGGGACTCCCTGCGAAATGTTGAATTGCAAGATAAAATCCCCTCTGCAAAATATTAACTTATTTGGACTTCATTTACTATTGTCGCAGATCTCAAAATTTCAGTTTTCTGAAAATCGAAAAATCACTCAAGGGGGGAAAAAGGAAATCGGGGTTTCCAAAAAAAATTTCAGATGCCAAATGTCTTAGAATTGCATGAAACATCGAGATTTACTGTTATCTCGAGAAATTTTTTTTCAGAAATTGATTTTTCGGCACTTGGTCGTCGTGCCGAAAAATCATTTTTTTGGTTTTTGTCTGAAAAGTCGATTTTTGACGACAATTTTTTTTTCGAGAAAACAGTAAATCTCGACGTTTCATGCAATTCTAAGACATTTGGCATCAAACTTTTTGTTTGAAAACCCCGATTTCCTTTACTCCCCCCTTAGGTGATTTTGCGGTTTTCAAAAAACTCAAACTTTGACCGCTGTGGAACATTAGTAAATGAAGTCCGATTGAGCTGATATTTTGCATAGGGTTGTTTTTCGTGAGAATCAACATTTTTAATCAAGTTCGCTTTGAAAATTTGAGATGGCCATTTTCATTGGCACTCTAATATAGATATATAGATAGATAGATTCTGTAGATGTGGTAACTTTCAAATAGACATTGACAAGATAATTTTCCAGCATGATAACGCCAGATCACATGCTCATGGATCTGTCAATTATTATCTAGAGAAAGTGAACTGAGATATTCTACCCCTACCTGCTGTATTCTCAGACATTGCTCCCTCGAGTTAGTACTTTCTGGTCCATAGCGTCGACCATTCCGAAGTGCTGTTCCTTTCTAATTGGTTTGGTAACTGGATTGCTTCAAACAACCAGACCTCTGCGATTCATGTATTGCTTGGAAGATAGACCAAGCTTCTGGATTCCTGTGGTGCACACACTTTGGATATGTTTTTTTTTAACCAATGAATAATCACAATAATCATAATCTCCAGCTTAACTTTTTTATTTTTAGAATAAAATAACAAATTAAGTCACATCTGTCATCCCTGCTCATGATATCAAACAAATAACCTTCGTCCTAAATACTTCTTTGGTGTGCCTCGGTGCCTGATATTCTCTTGGGGCGCTTATGGAGTGAATATGATCCACAGTACTCGAACGAAATTTTCCATCGAAAAATCCAATGAAATGAACAAACAGAAATTCTGTATTATTCGTGCATATAGTATAGTGTTTATGAGTTCCATGGCAATGCTTGACCCTGACGCCAAGATCCCGCATTCGTAATCATTCCCCGATACTTCCTTTATCATCTTTATTATCCAATCTTAAATATAAGGAAAAAAAAAAGTCTTAAAGCGTTGTTAATCGAACATCCCATCGCTTTGGGGGGAAGTCTAAGCCACGTTATTACCGAACATTAAGAGCCAAATTCAACTCCGAATCGATGCGGGTAAATTGTGAAACCATCATTGCTCCCTCTCCGATCGGGTGGCGAGTCGATAAGCGAGTCATGTCGGGGACCGAATGTTCTTTTTCATAAATTATCGCCATAATCAGGCGGGAACGTGATAAATATTGTTTTCTATATGACGTGTTGTCCCGAAGAAGGTTGCTACCGCTTTTGGGAGAGAAAACAACAGTGCATGTACTGCATGTAGTCACCAGTAGCGGTCACGGTTCGAGGCACACGCGAAATGTTCTCGGCCGCATCACTCGGTACGAGGTAGAAAGGGGCCACCGAACCTACAGAGTACAAGTGCAGAAATACTTTCCACCATTTATCCGGCTTCCTCTTTCTCCCGGGGAATTGCACCACCAGCGGTCAGCGGTCAGAACCTCGTGAATAACGAGTGTTTGAGGAATTTCGCGGAGATTTTCGCTTCACCGATGCGGCTGCTGACGTGTGACCGCTGGCCGGTGCAGAAAAGGCGGCACTTTGACACGGAATGGGCGCGAAAGTGTTATGCAATAAAGAGTTTAAATTTATGAGACCTCATATTAAATACTAATTTAATATCTTTCCTTCATATCTCCCGCCGGGGATGGAGCTGCGGCGGCAATTTGCCTGGAAGTTCCGGAGGGGTGGATTTGCACGTGTAAGAGGCGGTTGTAGTCGGTTGGCCAAACGAGATGGCATCTTGATCAGCGAGTCAATGCAAGAAATGGAGTTTGAAGCTGTGCGATTATTCGTGCTACAAGAGAAAGAAAGAGTGCGCCCTTTCAGACACGGAAATTTGGTTGTATGTTTTGTAAGCTCATGTTGGAAATTATCGAGTGGAAGTTTGTTTCCGCATGATATACACTCCATTTCAAAACAACTCTTTTTTTTCTGAATTTCCATATATATATATGCAAGAAAACAGTTGCATATAGTTTAGGATAGAATACCTATTTTCATTTATAGCGCTGTCCATTTGAACTGTATTGTTATATTCAGGCGCGAAACATTCAAAAAACAAAAACGCCAGTGTTTCATAACTACAGAACCAGATGGAGAAAACTCTCACTCCTTTACAAAATTAATGTCAATTTCATATGAATTATAATAAGTTTCTAATTCACTAGGTCGTCTCTAGTTCTCAATCAGTTCAAATAATCTATTCAGGTTGGTTTCGACCAAGCTGCGTCATGTTGTAGTCGGTATCTTGTTCTCCACAGAGGAGAGAAGAGGAGCTCGGTTAAGCTCTTCAGATCGCTTAACTGTTTGTAAGCTGCATCTACTACTCGTACGATCACTCCTCGTAAGTTCTTGACAGGATTTGATCTAGTAAACATGCTGACCAGTCTAGAATCTTAATTCCCTATTTATTAAAACATTGCATGCTCTTGCGGACTTTATGGGTTGATACCAAATTACCCAATTATCGAGGTATTTTTGATGCAAAAACAGCAGTTAATTATTCTGAAGAACTTCGTTGCACTGTTGATTCGTGTTGCTGAAAAGCTATCTGGTCGGTGCTCAGTCAGTGGTTAATGGTTAATAATGGTTTCGAGTAAATCGAACTCAAAGTTTGAAGCTGTGTAGTTTTAGTAGCTCCCAGTTATTCTCCCCAATTGTTTTTCTTCAACTCTGAGTTACTCTTTAGCAAGGTCGAATGGTGATATTATGTCATAACAATAACCTCTTGACGGTCAACCAAGAAGGTTTTACGACTGGCTATGTGTACTTGGAAAACTCTGGAGGAAAATGGGAAAATTCGGAAAATTCAATTCGCATATGTTTCACAATTACATATTGACAAGCTTTATGTTTGCGCTAACGAAATTTATCTTCGTTCGAAAATGGAAATGGATTTTAATGTGATAGAACGCACGCGTGTTAATAAGACCAAAACTCGAAGGAGGAATTGTCCGATTTAGGGCTGTCTTTATTCTATGATATTTTCTGTATCAAACATTTATTCCATATAACGGAGAAACATGTTATTTGCATGTGGTTGGAAAATCTTGAACGAGAATTGTGTCTGAAAATAATCTAATATTATATTGACGAGTTTTGGTAGAAGTACTAGGAATTTTTTAGCAAAAGGTTGATAAGAAGATCAATCAATGGACAATTCTGCGATTGGACCCATGAACAGCGCTTAGTAGAAAAACATAGATGTGATAACGAAAAATAAATTTTAGGCGGGACGAAGTTTGCCGGGCCAGATAGTTTTTCTTATAAAACTCGAAATGCGTCCGCGTGGCGCGTCTCGTAAACTCAGCGTTAATCGATCGGTCACCTTGTTTCTTTCATTTATTCAATTAAACTAAATACGACGCAAAGCCATAATCATAGTGCATACCAGGGCTTGGAAATATTGAGCTTGTTA
Organism: Toxorhynchites rutilus septentrionalis; assembly: GCF_029784135.1. Classification (NCBI taxonomy): domain Eukaryota; kingdom Metazoa; phylum Arthropoda; class Insecta; order Diptera; family Culicidae; genus Toxorhynchites; species Toxorhynchites rutilus. The sequence goes on from NC_073745.1 coordinate 267,265,607, forward strand.
AGTAATATTGAAAATATATTTTTATCAGTGTAACGCGTTTATTTTGTTGGTCGATGCTGCTGTCATTCATTCGACGGCAAACAAATTTACAACTGTCTTCATTCACATTTATTCATTGCCATTGAATTGTCAGGAATGTTGTGACTGTTCATTTTCAATATCCCGATATGTGTGTGATTTTCTCATTGAGTCAGTGCCTTGCTTATTCAGTTGTTTTTGAAGTTACTCCGAAAGGGCAACGCAAATCGGTGGCGCAAACGGGAATTCCAACAAAAGAGCAAGATCTGCATGCACATTCACAATTAAGGATTGCTTAGGCTTGGACGGCGAGAAGCATTCTGCAAAATCGATCCGAGCAGCGAATGCAAATTTCGTCAGCCAAAGCTGGATGTTGGCAATTTCATCCGCTAATCCTATAGCATAGTTTGATCCGTTTGCAAAAGGAAGCTCGAGATATTCCCATTGCGGTCGTGTCTTGGACACCACCATTTTATGTTCGTGTGTTCAGAACTTAAAAAAAAAATAAATGTTCTTTTGAAGCATTTCTGACAAGTGGAATTGGAATTGCATATTCACTATGTAAAATGAAAGCAATTTAACCGAGATGGAAACCTTGCATGCTTCAACAATTTATTTTCTTGTCACTATTATGATCATTCTGTACTTTCTCATCTTCCTCAACGAATTTCTTCGTTTCGTCAGTGTCTGAGAACGATGCTGATAGTGAATGAACTGGTATGTTAATGTCAATGAATGACAAAACTAGGGATATTTTCTTTTGCTCACATTCCGTGAACTCAGAACAGAACGAAAAACAGAATGAACAAAACTGGATGAATCAACTGTGAGTGGCTTGCTGTGATTGTGAGGTTTGGCGTTGGTTAATTTTCGGTATCCCGAATGCAATGGTATAATGATCGAATGTGGCCGGAAATTCAGCTGAAAAGATTGATGTGATACAGATATTTCCAAGCACTGGTGCATACACTTCGTCCAACTTCTATGAGACCAGATGATGATCTTGCTGCTTTGTGTCATTGTTAACAAACTATGCTTCAATATTCTAGTGTATTGGTGACTACAGTACACTGCATGATTTTCATATGTGTGCGTGCAAGCGCTGAGCGAAAACGAATGTTTTCGAATTTCTCAACTGTACTTGACAATTGAGAAATACGAAACATTTTCCGTTGTTTAAGTTGTTTTGATCAATAAATCTGGAAAATGCCCAAGGGAAAAGTGCTCACGGAGAGAGAAAAAAGACAAATCGATGCATTTCACCAAGAAATTATTGATTTCAGAGAAATTGCTCGTCGGATTGGGCGATCCCATCCAGTAGTGCTCAATTATTCGGCGAATTCTCAAGGATACGGTGAGAAGAAGAGAGCTCCATGTAAATTGAAGCTCTCTGACCGGGATAAGTGTTAAATATTAGGCTGTCAAAAAAGTCCTGCGGTATTTCCGCGAGGTGTCGCTGTAAGCGCGTAGTTATAGTTGTATTCATTGTATCGAGTCATACTATAGCTTGTTGGAAAGGTATTTTTGCTATAATATAGTCCTTGACAGTGTTTTGTTTGGTTAAGTCGTCCGTGAGTTATAGTGTCGCAAATATGGAGCAAAATAAAGAGAAAATCCGACATATTTTACAGTACTACTATGACAAAGGCAAAAATGCATCTCAAGCTGCCAATAAAATTTGTGCAGTTTATGGACCCGATACAGTTTCCATTTCCACCGCACAACGATGGTTTCAACGTTTTCGTTCTGGTGTAGAGGTCGTCGAAGATGCGCCACGCTCCGGAAGGCCTGTCGTCGAAAATTGCGACAAAATCGCTGAATTAGCCGAGAAAGACCGGCATAGTAGCAGCCGTAGCAACGGCCAAGAGCTGGGGATAAGTCATCAAACCGTTATTAAACATTTGAAGAAGCTTGGATTCACAAAGAAGCTCGATGTATGGGTGCCACACACGTTGACGCAAAAAAACATCTTTGACCGTATCGACGCATGTGAATCGCTGCTGAATCGCAACAAAATCGACCCGTTTCTGAAGCGGATGGTGACTGGCGATGAAAAGTGGGTCACTTACGACAACGTGAAGCGCAAACGGTCGTTGTCGAAACCCGCTGAAGCGGCTCAGACGGTGGCCAAGCCCTCATTAACGGCCAGGAAGGTTCTGCTGTGTGTTTGGTGGGATTGTCAAGGAATAATCTATTATGAGCTGCTTCCCTATGGCCAAACGCTCAATTCGGACCTGTACTGCCAACAACTGGACCGCTTGAAGGTAGCACTCATGAAGAAGAGGCCATCTTTGATAAACAGAGGCCGCATTGTCTTCCATCAGGACAATGCCAGGCCACACACTTCTTTGGTGACGCGCCAGAAGCTCCGGGAGCTCGGATGGGAGGTTCTTTTGCATCCGCCGTATAGTCCGGACCTTGCACCAAGTGACTACCACCTGTTTTGTCCATGGCGAACGAGCTAGGTAGTCAGAAGTTAGCCACAAAAGAGGCCTGTGAAAATTGGCTATCCGAGTTTTTTGCCAATAAGGAAGCGAGCTTCTATAACAGGGGTATTATGAAGTTGGCATCTCGTTGGGAACAAGTTATCGAACAAAACGGTGCACATTTGACTTAAAACAGATGATTGTAACTAATTTTATGAACAAATGAAAATTTAAAAAAAATACCGCAGGACTTTTTTGACAGCCTTATAGTACAGCTTCAAATACCTCCAAATAGCTTATGCAATTAAAGCAATATCTCATCTTCCAAAACACGGGTGATAATTCGTCAAATTTTGGTAAAGAACCCTCACATAAAGAGGGTTTAAAAGGTCAAAGCTCCTCATTTTACACCATCTCACATCGGAAGACGTCCGAGTTTTGCCAAAGCTCACATGAACCGACAGTGGGACATGGTATGTTGTGACAAAGAATGTTTCCAAAAGAACACATTTTGCTATATGCCATAACGAAAAGTTCTTTAATGTATAGGCTATCTTCACTGACGAAAAAAGTTCTATTTGGATAGTCCTCATGATTTCAACGGGTACTGGCGTGATTCACGGAAGAAGGAACCATATTTTTCAACCAGGAGTTTTGGTGGAGGCTCGTGCATGGTTTGGGCGGGATTGTGTGCAACCGGAAAGCTCAAGATAGCTATAACATCATTCAAGGATCACACACATATTCTGGAATCCTCTCTCTTACCGTTTTTGCGTGGATATCGTCACAAAAAAATCACATTCCAGCAAAGCAATGCTACTATTCATACCAGCAAGTAAACTAAGCAATGGATTAAGGACCGAAAATTATTTTTTTGCACTTGAACCCTGTTGAAAATCTTAGGTGGGATCCTTGTACGCAGAATCTCTGAGGGGAAACGGTACACCACGATTGAAGAGCTCAAGGTCGCAATTTCCGAAAAATGGAAAAATATCGAGAAATCCGTTCAGCAGAATTCGGTAAATAGAATTCCAACACGAATTTTCATGGTTATTATCCGAAATGGTAAGGCTGCCAACTATTGACATGTAAATCAACCGATCGTTTTGAATTTTTCATCGATAATAATTATGAATTTTGAAGTGGCCTTATAGAAACTGGACAGCTGAAATTATCATATTTAAGCACAATGAAAAAACAAACAACTCTTTTGAACGAAATTGACGTTAAATATACTTTATTCCAAGCATTCAACAATGTATGAATGTATCTTGTTGAAATTATAAATGTTTGTGTTGCAACGAAGTAGAATCAGGATGGTCTTATAGAAGTTGGACAGAGTGTAGGCAGCTTCACATCTACTCATGACCTGGTATTGATATCGTTAGATAAGAAAGTGTAGCGCCCCTTAACCCTTCTGTACTCGCGTTCAAAATCATTACACGTATACTCGCGCACGGTGTCACAGACCGAAAATTAAACTTCTCTGTAATGTTGCCATTGTGTATTTTTCAGGCTTTATTGGCATTTATTTGAAGAAGAGGGTATGATTGAATGAAAAAAACTCCAAAAAATATGTTTCCTTCGTCTTTATTATGTTTTAATAGTCATCTAATCCAGCCTCATCAAAACAGAGTTATTTTCGTTACTCCAACACAAATAACGAAATTCGAATTTTTCATTGTTATTAATTAAAAGTAAGCAACTGAATATAATTCATGGAAGTATAAAGAGCTGTAAAATGACATAAAAACGTATTAATCGATTGTGGTTTCATTGGAGTAAAATCGGAACATAGCATAACTGCATACTTGAAGCAAACATATTTTTTACATTTCATGCAGTTGTTGCGTGGTTTTGGGGTCTTTTATCGAAGAGAAGAATGTATAACGACCTTCTAGATAATTACCAGATGATAAAGGTTCTCGAATATAAAGTTTACATATTTCTAATATTCTTTTACTCTGTATTCTTGGTAAACTAAGAATTAATGCCTTTTTTTATGGGGCATAAAAAGATTATATAAAAGGATTTCTAGGGACTTCCTTTTCTTTTTCTTGTTTTCTTGTAGATATTGTCCATTATAAAAAAATATCTCCGAAACTGTAACTGTTAAAAATTTCCATAAGCTACCGATTAGTTTATAGTTTACTGTTTACAATTCTTCCACAAGTGAAATTCTTTCACAAGTGTGTATATGTATGACCATTATATTTAGCGAATAACTATATGAAAGTCAAACATTCATATTTTGCTTTTAAACGTATGAATACATGAATACGTACAGTTAAATAATTTTAAACAAAAAAAAAATACTATTAAAAAAATAACAATTATGAGAAATCGCTGATGCATTTGATACGATGCATTCAGCAGATGCTATGAGCGAGAAAAAAAGGTTGAGTTTATTCAATTCTGTAAGAATTGTTTATTCTGTTTGGAAAACATAATCATATCTCCCATACTTCAATTGTATGTACAGGGAAATAAGGGGAAATGTACGTATCGATAATTTAAACTGGTGTGATTCTTATTTAAACAAACACACTTTGAAGTGGGAATTTAAAAAAAGGTAATATGTTAGGCCATATTTGTCTACAGCCAAGAATGTGTCCATCAATCGCAATAATAGCTTTTGAATGTACCGAAGGGCTGGAAAGCCAGGAATGCATTCCTGTAAGGGCATGTATGTCCCAATACATACCTGAATGTTCCGGAGAAACTAAAAATGTGGGATATGATATTATCAAATAATAAAAATAAACCAAAATGAAGTAGCGCTATAAAAGCGAAGAAGGACCATGGGACAACCTCCAATATTCAAAAATTCAAATAAAGGAAATTAAAGAATAAAGAAGATTAAGGAATGTTAAAGAAGATTAAAGATTAAACATTAAACAATGAATTAAAGGGGGAAATATATATTCAGCAAGAATGTTGAAAATAAACATATTGCACCAAGAAATTTTTTAATGAAGCTTTAAACGCTTAGCAATGATAATCGATAAGACTTTTTGGGAAGCTTTAAGGAGATATGACCATTTTAGTTTCAATATAGAATAGTGGTGTTACTGAGTTGAAGGAATCTAGTTTTTTAATTACAACCGGAAATTAAGAATGAAAAAAAGGACATCACACATTCAGATTTTTTGTAACAAGTCGAGCTCATTTGTAGGAGGTATAGCATTCTACGTTATTTAGCTTTGGTTATCAGGCAGCAACATCAATTTTGATGTTAGATTATTGTTTTGGAAAATCGCCAACCTTTAACATACGATATAAAAATAGAACAAATACAGATATACACATACATATAATTTTATCAATTTATCAAAAACATTATACATTAAGATATTAAGATATATATGCAGATATCACATATCAAGATATCACACTCAAGATCACATTTTTAAACAAGTATATCCATTCATATAAAAAAAGCTGTTCCAACTAGAACTTAGAGTGGATTCATACATGATTTTCGAATAAGAATATCGGAATTTTCCATACACATGGAAAATTCCATAAATCAGAGATAGAGCGGTAGAGAGATAAACAGAGAGTAGGTAAGAATAAACAAACTCTGCATGTAGGGTGCAGTCGGTAGGAATTTAGATTAAGAATGTTTCGTTAAGCGAATTGGATAAAATAAAGGGCAGTCTGAACTCACAGCTTGGATCAAAAAAGTTGTTTTATTTCCTAAAGAAAGTGCCTTGGACCGCTCGGGCGCTTCAAAAGGACATATCCTAATTTGTAGTTTGTTCTCTGCCAATTACTAGGGAAAAGGGTGCTTCTTTTTTTAAAGTCGCAAATTGTATGTAAAAATATGTTTTTCACCCGACATTACTGTAATAGTTTCATAGTTTTTGTTCGGACTCGACCTAGGTTCCACCAAAGTTCAATCAGAGAAAAAATCCCGTAACGATATTTTCCAATTTTCACAATGAATTTAGAGCAACGATTTTTTTTTGAATTTGTCAGAATATTATTTGTTTATCTAATTCATGAATTGTTATAGCTTTCTCTGTGTTTTCTTATGATAAACAGAAAATATATAAATATTAAAAACGAGTTGAAAAAAATCATTAAATTGAAAATTGACACTTTTGCCGAGATGCAAATTTTAAATTCAAGATTGAACATACATTAACAAAATAAATCACGCGTTACATGCATTTTGCTAATGAATTACTATATCTTTTTCTATTTTAGATTTCCCCGAGCATTTCCGTTCCGGCCAACGCCATCGTTCCCAAATAGTTTGCTCGCAATCAGTTCATGTTTTTTTTTTAAAGAATGATCATTCGTCAATCTTTGGCGAACTAGTTGTTTCGTACCGTTCGTGAACGGTTAGCCTACCATGGAGTCTAACGGCCGAATTGTATACAATGATGTTGATAATTTCTCTTCCTCACAGCACAAGCAACAAAAAAAAGTCTTAAAAGCATACCTACTTTATTCGTTAAATTGTTTATTTGTTATACCATCTTTGCTGTTTGTGTTATAATCGTTAAAATTGCTGAATAAATTTCCTACCTGATGATATATAGCATGATATATGTTTAATGCCAAACCGATTTTGCGTAATATGCATTTGAAATCTCCTAATTTTTCGTTACATTTTCCGTAGAGTGATCCCCCTATGTAGAAATCAATAAAACCTTTGTACTGTATTCTATCAGTTAAAACATTTCATTTGATACCGATATTGAGTGGATTGCAGAAAATACATAGTGTGTTCTCCAAGTCAAGTTCGTTCGTTTGATACACATATCTCAATCGACCTTTTTTTTGAGATGATATGGAATCAGCTATTTTGTAGCTGCGGCCAAATTGGATTTTTCAAGATAAGCAGTTTTAAAATGACAGCAGAGATAAAGGTATTTTATAAATTCGGTTGGTCAAATTTCAAATTATGTGGGACAACCCTACAGACATACAAACATACATACGAACAGTTCAAGCTAAATAAAACCGTTTGATAAAGTCATTGGCTATTTGTGATTGCGGCCATCTTGAATTTGGATTTTTCATGATCTACTATGATCTACTATTCAAGCCCTTTCATTTGATACTCATATTAATCGGGTTTGAGGAAATATGCAACCCGCCATTTGATAATGGCAACCATCATAGATTTGCATTTTTCATAAATAATTGTGTTCTACTAGTGAAGCCCTTTCATTTGATACCCATATGAACGGGGTTTTGACATAATATGTAGTCCGCCATTTTGTAGTGGCAGGCATCTTGGATTTGCATTTTTCATAAATAACATAAATTTTCATCATCGCGTTGGGATGTATGCCCTCAACGCATACCATGAGTCTCGAGGTTTTGGCAGGCGTACTCCCACTAAAAGATCGCTTCAATTTATTACCTCTTCGGTTCCTCATCCGGTGTAAGGTTATGAACCCATTGGTGATAGGAAATTTTGAGCAGCTTATCGAGCTAAATTTTCAATCTGGGTTCATGAGTCCATATCATGAATTCATCTCCATGCAGGTTGATCCTTCTTCGTATATTCCCAACCGTGTTTGTTTCCCTGACTACATCAATTCTTCTGTGCATTTTGATCTGTCCATGAAGCAAGATATCCATGGATATTCAGATTACCAACGATCGAGGATCGCTCCAACGATCTTCGATGAAAAATATAGGGGTATCAATTGTGATAATATGTACTTTACTGATGGGTCCACTATAAATGAGTCCACAGGATTTGGAGTGTTCAACGAATTTTTTAGCACCTCCCACAGTTTTCAGAATCCTTGCTCAGTGTATATTGCTGAATTGGCAGCGATACACTGGGCGCTGGACAGCGTCGCCTCACGACCTGTTGAACACTATTACATTGTAACGGATAGTCTTAGCTCTGTCGAAGCTATCCGTTCAGTGAGGCCGGAAAAGCACTCGCCGTACTTCCTTGAGAGAATACGAGAAATTTTGAGTGCTTTATCCAGACGCTGTTATGTCATTACCTTTGTCTGGGTCCCTTCACATTGCTCAATTCCGGGTAATGAGAGGGCTGACTCATTAGCAAAGGTAGGTGCAATTGAAGGCGATATTTATCAGCGTCAAATCGCCTTCAATGAATTTTATTCTTTAGTCCGCAAAAATACCATAGTTAACTGGCAACGCAAATGGAACGAAGATGAATTGGGCCGGTGGCTCCACTTGATTATCCCTAAGGTTAGCCTCAAACCATGGTTCAAAAGTCTGGACTTGAGTCGGGACTTTATTCGCACCTTCTCCCGACTCATGTCCAATCACTGTTCGCTAGACGCACTACTCTCTCGTATTAATCTTGCCGACAACAATCTTTGTGTTTGTGGCCAAGGTTACCACGACATCGAGCACGTTATTTGGTCGTGCGAGCTGTATCTTGTCGCCAGATTTAATTTAGAAGACACCCTTCGGGCCCGAGGAAGGCAGCCCATGGTGCCGGTGAGAGATGTGTTGGCTCGGTTAGACCTTGATTACATGTTCCAAATATATGTCTTCCTAAAAGTTATCGATCTTCGTGTGTGATTGTCCTTATATCCTTATATTTTCCTTTTCATTTTCCTTCGCGAGAAATCAAATCCCTTCTTACTAACAATAGAATAAGGTGAAATGTAAATACATGTTAGATATAAGATAGGTTTAAGAATTGAGTGTGATGAGTGTGATTGAGAGTGTGAGTGTGATCATTGTCAATTAATCCTCATATCCCCTCCTTTTCCGAAAGAAAATATGTCACCCTTCTAAACTTGAGTCGACCGCGAGTAATCGGTTTCCTATATTATTAACATTAGAATTAAGGAAAAATTTATATACATACTAGTAACAATACAGTAAGGAGTTCGGCTCCTTTAAACCTATGTAACTGAGCCTGTAAAAATAAACGATTTAAATAAAACAAAACAAAAATTTCATAATTCCATTTGATACCCATATTAATGAGGTTTTGAGAAAATATGTAATCCGCCATTTTGTAGTGGCAGCCATCTTGGATTTTAATTTTTCTTGAATAACCGTATTCTACTAGTCAAGCCCTTTCATTTGATACCCAAATTGATGGGGTTTTGGAAAACCCATATTGATGAGGTTTTGAGAAAATATGTGATCCGCCATTTTGTGGCGGTCGCCATTTTGGATTTTCAAGATCGTGAAATACGCAGTTTTATAATGACTACAGAGATAGAGGTGTGTTCCAAATTTCAGATCATTTGGCCAACAGGAAGGGGGTCAAATTTCTATTAATGTGGATCAGCGCTACAGACAAACACGTTACACGTTACAAACATAAAAACAGATTACAGGGCAAGCTAAATATAACCGTTTAAAAAACGAAGAAACTTACCGGTACTCCTCTTATTTTATTCTATAGTATATTTAAGGAACTTTTCTATGGATAACCAAGATCCGGTGCAGAGAATAATCAACCAAATGTGTATCCGATTGTTCGTTAACTTCAGCCAAAACATTATGTTTGCACCATTTCAACCGATTACATCCTATCTTCATTCCGACAGAGTTCTTGCCAACTGTACTAAACCGTCATAAAATCGATTACATGTTCGAGGGGGTCAGCTCGAACACATCAAACACAAACTGCACGAGGAAATTAATTGACTAACACGCAAGTGGGAACAAAGCATCCAGTGCATCTTCGCACCCAAGGATAGTTTTTTTTGGAACCCATATAACGACAACGCCAGCAACAGAGAAAAAAAAACCACCGTAGAATGTTTGCTGGCCAAAGCGAAGCTAAAAGCCCTTAATTACCGACATTACGCGCGAAACACTCCCGTCCAGGGGTCGGGAAGAGGCCCGATAAGATGACGATGTAATGTAATGAAAAATATCAGAATTAAAATTGAATCTGTCTGGTTGATGGCTTTTACTGCAAAAATTTGCAGCCACTGCTGCTGTTGCTGCTGAACAAAAACAAGCAGCCGAATATCGTTTGCAGCTGAGGTGTTAAAAATGTTGGACTCCGAAAACGTTGCAGTGAAATCGATTAAAAGCTAACGATAAGCGGCTCATGCTTTGCGGGGAAACGTTTCATGTACTCTTCGAATTAAAAGTTAATTAAAATTCGTGTAATTGCCATTTTTCGAAGAATTCATTAGATAAATTTAACAGACAAAACAACACACTGTTCTCTTGTAAATGGTGGAAAATTCTACAATTTATTCCAAGGTTTTGATAAATAAAATCAATGCTTCGCATCTGCCTGTCCGACCTGTCACGATGTAATCAACACGCGGTTCTCGAATACGGGAAACAACCAAGTCGAACATCTCCGATTTCAAAGCAGTGAAAGGACACCCGTTGGTTGTCACCAAACACATCGCCACCGTCGCCATATCGGATTTCTTGCACACAGAAGCTTCTGAAATTGCGCACATTGTGATTGCCCGATACCATCTCTCGAGATCTGCGCAGACCAAAGAAGGCAGAAATGAGACGATCGCATGGCGGGATTTCCGCGCCGCAAATAAATCGAATGAAAGTTATGTAGGTATACAGAAGTGACTCGGCGCAGAACGGCAGCACAATCGGGCGCAGTCAGCGAAAGTAATAAATCGCAATCACTGATCAAAAAATTGCGACTCCCCTATAGGGTACCAGGAGTCCGTGTGCCCCTCGACAGCCTCGACGTATGAATTATTGATGATGTTTGTGATTTTGGAAACCCGGACGAATCGCACCTGCCGGCACTCGACAGGTCGCGCGGTACAAATGAAAGCAGCGCGCTCTGATTCGATTTGGACGATTGCCAGAATCCGACGTCATGCCGGAGGGACACTTTTAATTGAATCGTAAAAATAAACAGCGCTTATTTTTTAAGCACCCTCTCATGTGAACCCACAAACGGTCAAACCGTGCAAATAAAACGTATCCTCCATTATTTAGCGCCACAATTCATGTGGCCCCAAACATCTCGTAATTGCATTGATTGAAAAGCGAACAAATGAAGGTAATAATATTTTCCAAATTATGGGATGTGGAGTGAACCAAACCTTTCCTCAGAATTCGTTCAATTGTTTCAACTTTAGGTGGAAAATTGAATTGGACACAAATTAAGAACATGGGAGACTTCAATTACCGAAGCGGGCAGTAAGCGACGAGCTCGGTAATTGCACACTTCGCTTCCGATCGGATCACGACGCGTTCCGGACCGGGCGGACCAATTAGACCGAGGACTGATGTGTATTACAGTGTTTTAGGTAATCGATTGCCGATCGGGGCTTAATAAATCATTGCCGATGAGTTTGTTGCTGATGGTGTTCCATACTGCATTTGGAGCATCAAGCCGAAAGGAGGCTTCCATTCCCCCAAAAGATGTTAAAAAGGTTGAATTCGGATGCAATTGTTTGCACACTTACGGCATTTCGCCCTCGGTATTGTTGAGGTTCTTTTCATTTTGAGATTCTATGGAGTTATTACCGAGTGAATGCTGTGTTCAAGTTGAGTTACGAATGATTATTATAATGTGTTTGTAATAATAATGGACACGAACAAAATTGGACACAATCACAATCCTGCCATTTGTCTTCGCGCAGTGACGATATCGTAACCAATGAGGATTTACCGAGGTGCGATTATTGTTAGTTGAAAAAAAAAAATGGGTGGGTTATATCAATGATATAACCGCAAGGTTGACGTGGGACTACCTTATAATTTGTTTGTATTGATTAAATTTTTGATTGGATGAAACAATTTCTATTCTTCGCCGATTGCCCGAAGTAACCAGACGAAGGAAAGTCGCGTCTAAGTTTCGTTATCGGTTACCGCGTGATTGTTGTTTTTTTTTGCCGCTGAAGAGTTCATTTCGCTATCTGGATAGTGAGTGGAGTACCCTGAATGAAAGCGGATAGAGGCTTTCATCATCGGAAAACCAAGGATTGGTTTTTATTTTGTCGCTGCTTCGCCGACATTGGAGTTTTCGCCGAATCATCGTGCCAACAGTACCAGTGCGGGTAAGCTTTTACCGACGACTGTGTGTAGTGGTGTCGTAAGCACATTCTCACCACCAACGAGCTTTCAGCGCGCTCCCGTTCATCTGCACTGGAGTGCGTTCATAGGTGAATAAAATTAAATATACTCAGAGAAAATATTTATTAATTATAAGTTTTTTTTTTGTTTTTGTGAATTATTTTATTGTGAAATATTGTTTGAAAAACAAAAAAATACTTAGAATATAAGTGCAAATTTTAAAATGGCAGAGAGTGGGGGACCTTCGGATATGGAGGTCTCTGACTCCAGTTCCCTCCTAAGTGATAAAAAAAGTCACTCAAACGCGTACCAAATACGGAAGATACTTCTTCTGGGGACGAGTCAGCTAACCCTACCAAGCCTCCCTCCAAAAAACTAGCAAATCTCCCATCTGCCCTTAACGATCCCACTTTACCTTCAACCTCGTCTTCTCCCTCTGTTCTCCTCGCTCCTTCTCAACCTTCACCTTCCCACCCTACTGTCCCTGATCCCTCTCAATCCCCGTCCTCGCCTTCCTCCCCTGTTATTCCCACCCCGCGTGTGAAGGTCTATCCAGAAGATGCGCCCGGAATTGGTCCCTGGGTTGTTTTCTTCAGGCCTAAGCCTAATGGAAAAGCGTTGAGAGTCATGCAGATCGCGAAAGATCTGGCAAGGTATACCTCCGTTTCGGAAATTTCGAAGGTTAGACCAAACAAATTACGAGTTGTCGTGACTGACCGGAAAGACGCAAACAAGATTGTTGTCGATCAGCATTTTACAATTGAGTATCGGGTTTACATTCCCTCTCACATAGTCGAAATTGAGGGTGTGATAACCGAAACGGGCTTGACGTGCGAATACATTACGAGTGAAGGTACTGGCCGTTTTAAAAAACTGCCCTCGACGACTGTTAAGATCTTGGGTTGCCGCCAGCTCGGAACAGTCTCCCATGAAGGAAATGACACTAAATTTACGCCGTCCAACTCGTTTCGAGTCACCTTCGCTGGTTCAGCTCTACCTGACTGCGTGATGGTAGATAAATTGAGGTTAGCCGTGCGACTTTTTATTCCAAAGCCAATGAATTGTCTAAAGTGCAAGTCAGTTGGTCACACGGCTGCTTATTGTGCCAATAAAGAACGATGTACCAATTGCGGAGAACAACATGAGGGGAAATCCTGCAGTGCGACTGAGCATAAGTGTCCATATTGCGGGGGATCCCCACACGTGCTCTCAGCTTGTGAAACATACAAGACTCGCTGGGAGAAACAGAAGCGCTCTTTGAGGGAACGCTCTAAACGCACTTTCGCAGAAATTTTGAAGGGCGCTTCTCCACTGGCTCAAGAACAACAACCAATCAATACACACAATGTCTTCGCTACGTTGCCAGTTGGCGAAATGGAAGCGGATACAGCTAACGGGGGCACGCCGTTTATTTCTCAAGGGAATACCCGGCGCAAAAATGTGACCACTCCCAAAGTTCAAGGACAAGTCCCTCCGGTGATACCCCCTGTTAGCTTGCCCAAAAAATCGAGTGCAGCGGATAAGCAAAATCAGGTCCCTCCTGGCCTCCGTGGTAATAGTTCACCTTCGAACAACCCAGCACTCGAGGGGACATCAAAAACCCCAACTGTCCCTGTTTTTCCGTCCAGTTCAACTTCCCAATCGGGATTTATAAAGTTGTCTGACCTTGTGGATCAAATATTCACGTGTTATAATGTTTCCGACTCCATCAGAACCATTGTCATTTCAATGCTTCCAGTATTAAAGACAATTTTTCAACAATTGATGCAAACATGGCCCCTCCTTGCAATGATTATCTCTCTTGATGTCTAACTTAAATAGAGAGGTCGAAGATATCACTGTTTTACAGTGGAATTGTCGTAGTCTTATCCCTAAATTGGATACATTCAAATTTCTAATTCATAAACTCAATTGTGATGTTTTTGCTCTGTCCGAAACCTGGCTCTCTTCTCAAAATGATCTCTCTTTCCACCATTTTAATATAATACGCTTGGACCGCGATGACAGATACGGAGGGGTACTATTGGGGATCAATAAGTGTCACTCATTTTTTAGAATTGACCTTCCACCTATTGGAGGGATCGAAGCTGTTGCTTGTCATGTAAACATCAGAGGAAAAGACCTCTGTATTGTCAGCTTGTATTGGCCTCCGAGAGCTGCGGTTAGCCGCAAGCAACTTGTTGACATGTGCTCACTCCTTCCTGAGCCACGATTGATCTTGGGAGACTTCAACTCTCACGGAACTGCCTGGGGGGAACAGTACGACGACAATCGTTCATTGTTGATATAAGACCTTTGTAACAGCTTCAATATGACCGTTTTGAACACTGGGGAAACAACACGTGTACCTAAACCTCCTGCTAACCCAAGTGCTCTTGACCTCTCGCTTTGCTCGAATACACTATCGTTAGATTGCAAGTGGAATGTAATCCAGGATCCCAACGGTAGTGACCACTTGCCAATCAAAATTTTTATCACCAATGGGTTGAATTCTTCTGAATCAATAAACATAGCATACGACCTCACAAGACACATTGACTGGAAAAAATATGCGGACGCGATTGCTCTAGCCATCAATTCCAGAGATGGTTTACCTCCATTGGAGGAGTATAACTTCCTTTCTCGTTTGATCTATGACAGCGCGGTTCGCGCTCAAACGAAACCCATCCCAGGTTCCACTCTTCGCCGAAGGCCTCCCAATCCATGGTGGGATAGCCAATGTTCCAAGCTTTATCAGGATAAATCGAACGCATTCAAAGCTTTTCGGAAACGTGGAACAATTGAAAATTTTCAGTCGTATTTGGACCTTGAAAATCAATTTAAAAACTTGATCAAAGGGAAAAAACGTGCTTATTGGCGAAATTTCGTGGGAGGTTTGTCACGAGAAACGTCAATGAAAAAATTATGGAAAGTGGCTCGAAACATGAGAAATCGCTCTTCAACGAATGAAAGCGAAGAATATTCACATCGATGGATTTTTAATTTTGCACGGAAGGTTTGTCCCGATTCCGCTCCCGTGCAAAAAATTGTTCGAGTTATACCACAAGATAGGTGCGATCTTGATTCCGGGTTTTTGATGGTAGAATTCTCTCTTGCTCTCCTTTCTTGTAACAATTCGGCTCCGGGAACGGATAGAATTAAGTTCAACTTGTTGAAAAACCTCCCTGATGTTACGAAACATCGCTTGTTGAATTTATTCAATCGGTTTCTGGAGCATAATATTGTTCCAGATGATTGGAGACAAGTACGAGTTATAGCTATTCAAAAACCCGAAAAACCCGCGTCCGACTTCAATTCGTACCGCCCAATAGCAATGCTGTCTTGTATACGGAAATTGTTGGAGAAAATGATCTTGTTTCGCCTTGATCGATGGGTTGAAACGAATGGCCTACTCTCAGATACACAATATGGGTTCCGCAGGGGCAAGGGGACGAATGATTGTATTGCGTTGCTTTCTTCAGAAATTCAAATGGCTTACGCCGAAAAAAAAACAAATGGCTTCAGTATTCTTGGACATAAAGGGGGCCTTTGATTCTGTTTCAATAGAGGTTTTGTCAGACAAATTACACTCTCGGGGTTTGCCGCCTCTGTTGAATAATATGTTATATAACTTGCTTTGTGAGAAACATTTGAACTTTTCTCACGGAGATTCGGCAGTAAGTCGGGTCTCTTACATGGGCCTCCCCCAGGGCTCATGTTTAAGCCCCCTTTTGTACAACTTCTACGTAAGCGACATTGACAATTGCCTTACACAAAATTGCAGCCTAAGACAACTTGCAGATGATGGAGTGGTGTCTGTCGTAGGATCAAACGAATCCGACCTGCAAGAATCCTTACAAGATACTTTGAACAATTTTTCAACCTGGGCCATTGGGCTAGGGATTGAATTCTCCACGGAGAAAACAGAGATGGTGGTTTTATCTAGGAAGCATAAACCAGCAAAACCAAAGCTTCAACTTTTGGGTAAACCGATCACTCATGCTATGTCATTCAAGTATCTTGGGGTCTGGTTCAACTCCAAATACACTTGGGGGGCCCATATTAGGTATCTGAGTAAAAAATGCCAACAAAGAATAAACTTTCTCCGTACAATTACTGGCACCTGGTGGGGAGCCCATCCCGAAGATCTTATAATGTTGTATCGAACAACTATTCTCTCAGTGATGGAGTATGGCAGTTTCTGTTTTCAATCAGCTGCCAAAACACACCTTATTAAACTCGAGCGAATTCAGTATCGTTGTCTCCGTATTGCGTTGGGATGTATGCCCTCAACGCATACCATGAGTCTCGAGGTTTTGGCAGGCGTACTCCCACTAAAAAATCGCTTCAATTTATTATCTCTTCGGTTCCTTATCCGGTGTAAGGTTATGAACCCATTGGTGATCGGAAATTTTGAGCAGCTTATTGAGCTAAATTTTCATTCAGGAATCATGAGCTCATATCATGAATTCATCTCCATGCAGGTTGATCCTTCTTCGTATACTCCCAACCGTGTTTGTTTCCCTGACTACATCAATTCTTCTGTGCATTTTGATCTGTCTATGAAGCAAGATATCCATGGATATTCAGATTACCAACGATCGAGGATCGCTCCAACGATCTTCGATGAAAAATATAGGGGTATCAATTGTGATAATATGTACTTTACTGATGGGTCCTCTATGAATGATTCCACAGGATTTGGAGTGTTCAACGAATTTTTTAGCACCTCCCACAGTCTTCAGAATCCTTGCTCAGTGTATATTGCTGAATTGGCAGCGATACACTGGGCGCTGGACAGCGTCGCCTCACGACCTGTTGAACACTATTACATTGTAACGGATAGTCTTAGCTCTGTCGAAGCTATCCGTTCAGTGAGGCCGGAAAAGCACTCACCGTACTTCCTTGAGAGAATACGAAAAATTTTGAGTGCTTTATCCAGACGCTGTTATGTCATTACCTTTGTCTGGGTCCCCTCACATTGCTCAATTCCGGGTAATGAGAGGGCTGACTCATTAGCAAAGGTAGGTGCAATTGAAGGCGATATTTAAAAGCGTCAAATCGCCTTCAATGAATTTTATTCTTTAGTTCGTAGAAATACCATCGCTAACTGGCATCGCAAATGGAACGAAGATGAATTGGGCCGGTGGCTCCACTCGATTATCCCTAAGGTTAGCCTCAAACCATGGTTCAAAAGTCTGGACTTGAGTCGGGACTTTATTCGCACCTTCTCCCGACTCATGTCCAATCACTGTTCGTTAGATGCGCTACTCTTTCGTATTAATCTTGCCGACAACAATCTTTGTGTTTGTGGCCAAGGTTATTGTTATTGTTATTGTTATTGTTATTGTTTATTCTCACAAACTTAAGACATTTGTCTTTTATGTTCAAGATACAATATGGTGATTAATGAAGTGCGTCATTCTCAAAAACATCCCTAATTGACTGACAAAAACATTTCTTATTCACTGGCAAAAATGCTCTAAACAACCTCTATTAAAACTCTTAATTGAAGTCATTGTTTGTAGCTCATGCGGTAAAGCATTCCAATAACTAATACCTCTTACAAAAATCGAATCCGAGTAATGTGACGTTCTGCATCGTTGAATAGCGAATTTTTTCCCTCTTTGCGATCTCAGAGGAACAAGTTTGTTGAATAAGTAAGTTGGTTGTTGTGTTTTTATTAGTCGATATATTAAATGAACAGTCCTCATTTTGGTAAATTTTTCAAATGAGCAGCCTAGTAAAGTGTGTTGTAAATGAGTCACGTTTGAATACCGGTTGAGATTATAAACATATCTTATACAGCAGTTCAGTGCAACTTTCAAACGACCTCGGGCATATGCAGAAGCTTGGGAGAGTATGAAATCGCAGGATAAAAAATGAGGGTAAATCAAACTTTTAAATAATGTGAGCTTAGTTGACAAATTTAAAAACTTGGTTTTCAAACCTAGGGATCTTAGGCATCCATAAATTTGTCCGCATTGCTTCAAAATAAACGCATCCCATTCCAGGTTATTTTGAATTTTTACGCCAAGACTAGTTACATTGTCGAAAAATTCAATGCGTCTATCTTTAATGAAAAGAAGAGGTTCAAACCTTCTGCCATTACGATTGATATAAATTGATTGAGTCTTATCAGCATTTAAAGATAGCGAATTTTGCTCAGCCCATGCTGCAATGTTCCTCAAATTTCTATTTATAAGATCCGCTGATTCTTCCTGTGACATTCCGGTGCAATCAAAGTATATTTGAACGTCGTCTGCAAAAATATGGATTTTGCACCCAATGAGTTTACAAGGAAGATCATTTATATATAACGAGAAAAGTACGGGTCCCAAAACAGAACCCTGAGGAACACCGGAGCTAACGTGTAGAGAGTCTGATAGAACATTATCGTGAAAAACCCTCTGATATCTTCCAGTTAGGTATGACTGGATTAGTTGCATAGAATCCCTGCGAAAACCGAATTGATGCGATAGCTTATGACATAACATACCATGCGAAAGTGTATCAAATGCCTTTGAGAAGTCAAGCAAAATCAAAACAACTGAACCTCCTTTATCTAATACCATCCCAATATCGTCGCAAATTTTAAGCATTGCAGTTTTGGTGCTATGAGCCTTGCGATAGCCAGACTGATATTCATACAATATACCATTGTCCGCTTCGTAACTACAAATTTGGGATTTCATTATTGATTCCAAAGCCTTTGATAGTGAACTTAATATGCTCACTGGACGAAGATTGCTCATAGAATTGTTTGATGATTTTTTCTTGATTGGAATAATTTTCGCAGTTTTCCATGCCGTAGGACGTTACCACGACATCGAGCACGTTATTTGGTCGTGCGAGCTGTATCTTGTCGCCAGATTTAATTTAGAAGACACCCTTCGGGCCCGAGGAAGGCAGCCCATGGTGCCGGTGAGAGACGTGTTGGCTCGGTTAGACCTTGATTACATGTCCCAAATATATGTATTCCTTAAAGCTATCGGTCTTCGTGTGTGATTGTCCTTATACCCTTAGTTTTTCCTTTTCCTTTTCCTTTGTGAGAGATCGGATCTCTTCTTAAGAATAAGATGAAATGTAAATACATATTAGATATAAGATAGGTTTAAGAATTGAGTGTGATTGAGTGTGTGAGTGTGATCATTGTCAATATATCCTCATATTCCCTCCTTTTCCTGAAGAAAATATGTCACCCTTCTAAACTCGAGTCGACCGCGAGTAATCGGTTTCCTATATTATTAACATTAGAATTAAGGAAAAATGTATATATACTAGTAACAATACAGTAAGGAGTTCGGCTCCTTTAAACCTATGTAACTGAGCCTGTAAAAATAAACGATTTAAATAAATAAAAAAAGAAACAATTTCCGAATCCAATTGAATTCAATATATTTGCTTCGTGAGTAAAAAGATTGTATAATGCCATGTGAGGTCAATTCATGAATTGTGATAGATTTTGTTCTTCGTTGCAAGTAAATTGATTGACAGTCCTTTTACGTTTGGTATGATGACATCTTGGTTTTGAAGTCTGTGTTAGACAAACACATTTCAATCGGAACAAAAATGCCCCCGATTTGCATGAATTTGCAATTCCGAGTTCCCCATACACCTTCGTTTAGAAGTCTGTGATAGATAAGCACATTTCAGCCGGAATAAAAATGCCCCCGACTTGCATGTACTTGCAATGCCAAATCTCCCACGCTCCATGGATTTGAAGTCTGTGTTAGGGAAACAAATTTCAGTCGGAACAAAAATGCCCCCGACATGCATGAATTTGCAATATCAATTTCCCCCAGACACCTTGGTTCTGAAGTCTGTGTTGGGGAAACACATTCCAGCCGGAAAAAAATGCCCCCGACTTGCATGTATTTGCAATGTCAATTTCCCCACGCTCCATGGATTTTAAGGCTGTGTTAGGGAAACACATTTCAGTCGGAACAAAATTACCCCCTACTTTTATGTATTTGCAAAGCGGATTCCCCCAGGTACATTGACTAGAAGTCCGTGTTAGAGAAGCTCGGTTGGAATAAAAATACCCCCTACATGCATGAATATTTGTCAAGCGGATTGCTGCAGGTACATTGATTTTGAAGTCTGTGTTCGGGAAACCGTAAATCGGGCCAATCAAAATTAGGCAGTTAGAGCGTTTAGATAACGCTTGACATTTCACAGTTATTCAATTGTTTATCTAATGAAAAATAACATTTTATTAATTGCGATAGAAGCGTAGAAATATTCCGTATCAATTGATGCAATCATCTTTCCGATTCAGTAAGAAATGTTCGAGTTATAAGCATTTGGTATCTTTCATTTTTTCCTGCATGTTCTGTGTTTAGGTTTTCATTTGACCCCCCATATACTCCAGTTAGACGTAGTCCCACAGTCTTGAAACGCCTACCCTTTGACTGGAGAATCGGCAGTGACTAAAAAAACGAAGGCAGCTGAACCTAAAACTCATGCGAAATATCCCTTTTGAAACGGAAACCAACATTGAAAAAGAAGATGGGCGATTTGAGCAGACTCAAGATGTTTCATGAACTTGGAAATTGACCAAAAAGAGTGCATTCAGAAAAGGCTGCTGATTTTTCTGAAGCAGTATAAGATGATTG
The DNA here is from genome assembly GCF_029784135.1 of Toxorhynchites rutilus septentrionalis. Taxonomy (NCBI): domain Eukaryota; kingdom Metazoa; phylum Arthropoda; class Insecta; order Diptera; family Culicidae; genus Toxorhynchites; species Toxorhynchites rutilus. Next base: position 267,286,635 of record NC_073745.1, read on the forward strand.
ACTTTTCTGGTACGACTTGGCAAACTTATTCAAATTCATCCAAGTAGTGGTATAACGACAATGTTATTACTTTCCCGGAGCTAAACTCGATAGATATATACTAGGGTGCCATTGAAAATGGTCATCTCGAACTTCAAAAAGATACCCCATGAAAAATGTTCACCACCTCGAAAAAACACCCTATGCAAAACATCAGCTCAATCGGACTTAAGGGAGAGTGGCGCAAAGCGGTCAAAGTTAGAGTTTTTTGAAAAGGAAAGGAAAAAAGAAATTTTGATGCCAAATGTGTTGAAATTGCATGAAAAAATTTTTTTTTTGTCAAAAATCGACACTCTGGGACTTTCCGTAATACGAGACGAAACGTATGGTTAAAAATAGTTAAAAATAGTTATGTCGATTTTGCATTCGGAAATTGCTACGAAATATTGATTTACACGATAATATACCCTATACAAAATATTAGATCATTCACAACGTTACAAACGTTAAAATTTGAGTTTTTTTTAAAACGAAAAATCACCAAAAATGGAATTTAAAAAAAAAATTGATGCCAAATGTCTTAAAATTGCATTACTCGTCGAGAGACAGTTATCTCAATTTTTTTAATGTTTTTTTTGCATATGGTCGTTTTTCCGCCTGAAAAATCAATTTTTGACAAAAAAAAATTGTAAGGGGTTGTATCTAGGACACGACCGCATATTTTCGACGTAGAACTACGCAATGCACTTGTTTACCACTTCGAATATTATTTTAGAATGCATCGAAATTTTTGTAATAGATTATGTTCTTCGTTACAAATAAATTTGATGAACGTCCTTTTACGTTTGATATGATGCCTAGGACTACCAAAATATGTGAACGGAGGAATTGTCAAACACTCATTGTATTTTACATTTCCCTCTGAAATTATTGCACATCTCATGTTTACGTAGTTCTCGAACCGCGGAAGTTCATTCACCTCTAGTATCTGGAATAACGATTTTCCCAGGCTTCTCAGTTTAAAAGTACGTTTTAGGGGAACATATTTCGGTCTGCACAACGACAAGCAAGTACAAAAGTACTCAACACCAAAAAATATCCCCGACTTGCATGTATTTGCAGAGTGAATTCCCCCTGGCACATTAATTATGAAGTCCGTGTTAGGGAAACACAGCTCAGTGGGAACAAAAATACCCCAACTTGCATGTATATTTGCAAAGCGGATTTCCACAGGTACATCGATTTTGAAGTCTGTGTTGGGGAAAGCGTAATTCGGGCCAATTAAAACTTGGCAGTTAGGACGTTTAGATAACGCTTGACATTATTCAGTTTTTCAATTGTTCATATCATCAAAAATAACATATTACTAATTGTGATAGACGCGTAGAAATATTTTTTATCAATTGTTGCAAACATCTTTCCGATCTATTAAAAAATGTCCGAGTTATAAGCATTCGAAATACGGGTAGGGTTAACACACAAATCGGCAGAAAAAAGGAAGTTCTTCCAATTTTCATTAATTTAAACCGTTTAGAGATAAGCGAACTGTAATGTATAGCATATCAAACAAATCTTAGAGAATTTCCGATTCGATTGGTATGCAAATCATGATAATTCGTTCACAGTGAAAATAGTTATTAACATTAACTTTATTTCATAAAAACGTGACCTGTTTTCTGATTTGGTACCCTTCCTGAAAGACGTAGGTTTATGGTAAAAAATTGTTTCAGATAACTGTATATCCCGACGTGTCATGCAATTTTAAGACATTTGGTGTCATTTTTTTAAAACCCCGATTTCCGGTGATTTTTCGGTTTTCAATAAAATCAAATTTTCTGCGACAACAGTAAATGAAGTCCGAATGAGCTAATATTTTGCATAGGGTATATTATCGTGTAAATCAACATTTCGTAGCAAGTTCCGAATGAAAAATCGAGATAACTCGTTTCGTATTCCGAAACTAAACCGAGTCCCAGAGTGCAGATTTTTGACAAAAAAAAAATTTTGAGGTGACACTAGATCTCATGCAATTTTAAGACATTTGACATCAAACATTTGTTTTCGAAAAACCTGATTTCCTTTACTCCCCCCTTGGGTGATTTTTCGATTTTTAAAATACTCTAATTTTGACCGCTTTGCGCCACTCTCCCTTAAGTCCGATTGATCTGATATTTGGCATAGGGTGTTTTTTCGAGGTGGTGAACATAGGGTAACTTTTTTGAATTTTAGGGTAGATTTTCTCCAATACATTCATTGGCACCCTAATGTATACTGACAGATTGTAATAGGCAACCTCAAGAAATGAATATTGCCATCGATGAGAAGAGGTTCATCTGCTAAAGAAGCGGGAAAACAATTGGTGCAAATGATAATGACCCGTGACTACTACTTCGATTTATTTATTTTTGACGTAGGACTACGTCTATCAGTAATGGTGCCATATCAAAAAATGGCACGTTTTAAAAAATAGAAATAGAAAATACAGCGTTCGTTCTACGGAAAATGTGTATGGAAAAAAATTGTAATTAAAGCTCCGCCCGCTTTCAATTCATTAAGCATTATTCTAGTCTAGAAATCTGAAAAAAATCAAATTTTTTTTCCTTCATATTTCTGTAGTTCAGGCATTTAAGAATGTACCCTAGAAAAGACATATTTAAAATCTCATTATTTACTAAGTTATAGGGGAGGTGGGGGGACTTCAATTATATCTTTGGACACTTATTTTTCCCAAAACTTTGATGTAGTTTCTTGCAGTTCAATATACCGTTCTTCTGCCGAATTGGTCAAATATTTCACAAAAAAGTGTTTTTCAATGTTTTTTTACTGAAATTAAAACATACCGAAAGGTACAATATTTTTTTCGATGCGGGTATTATGGACAGGTTTGTAGTATATGAAGCGTAGAGGTTTATCGATCGCGAGAGGAGTAATTTTATTCAACCAAGGTCTGAACTCATCACGAATGTCTGTTAAATGATGAAAAAATCGAATCAATCCACCTAGAAGTGATATCATGCTTTTATGTAGTATAAACGGACAGACCCTCAACTATTTTGCTTTTGGTTGTATTCAGCTTCGAAACAGTCCACATTTGGCGATTTGATTTCTATTTATAGATGCAGGGCATTCCTTAGGAATAGATTAAACAGACTTTTCACAGTCCATCTCACTCCCACTGGCAACTGTCCGTTTTACCCTACCAATTATTACAATTATTTTAATAATTTGAAATTTTCCACTCAAAATGAATTTACTTTTCCGTACAGACCTAATATCGCTTCTCTGTTGACTCACAAACTGAAATATAACCATCAGCGAATTGAATTTGTATATTAAACCACTCAATATCTACTCAATATCTTAGCTTAATATCGAAGCAGCTAAAATTACATCCACACACACAATCACACATTCCCTTCTCCACTTTTGATCAGCATTCAATGCCATAGGGTGGCTTAAATATTATAGAATAACATGTATAAGGTTAACCCATTAACAGAAATCTGAAATTCAAAATGTAACTATACAAATCAATCACCTGTCCATATTACCCCCACTTTTTTTCCAAAATATATATTTTATTAAGGCACATGTGGCGTTAACCTGACGGGGCCGGGAGTCCAATATTTTGACAATTTTTGTCTTACAACTATGTTAGTAATATGTAACCGATTACTCGCGGTTGGCTCGAGGTTAGTATTACAAGTGTTCTCATAATTGGTATGTTGCAGTCTTCGATGCTCTGTACGTGTGCCCGACACGGGATACTTCCTATTGGGATGCAGCTGACCATTAATCAGCAACGCCCCCCTAGTCTGTACCCCATATCTAGCGTGGTGCGTCTTTCTCGCCTCGAGCAATCCAGGATAGAATGGTCACTAGCCAGCGCAATCATCAGCTCGTGTAGAGTTGTCATGAGCGGTACAACCTTTGGCTCTTGTTGAATGATCAGTGGTCTGCACAACCTTCGGCCCGTGCATTAAACGAAACAGTCACTCGGTGTGCGAGAAGTCAAACTTCATTGTTCTCATTTCAGTTTGGTACATTTTATGATTGGAATGGGAGCCCACATTTGTCCAAACGCGTTTTTCTCGGAATTAGTTTTTTCAAACTAACGTACACGATATCTCAAGTTTTACTGAACCGATTCATGTCGAATTTATATGAATACTAGCTGACCCGGTGAACTCTTTGTCCCGCCCAAAATTTATTTTTCGTAATCACATCCACGTTTTCTTACTAAGTGCACGTTCATAGGTCCAATCGCAGAACTGTCCATTGATTGATCTTCTAATCTACCCTTTAAAATTGAATTTTTTACTACAAAATTTCAGTACTTCTACCAAAAGTCGACATTATAATATCAGATCATTTTCAGACACAATTCTTGTGCAAGATTTTTCATCCACTTGCAAATAACATGTTTCTCCGTTACATGAAATAAATGTTTGATACAGAAAATATGAATTAAGACAGCCCAAATCAGACAATTCCTTTCTCTAGTTTTGCTCTTATCAACACATTCGGTGATCCATTTTTATTTATATAGATAGAAGACGATATAGGAGTGCGTTTCACATATGCGAATTGAATTAACCGAAGTTTTTCATTTTCCTTCAGAGTTTTTCGAAAATTTTCAATTGTCATGTTTGGTTGGAATATTTTTGGTTGAAATATGTGTAATATTTTCTCTTCATTCCAGAGGAGGGAGGGGTGTCATACCATCAGAGATACATTACTCATACCCAAAAACCCTCACATCCTAAATTGTGCTTGATTAGTTCTCGAGTTATGCAGAAGTTTGTGTTTCATTCGTATGGCAGAAACCCCCCGCCCCACACCTTAGAGAGAGGGGTGGAGTGTCTAACTACCATAGAAACATTTATTGCACCCTCAAACCTCTATATGCTTCATTTGGTTTTATTTGCTTGATTAATTCTCGAGTAAAGTTCCGGGGACCCTGAAAAGGTTTGATAACTTGCGTAGTTTTGTTGAATCATTTCGAGAAGCAACTATCCTTTCTTGGCTTTGCGAGAACAATACACTAATTGGTCATATGTCGTAATTTGTTTCTTTATATCAATGCACGCATTGCACTGGGTATTTAACGAGAGGCATCTTCCGTGCATCGCCATTCAACAAGCATCAAACACGCGTCTTACAGATGCACACGGTTGTAGCGATAAAAATGAAACATCATGAGGTTGGCCGTTTATGAAATATTGTTTCTCGACTCTCGGTCGAAACCGTCAACAAAGCTAGGAGCTTGTTGCATCAGAACAGAGCCGATGCGCACGAAATACGAAATACGAATGGCAACTAAAAGTATCAAAGGTGTGCTATTCACTTGCAGGGGAAATGGGGGTAAGACGGACATGTTAAGAAGAACTTCAATTATATAAGCACACAAATGGACAGAACAAATGTATGGGGAAATGGGAATGCTTCCAATTTTCATTAATTTAAGCCATATACATACTATGGGATTGTAATGTATAGCATATGTATAACAAATCATAGAAAATTTCCAATTCGATTGGTATGCAAATCGTTGAAATCCGTTCGCAGCAAAAATAGTTATTAACGTTAATTTCATTTCATGAAAACGTGATCAGTTTTCTGATTTGGCAACATTAATGTAAAACGTAGTCCTACGTCAAAAATCAATAATATGATTGGTTTCTATTAGCTTGTATTGCGTGTGTTTGGCAAGGTTACCAAAAATACAATGTGAGCTACAAAAACTTGTATTTTTACAGGTTTTTCATCCTTATTGAGATTTTAACAGATTTTTGAATTCCTTGGTTTTACGCAGAATTTACTAATATATTTGTAACTGATAACTGATATTAGAAAAATATGCACATTATGTCATTGTTAATAATATTTTACGTTTTATTTCTTCCTGTACGAAGTTCGCATCACCTATTCCATTCGTTATTTCATGCATCCACCTCTAACGTAGAAAGATGCAAGAGTTGAAATAGTATAAGAACCAGCTTATGTCATAATCTAAATATAAGAATGTTTATCTGTCTGTCAATATGTCATGTTCATACTCAAAAAGTAATGAACCGATCAACGTGAACATTTGTATATTGGGGTTGGGGAAAAAGAAATGTAGTATATTGTCAAAATATGGCAACACTTAAACATATCTTGTGTTGTACTTATCGCATCGGGTCATACTATACGGCTATTTAAAGACGACAATCTGTGCTACAAGTGTCGATTTGACTGTGTTGTCCTTTTCAGTCTCAAGTTATAGCGCGTCAAAGATGGAGTCCACCAAGCAAGAAATTCGTCAAATTTTACGTTTTTACTACCTGCGAGGTAATACTGCAACGAAGGCGGCCGAAAAATTCGTGTAGTTTATGGACCCGATACTGTAACGATTCGCACAGCACAGCGTTGGTTCGATCGATTTCGTTCTGGTGGCTGTCGAAGATACATCCTGTACTGGTAGGCCAATCGTCGTGGAAACCAATAAAATCTTTGAAATCATCCAAGTAGATCGGCATGTGAGCACTCGCTCGATTGGCCAGGAACTGGGTATAAACCATAAAACCGTTTGGAACCAATTGCAGAAGATTGGATTCCAAAAAAAGCTGGATGTATGGGTGCCACACGAGTTGACGCAAAAGAATCTTTTAGACCGAATCAACGCCTGCGATGCACTGCTGAAACGGAACGAACTCGACCAATTTTTGAAGAAGGTGACTGGTGATGAAATGTGGATCACGTACGACAACCTAAAGCGAAAAAAGTCGTGGCCGAAGCACGGTGAGCCGGCCCAAACCTTCGCCAAGCCCGGATTGACGGCCAGGAAGGTTTTGCTGTGTGTTTGGTGATATTGGAAGGGAATCATCCACTATGAGCTGCTCAACTATGGCCATACCCTCAACTCGGTTCTCTAATGTGAGCAGCTTGGCCGTTTGAAGTTGGCGATTGACCTGAAGCGGCCAGAAATGATCAATAGGAATGGTGTTGTTTTCCACCAGGACAACGCTCGGCCTCACAAATCTTTGATGACCCGCCAGAAGCTACGGGAGCTCGGATGGGATGTCCTATTGCACTCACCGTATAGTCCGGACCTGGCTCCAAGTGATTATCATCTCTTCCGGTCCATGCAATACGCTCTTGGTGATACTAAGTTAGCCTCAAAAGAGGCTCGCGAAAACTGGCTGTCTGAGTTTTTTTTGCAAATAAGGAGGGGTAGTTTTATAAGGGAGGGATAATGAAGTTGCCTTCTAAATGGCTTTTTTTTTTTGACGTAGAACTACGTCTTTCATTAAGGGTGCCAAATCAGAAAATTAATCACGTTTTTATGAAATAAAGTTAACGTTAACAACTATTTTCGCTGCGAATGTATTTTGACGATACCAATCGAATTGGAAATTCTATAAGATTTGCATTCTGTTCATTAAAATCCCCTGGCGTGTAAAGTGTTTAAATTGATGAAAACTAGAACCGTTCCCATTTCCCCATACATTTGTTCTGTTCATTTGTGTACATACTGAACCGTGCTGTCAATAGCGAGCAACTTATGCAGCCGCGAGAATAGAAACCACGAAGGGGATAACAAAAGGAGAGTATTTGGGACGTAAACTTAACCTTTGCACAGTAATTAAGGGAGATGGGGGTAAAACGGACATGTTAAGGAAAACTTCAATCGTATCTTTGGAAACTCATGTTTTCCAAAATTTAAAAGCAGTTTCTTATAGTTCAATATACTGGTTTTCGAAAAAAATTGGTCAACTCTATATATATATATATATATATATATATATATATATATATATATATATATATATATATAAATGGATTTCTGTCTGTCTGATTCTTTTGGACTCGGAAACTATTGAACCGATCAACATGAAAATTGGTATGTTGGGGTTTTTGGGGTCGGGGAAGGTTTTCGTGATAGTTTGAGACCCCTCCCTCTTCTCTAAGGGGTGTCTGCCATACAAATGAAACATAAATTTCTGCATTTCTCGAAAATCAATCAAGCAAATGAAACCAAATTAGGCATATTGAGGTTCTAGGGTGCAATAAATGTCCCCATGGTGGTTAGACTCTCCACCTCCCTCTCTAAAGGGGGACTGCCATACAAATGAAACACAAATTTCTGCATTACTTGAGAATTAATTAAGCAAATGAAACCAAATTAGGCAGGTGAAGGTTTTAAGATGCAATAAATGTTTCTAGAGGCGAATGAACTGCAAAGTTTAAAGCCTCTTAAAAACAAAGAAAGAAGAAGAAAATAAATGTTTCTATGGTGGGTAGACTATCCACCACCCTCTCTAAGGGGGAGATGCCATACAAATAAAAGACAAATTTCTGCATAATTCGAAAATTAATCAAGTAAATTGAGCCAAATTCGTCATGCGAATGTTTTAGGGGACACGAAACGTTTCCATGGTGAATAGAAACTTTTCCCCTCTTTCTGAGGGGGAGGGGACTGCCATAGAAATGAAGCATACATTTCTGCATAATTCAAGAACTAGTCAATCAAACTGAACCAAATGTGGCATGTGGAGGTTTTAGAGGGCAAGAAATATTTCTAAAGTGGTTCAACACTCCTCCCACTTTTCTGAGCGGGGGGGGGGGTTTGTGGTACTGTCATAGAAATGAAACACAAATTTCTGCATAAGAGAACTAATCAAGCAAATGGAACCAAATTACGTTTTAGGGTACAATAATGTTTCTATGGTGATTAAACACTCCACCCCCTCTCCAAGGTAGGGCTGCCATACAAATGAAACACAAATTACAGGGGGCACACAAACACAAACTTCTGCATAACTCGAGAACTAATGAAGCACAATTTGGGATGTGAGGGTTTTTAGGTATGAGAAATGTTTCTATCATGGTATGACATCCCTCCCTCCTCTGGAATGGAGAGGGTCCAATAAAAATATAACACATATTTCAACGAAAAATATTCCAACCAAACATGACAATTGGAAATTTTCGGAAAACTCTGAAGGAAAAAGGGAAAAATAGCATGTAGAAGGGGTTCTCATTAACAGAAATTCGAAATTCATAATGCAACTATACAAATTAATCACCTGTCCATCATACCCTCACCGTTCCTCTTACTCGCGGATTCCCTATGCTGTCGCTAGCGTATAAATATTTCATATCCTCTGAGGAAAATTTTCCCTTCCCGTTTGGTGGTCATCGTAGCAACATCGTCGTCGCTCGCGAGCGTCGAGTGAGAATGAATTGGGGCTGTCATTTACATATTGAAAGTGGTTTGACTATCATATGGAAAAGAATTCTAATCATCTCACAAACTATTGAACCGTTCAACGAGAAAATTTCTATACAAAAAATATGAGTATGGTGCGTTGTTTCGTACCGTTATTTGTTGAGGCATGGGTATACTGCCCATGTTCGCATAGGAGACGTAATCACCAACACCATTAGTGTTGGGAAAATGCAATTTTGTTGTTTTTTTTTGCCTACAAGCGTAACCATGCAAATTTCCAATGAAATAATCTGTCCAGTTGAAGGATATTATCGGCAAAAAGAGAGCCTAGGAGATTTTGCGGATTAAAACATATTTTTTTCCATTTAGAAAACGCTTGCGTCTATTTATGCGGACAATCAATCGTTTCAATGAACATTTGTTCGCATAGCTAGACGTAATCACCAGGTTGCTCTGTCTGTTGCGATAGTATTTACATTTTCGATTATAGTTAAAACGTCTCCGTCGGTAGTTTCAGTTGTTATCGGATAAAATCAAGAAGATTATGAAGAAATTTAGTGAAATTGCTGTAAAAGGTGCTCTGGATTTGTTGCGAGTCTATGATAATACTTTTTCCTGAATACTCGAGATATGATAAGAACAGAAGGTTCGTGTTTTTTTTTCAATTAATTGAATTTGTAAAGACAATCTGCAATGTTGGTAATTTTAGCAATATAATTTACCGATATCACGATCAATCGCATAAAGATGGTGGAGTGACTTACACCAATGATATGAGTAAATGTGGTATAATTCGATGTCGAATCCGAGGAGTTATAATACTAAGAACCAATATTATTTTAATTTTACTACTGATCTGATTGTTTCATTATCTACTTGAAGATTCAAATGCAGAAATTTAGGTGATTATAACATTAAATTTAAAAATAAGATCATTGCAGAAAATGATAATTATATGAGCAGTGTTTCAATAGTTTCTTATATTCATCTATTAGGAAACACTAAGTAAAAAGACACTATCGTGACAGGCATGTTTGGATTCTACAAAGAATGTGATTCAAATGTAGATTTAGCTTATAGCACATAGTACTGATAATTGTTGATTTTCGAACAATGTATGAAAGCTGTACGGAACTACGTCTGTTATGCGGACAAACAGTGATTTTTCGGAAACGTTTTTTTTTTAAATTGTTCAAAAAATTGCATGTTGAGCAAACGTATTACATTGCGTAGAATGCAAAACGGCGAAAAAGTCGATTTTGTTCATTTTGTCGCTTACGTCTCCTATACAAACATGGGCAGTATAGGTATAAAATTTTTTTTGTTATGTCACAAATGACGTGCTGAATAGTAAATGTTGTAAATAGAGTTAGCAACATTTTTACATGTTGTCTAATTACCACAGTTTTCGGAACTGCACCGATCAATTGAACAGAGATACCGTTGACTAAGAAATGATACCCATGATTGAAAAAGACAAGACGTAGAGTTATGAGTATGATACACAATCGTCAATGGTATTACCCAATAAGCCAATTTCGAAAAAAACTAGTTGTTTTCAGCTGAAGGTGAAGGCAATGGTCATAGTTTTCATGAATTGTCATGGTTGTATGCATCATAATTTTTTATCAAATAATCTAACAGATAAAACCAATACAAATGGGCGTTATGAGATGTATGTGTTTGCTCTTGATATTCTCGAAAGCATCCCCGTTTTGCCTAGCTTTGAATTGCCTTGCTGTGAGGACTCAAAATGTCGATAAAAGTTGACGATTTACTTTTCATGATGTGCAATAATTTTTAATCGTTTTTAAAATTATAAGTGCTGTAACAATGTGCTTGAAAATTGGATTTATAATTTTGTTTCTGAAAAAAAGAAAGATGGAATGGTTTTTAGACCAAAAACATAGATTTCATATTGGCAATATTTTTGTATGGTTCCAAATATAATTTAAGTGCAAACACAACCATGTTGTGAATTCCCCTTTTTTTCAAAACTGCTTCGACATAGTCAATGATACACCGTTACATCGTATAATTACACTGCTTTTGCCGTAGTCTAACCACAAGCTTTTCATTTGCGTGTATGGTGTCAACGGTAACTCAAAATTGAATCAAAAGTAGTTGTTTATTTACATCTTTTTGATTACAGCACTACCAATTAACAAAAAAAAAAGGAGGTTGTGTTCAAGACACGACCGCATTGTTGACGTAGAACTACGCTGTGGTTTTTAATTCAAGTCGCTTGTTTATAACTGCAGATATTATTTTATAATGCTACGAAAATTACCATTCTACTAGTTTGGTCACCCTGAAATGCTTTTTTTATTGTAGAATCATTTGACGATAATTTTTTGATGATTCATTCCTGTGCTCGCAGAACAATACATGCTCGAGATAAGCCGCTTGAAGCGCAGCTGTCATCCTTAGTGGAGAAAGTTTTGCTACTGGCAAGCGAAATCAATTCACATACAAAATTCCAGATCGACATTTACTTTCTTGATGACTAAATAAACGAAGTGAACTCTATTTGTTAATCTCCATAACCTCGAAAAGAGTAGCACTACTTCATTATGATCAAGATTAGCGCAAATAGAATCCTAGTTGGAAGCAGTTTTGCGACTGGCACGCGAGCCCAAATAAATGATTAACTATTTTTACAAACGGGTTATGAAGCACGTAAGTACGCACACAAATATCGATATATCGATGGCTTGAAGCAACTAATTATACACACACTTATCTCTGTTTTGCGTTCTTCTCAACAAGCCCTTTCTGTTAATATTGCCTGTCTAGATTAGCAATTAGCTCATCCTTTGTGAAGAGTTTTCCTACCGTCATGCGAATCCAAATCACTGACAAAATTCCAGAACATCTATTTTCTTGGTGAGCTGAGGAAAGCCTAGCTTGATGATTCCCCACATAATTGTGTAGCTCAGAACCTTAATGCAATGTCGTCAGTTTGATGCGATGATTGCAATGCAAAAATTTAAACCATATACAGACTATGGGATTGTAATGAATAGCATATCAAACAAATCTTTTTTTGATATGCTATTCATTTCCGATTCGTTTGGTATGTAAATCGCCGAAATCCGTTCTCGGCAAAAATAGTTATTGAAGTTAACTTTATTTCATAAATACGTGACCTGTTTTCTGATTTGGCACCCTTAATGAACGACGTAGTTCTACGTCAAAAAATCATTGGGCACTCTCCAAGTGCTTCCCGGATCGACTAGCTGATACGGCTTTAGTTGTTATTAACACTTTAAACTTATGTAAAATAGGATATAAAACCCTTTTTACGCCTTTCCTCTCGTTACGTCTGTCCTAACATCACTTTTCGTTTCACCCAGCTGTGCTTTTCGGATAAAAGATATCGGTATGCAAATGAGATAGTGCGTACACTTTCGGGACACACCTCGGGTGTTTCAGGAGCCAGATTTTCGAACACACACACACCGTTGGTAACATGGGCTGGTATACGGGTGCAACAAACGAGCCCAGCTGGTTTATTTTCACGGTGCACAATCCGATGATCGCAAGGATTAATATTAAGTGGCAGTGAGAATTGGCTATCGAAAATGTTTTATGCTGCAATTACAGGGCGCGCCACACGGTTACGTCCGGACAGGAGAATGGGGTTCGCAGTCGATGAAGCGACAGACAGACGAGACGGGCTTTTCATTGGCATTCACATCCCGAGGTGCGAAAAAGTATGGCGATTATATTGTATGTACCCGAAATGGGATCGTGCCCAATGTAATCAGTGCTTTCAAGTAAAATGCAAATGCGCATGCCAGATATGTAAAGTGATTGTTAACCACGCTGAAAGTTTGCGGCACCTGTGTGAATGACTCTGATTGGACCGGAGAGATACAGTCCTCGAATCCGACAACCGGTTCAGCGCGGAACAAAATGACACCAAGCATATCAGTTGAATGGAAAGTGCTAAATTGTTGGAAAGACACACTCGATTGGATAGCAAATAATGAATTGGAAATTTTCCACAGCACACAGATTGGTTATTTGGATCGAACAGTTTAAGCATCGCTAGTTTTAATTATAGCTTCACTGGCCGATGCAATGCGATCACCAGCCGCTAATGAGGTACGCAAATGCACACCTCCCGTGAGCGTGAAAACATTTTTTTTTCCAATAATCACACTCACTCAGCCGGGCGCCTTCGCCCTCTGCTGAGAGTACACAAACAAATTGATATATCGGAGGATGGCCCCAAGAGAGGGAGTCAACAAAACGTGTAAACAGAATTAAATATTGGTCGTGTGGATGGAAAATTCCCACCCATATTCGGACCAAAGTCACATGCTCCCAATGCTCGCGGTGTCAGTTATTGATTTTGATGGAAGCAAGCCAGCAGCATCCCGTCAGCAGCGCTCCTGCTATTGACACTATCAGTTTGTGGCTCGGATCTAACAATGGGACAACTATTAGTTGGTCAAACATCCAAACATACCATAGCCGATTGACGTCAATTGAGGCTGGTTCGATCTCTGCGATGCTCTGTGGCCAAACTTCACCCCACATGGCTCTAGCACTTATCACGTACGCCACTTCCCAGCGCGATATGCAACGTGGGATCCGTGCAGAGCGGCTTCGACTCGCTGCTGATAAGCCAAACGGATTAACAGCGGAAGACTACTGGAAGCCTGCTACTTTCGTCTGGCCTTCAAACCAATAGGGTGCAATGCAAATGAGCAAATGATTAGTGGGTTTATTTACGGAAGCGTTGGTGGTTATCATGCAACTGATCACTATGTCGTACGTTAGTTAGTCTGTTTGCTATGAACCAACATTTGCAGTTATTACATTGTCTTTAACACGTCACTTCAATGCTTTCTACACTGATTAAGAAATATATACAATGTTGATAAAAAGCAGAACGAACCCAAGACCTGTGAATGGATCAACATTAAGTATTTATGTAAGAAGAATCACGTCATCAATTATTCACTCACTTTTATAATTCAATATTTCTATACAATTTTTATACTGCATAGACAAACTTATGAAAGTTTGTTTCCCTTACAGCATGCTGCTTAAATTCCGTTCACCTTTAATAATGCCATGTTCAATTGATAAACTATTGAAACATTATTTAGAACTTCAAGCAGCATTCATCTAACACCGATTCACTTTGGAAGAATCGTACAATGTCTTTTGATACTTGAATATATTAGGTTGGAAAAAGGTAACCCAATACTTTCTCGATAGCTGGCTGTTATGTTCGATATCTCGCGTAATATCGATCATACAATTTCATGTTCAGGCTCGTTGTAAAGGTGACATTTCACACTAAAACAATTCTTGTGCTGTTTTTGTAAGTTCCATTCAGTTGTGAGTTACAGAGTGTTAGCAATGGACGTCAACAAAGAGAAAATTCGGTACATTTTACACTTATTCATTTATAAAGGCGAAAATGAAAGTCAGGACGCTGAAATTGTGAATGGTGTTTATGGTGCCGATACTATAACAGTAAAATACCGTTCTGAATCATATTTCGGACAACATTTATACTTTGTTCTAATATCTTGAAATGCTTAATGCACTGATAATATTACTATCAAATTAATATCACAATTGCTTTTTTAGAGTAATCCCTTGGTTTCATTATCATTTCACATGAGAACTACATTTGAATTATAACATAATAGGCAGAATTCTTACAACACTACTCATTATCGTTTGTGTTTGACGTTTCCTTAGCGTGAGCACGTAGAATTTACCCGTTCATAAATATTTAATTTTCTCCCGTGTTTCATCAGTTCTCAACATCGTTAACAGTTTACTGTGATTGCTTGGTAAGTGTTTCGCAGTTGACTGTAAAATATAATCAAGTGTAATGTAATTTTCGTCCAAAAAAATACAAAATAAAGTGTCCGAAATTTGAATTCAATCTGTCTGAAATTTGATTTAGTGTCCGAAGTTTGATTCTTGTTCGCTTCATTTGAAAAGCATTCTATTCGATGACTTTTTTGTGTTTTCAATCAAATAAAGGGTGTTAAATAAAAAATGAGATTTTTTTCAATCATATATAAAAAAAAAATTTTTTTCATCGATTTCAGTATTTTTTATTAATAACATAATGTATTTTCTTCAAAAAAATGTCAGTGAATGTTTGAGTAAGGGCCGTGTTCTGCTGTTCGACGCAACTTTGTCGCGATGCTCTTACAAGAACGTTGTACGGCACTTACGTCCATTTTCCGGATAAATTCCGGATTCTTGTAGTCAGTTGCTTCGTGTCCTTGGCCCTCCAATTGTTTTTATACACTAGGGCACTGAGTGAGCCAAATAAATCCTCTATTGGGCGGCACTGGGGCAAGTTTGTTGGTTTACGATCTTTCGGCACGAACGGTATCTTTTTCTCCTCAAGATACGCCAGCGTCTTCTTGGCGTAATGGGAAGACGCCTTGTCCGACCAGAAGACGTACTTCCCATCCGCGTGATGCTCGTTCAGGAACGGCAGCAGGATTCGAGGCACTCTTCTCGATAGATTTCTTGGTTGATTGCCAGACCGCTCGGCTTAAACCAAGGCTTTGAAATGCCCCGGTCGGAAATGGCGATGTACAACATAACCTTTTTTTCAAACTTGTGCTTGAACTTGTGTTTCACTTCAGACTTGTCGCTGGAGTAGTAATTATCATTTCCTGGAATATGCGTTTTGGACAGCGGAAAATAGCTTTCGTCGTCCAGAACGAAAGACGTCCCGCGGTATTTTTTGGTCATCCACCGACACTGTGATTTAACCGTCTCAATCTGCTCCTCCGTGTACTCCGGCGACCTCGTCTTCTTCCTGCAGACGATTCCTTCCATCTTGAGGGTCCGATGGATCAATACGTGAGAGCAGCCATATTTCCGACCGACGTCACGCAGACTGGTTGCGTCCTTGTTGTCAAACAGCTTCTTTAACGATGTCTTCCTCTGCTTCGTCATTATCGTCACCGGACGACCACTTCCGACCTTCCGCTCTACGTTCAGGGAATCCAGGATACGATATACCGTATTGACAGGTACATTTTCTTCCTTAAAATGTGCCACCGTGAACTTTTTTCCTTGCTGGAAATGCGTTTCGTAGAACCGTACAATGCGTTCGCGGAGCACGTGCTGTTTCGACGCCATCTTTGTTTTGACTAAATTCAAACTAGCAAAACCAAACACGCCTACTGTTTCTAGGGAGCCCAAAGAGCAATTTTCTTGGAGAAAGAAAATTTTACGCTCTTTATTTGAGTTACTGAAAGGTATTGAAAAAAATCTGATTTTTTATTTAACACCCGTTAGGTACCAAAGTAGAAAGCTGAAAAGCATATTGAACTAATTTATTTAAAATATCAACCAAATAATACCAGTGCAAAAGGTTTAGATCTGTTTTCTGCATCATATGCCTTAAGCGTCCGAAATATGATTCAGAACGGTACGTGCAATTTAATTTTTTACTGCTTTTTTTTAATTTTTCTATTAAAACGTTTTTTTTTTGTGCAATACACTAAATTCAGATCTCTACTGTCAACAAATAGACCGTTTGAAGCTAGTGATTGATAAGTACCGTTCAGAATTGGCCAACAGAAGAAGTGTTGTGTTCCATCAGGACAACGCAAGGCCACAAAACTCCGAGAGCTTGATCGGGGTGTTTTAATGCATCCACCATATAGTCCGGATCCAAGCGATTACCACCTTTTTCTCGCATTGCAAAACTTCCAAAGTGATAAAAGACTAGAATAATCTAAGTTAAAATCATTGCTAGAGTTTTTTTTCAATAAGGACCAAGACATCTATGAGAGGTGCATTATGCAGCCTTTAGAACGGCAAGAAATCTTGTTCAGAGAAATCGAGAATATTTCCTTTACGAAGAGTTTTTAGACCGACACTTTCAATTTCATATCCTTTTATGTGCAATGCGCGCGACGTTTGTACTTTTGCAGACCACCTTCATTTATTTTTTAACTAATATGTGTACAACTATAAAAACGACAAAATAGAAATAAAAATAGTCCATCATCACCAAGTTCATGACAGACATAATAGAGATCAATACAAATTAAATAGTCTACATAATATAATCCGTTCAAAAAAACTTCATCAGGTTCATTCAAAATATGAAAACAAACGGCAAAAAAAAATTGTCCACATTAAATTATCCGTTCGTAGGTAGAAAACTTTTTCAGTAAAAATCTTCGTTATAAAAATTAAAAAGGCGGGTGGGTAATGTCGTGGACATAACCGGAGAGACGTGGGACCTTCCCACTTCCTTCCTCCGCTTTTGATTCGGCGGAAATATCTTAATGCTGAATGGACACCATCGCTGCTGCCGGTAACTGGTTGCTAGCTCGGTGAGAACAAAAATACCCCCTACTTGCATGTATATTTGCTATTTGCAAAGAGGATTCCCACAGGTACATTGATTTTGTAGTCTGTGTTGGGGAAATCGTGAATCGGGCCAATTATAACTTGGCAGTTAGGGCGTTTAGATAACGCTTGACATTTTACAGTTATTCAACTGTTTATCTCATGCAAAATAACATTTTATTAATTGTGATAGACTCGTAGAAATATTTCCTATCAATTGATGCAAACATCTTTCCGATCTATCAAGAAATGTTCGAGTTATAAGCATTCGGAATCTTTCATTTTTTCCTGCATGTTCTGTGCTCAGGTTTTTATTTCACCCCCATATACTCCGGTTAGACGTAGTCCCACGTCAAAAAAAACTCGTTCCGTTGTTAATAAAACACAGCTTTCACGTGTGAAATACAGTGTCTCTCAAATTATGTAAGTAAGTGTTGCGCATTTAATATGTCTTGGCATCGAGTTGAATACATTTATCCCTTGAAAATACAATGAATTTTCATTCGCGTTTCTAGCGCTGTAACTGTGAAAGTCACTTTCTCATACAACTCAACTATCGAGGCAGCAAACCGTTAACTACTTTGAAAATGAACACCATAGTTAAATAAACAATTCTTTGCTTCACGGATAACCTTTGCAGAGCGTCCAAAATTAAAGATGAGGAAGTGAATCTGTTGCATTTTAGTATCAACCGCATTATTTTGTTTTGCAAGCGCTGTAGTCTCGAAATTTGTGTATCATTGGCTAAAAATGAAATGGAAGAGCAAAAGTCTAAATGAGGAGAGAGGATTGATTTGTACCGCTGTATTTTGCTGCAAATAGTTAAATCGTTTTTTAATCGGTTCAAATTTGATCGAAATCATATCCCTATTTGTTGGAAATTTTCTTGATGACATTGTCAATGTTAGTGTTGAACTTGAGTTCATCATCAATAATTACGCCAAGATTAATGCCCCGAACGCGATTAATTGTCTCACTATCAATTACGGATCAATTGAGATTTAGTTTTACTTATATTCAATTTCAATTGCTTATAGTTCAACCATCTTCTTGAAGATTGTGAATATCTATTCAAATGTAAAACGACCTGATCTGAATTATTAACACTGAAAAAAATCTGAATAAAATCACACATATCTAGAAAATCCGTAGAAACACATTTAAATATGAATTAGAGTAGTACTGAATCTCTAAATCTCAAAAAAAAAATTTCAAAATTTCAATATTTTTTTTGGTACTAAAATTTTTGATGAAATTTTTTTTTTGATAATTTTTCTTGATACACCGTAGTAAGATGCATATTCAATCATTTTTTCAAATTTTTATCTCGGATCTTTTGAAGGTGTGGTGAAATAAACGAAAAAGTACGTTTTTCACTATAGATCCTACGTCAAACCACATAGGGGTTCAAATAAACCACCAAAATTTCTTATTTAATATCCTTTACAATATTTGTCATACAGCTAGTGATTTCGTTTGGGGGCACTTTTTACTCCCTTACCCGGCCAGGCCCTTTATTAAAAATCATGATTGGTGGGCATGTTATCTCACGACATGACCCAGTCAATTGGCCGCCTCGGTCGTGCGATTTGACACCGTTAGACTGTTTCCTGTGGGGCTACGACAAGTCTATGGTGGCCATGCAAAACAAAACGAGTTCCATACATAATGAGATCAAATGAGCTTTCACATGAATAAACAATTTCATTGATATCCAAACCGTTTTTTTATTTCAAAAAACTTTTATAGCGCTTATTGAAAAACCCGATACTTGGATTATTTGATAACTGACTAAATTAAATAAAAATGATTGTTGGCAAAATCAAATCATTTATCAGACTCATTATTTATTCTTTCTGTAAGTGGAAAAAAAGAATAATAATGAAAAACAAGAGATACAGAAATTATTGAGTTTGGCCCTGTAACATTAGAAAAAAATTGATGAATGAATTAATTGAATTAATGAATTAATTCACAGCATGACAGAACAAAATCTTTATTTGCGCATCTCATAAAATTCAGCGGCTATTTTCTATATTCGCGCTTCCTAAATTGACACTTTCAGCTCATCAATGCTGTTATATTGATTGACATTGATTTCCCAGTGGACTTAGATCAAGCTACTGGCTTTCCATGTCCAATAGTTCATTTTTACGGGTTTCGAAACAGGAATTTATAACTGAACTAGTGTCTAATTTTGTAGAACATCCATATAGTCTAGCGATTACATCTTGCATGATGTATATATCATGTTGATCTTTCCAGTCGCATAAGACCCAATCTATACCATTACCATACCAAATCTTCCTCCAAAATTTAGAGTATGCTCTAAATCTTTCTGTAGATCTCGCCAATCGGGGCTTTTTTTATCATCAATGATCATCCACAAACAAATATAAAATGATAAAAAAATGATGTCCCACTGGCGTGCCGCTTTAGCGGATACCAATTATTTCTCTTGCGTATGGGTCAGATTTGGAATATTGTGCACAATATCACAAACAGTTTCGTTATAAATTGATAGTTCCAGTGTAGCCGTATATGTTCGATAGTGAAATGGTAGAATTTAAAGCTGATTTCACAGTGGATCATTGGGCCCTCGCTGAATGAATTTACCTGGTTTGATTGTAGCATAGTTTTTTGGAGCCTTCAAATAGTTTCTTATTACTATATCCGAGCCTAATCATATCCCTTGAATCGATGCACACTTTATCTTGAAATTTTAAGCTAATTGATCGAGTAAACCAATAGAACCGAAAAAAATGTGGCGAAACACTCCGTGCGGCTATAGCAGATGAAAACATGATTTATTGAAAAACGTATGTTGAATTTATACATACATAAACACATTGGTATATTGATTTCATCGTAAACATCGTTATGAGCAGAGATGCCTACCTTCCTGATTGCTCAGGATTTCCCAGAGTTTTTGACACGTGGCCTGATATTCTGACAAACACTCAATTTTGGTCGATTTTACTAAAATGATCCTGGTTTCCCTGATTTTTGTACTTTCTACTTAAACGGAGTAAAAAGAGCTATTATAATCACCTACATCAAAAGCTCTCCGGTTGAGAAGAATTCTTTATATTTATTTAAGAATTTTTTTAACTTATGTAACTGAGCCTGTAGAAATAAATTTTATAATAAAGATGTAGAAACTGTCTACCCTTGATAGACTACAAGTGAACAAATGGTGGTGCGGTCAGTATCAGTAATGCTAACGTTTGCATTAAAAAAGGACAAAAATTGCCGATTTTTCGTGGGTTTACCTTCTCACGCACTGACGAAACTACCTATGCAGCATAAATCATAGTAACCCATGAGTCAGCCGAAACAAATTGACAGCTCTATCAGTCGAACTCTAACCGTGATGGCGAAAACAGTGAAGCTACTCCGTTCAGGAGTTTCCGTTCAAAGAACGGTAATCAACCGCGTCGAAAAAGGGACATCGTGCGGTACTTTATGGACGCCGGATACGCCTGTTCCGGCATCTACAATATCTTGTCACTATCGGACAACAATAAGAGCATCGAAAGAAAGCCCGGTTCCGGACGGCCGACGACCCTGAGCGACAAGAATCTTCAGAGGGTGCTGAAGAGTGGCCACATCGCATCGGAGCTGCAGGCAATGACGCGACGGCAGCAGCTGATATAATGGTCAAGTCGATTTTCCCGGCGAATCACGACGTGGCGGTGGTGATGGACAACAAAATCTATCTCTGGATGGCAACGACTGGCAGGGCACTTCATATTTTACTTCCTTCACGAAGGAAGTGAGCTCCAAAGTGAAGTATATTTCACACATCAAATTCCCCAAGAAGGTGCTGCTGTGGCTGACAATCAGCGAGAAGTGGATGTCAAAGCCGCTCTTTGAAAGCCGTTTATAGTACAAAATGCCTGCCGGAAGTCGCGTCGTTCATCAAGATTTACCATAAGGGCGAAGACGCGGTCTGGCCGAACCTGAAGTGTAAGATCTACTCCAACAATTTTGTCGCGAAAACTGAGAAGAAATTGATAAATAAAACGAAGAAAGAACTCTAAAACATGCCTACTCGCATGTTTTCATCTGTCATGACGAATGTTCCGGTTAACTACCGGAAGGCCGCTTGCAAGTGCGTAAAATTTTGTTGCAAGTAAGCTTATATAATTACCTTCCATGGGAAATTTATCAAACTCAATTACCTGTCTTAGTTTTTTTTCACCATCCGAAAAAAGTCCATTTTTTATGCAAACGTTATATGCTTTTATTGGCTATAGTGGAATCCAAACTACCAGACTTTATCAGTGCGTGAAAGCACTGCGCAGAAATGATTCTTTCGCACCGCATTTTCGCACCAATTTGCGAAAAACATTAGCGAGTTTATTTCTGTCTCAGCTAGATATTTTGCGCAAAATATGAACCCAGAAATGGCTCTCGTGCCGGATTCGTATTTGTCCATATCGTAATACACCTGACGCTAAAATGTGGCCATCGTACGATCTTCTGTTTTTCGTGCGTCAGTTTATTCGAGCGAGCAAACGCTTTCGCAAAATAATACACCGACTGTCACGTGGCCTAGCTGGTGGCTGATGTTTACAATCAGACCATTTTTCACCGATTTAAAAAGTGTCAATTTTTCAACGCGAGCAGATGGGCGAGTTGATGGGGTTGATACACATTGAATCGTGAGGGCGCAATTCGCACTTTCGGAAGCCGGGGATGATGAAAGGTGGCCAAGGTTTGCATCATATCATTATCACCTTTGGGCACCCGAGCGAGTCGAACACAGTTCAACACGTGCGAAGCACTGCGAGAATCGCTAATCGTTGCATAGTTACCCTTCAGCTCATGATTTATACTGCTATGCCTATCCAAACTTTTGATAATAATATTTTCTCTACATAAAGATGAGCGTTTCCACATTTTTTTTTGTTTCTGAAAACAATGAGCAAACTCTGTTTATCCCTTTTAGAATTGAATAAAAAAAAAATATGGATGACAAAATAAGAAACCAGTTTTTACATGTAATAAACGTTTTTTTATTTAAAAGATTATCTGCCCAACGAACAATCATCATTCCTGTTCCAATTATAAATATTATAGAGAGAAGAGATATGCGTATTGAACCGATTTCGCAAAACTTGTTTCATTGCTCCCCAATAAATTCCACAACCTAATCCGAATAATTTACGCACATCGTGGACAGCTAATAAAGCTGCTGCCATTAGGTCTGTCACAACTTTATCAACAACTCTCCCGGCCTAACGGATGGTTTTCTGGTTCCGAAAAGGAAAGCATCCATTTTTTATCCCGCTCAGCCGGGCGGCAACCAATTCCGAGATTGTTTCCCCTTTCGAATTAACTTTTTACAATCGGCTTTAATTAATTCGCATTCTTTTTGTTGCCGGCGTTGTTGTTGTTGTTTTGGTTTATTTATTTACGATTGACCAGATCTCAATCCGACGGTGGTTATGTGGAACTTGATTCTACAGTCGCATTAACACCGGACGGATTTCGCGCCAACTCGTGTGTATGGGATTGGCATGAGCCTCTCTGAACTTAATGAAATTTTCTGAGCGTGAGGACCTCACCTAATTAAGCAATTTGGCAAACTTAGTTTTCCGAAAATTTATCTAGACTAACATATGGAAAATAATTTTGACCATTTTATTATTTAATTTTTTCACTCAAAAATGATAAGTCCTACAAAAAAGTGATCTATGGAAGAGTTTCCGGAAAATAATTGAATTTTCAGAAAAAATTACTGAAAAAATATTTTTTGAAATCCTATACTGAAAAAAAATGTTTTTAAAAACTAAAAATCAATTTTCTCAAAATGGTCATCTCAGATTTTGATGAAATGGACGATAAATGGTAGATAAATATGTGCCCTACAACTCTTCCATACATTGCAACTTGTGTATATCTAAGATAAAAAAGTTTTTCTAATAAAAGCTTTTTCAATATTTTATTGAAATTAAATGTATTTCTTTTATCAGTGCAGAAAGCCAACCCAAAATAAAAAAAAATAATAAAAATGTTGAATGAGTGTTTTAAAGGTCTTTATTTCAAATCAAATGTAATGAAACTTATATAATAATATTTTTTCACATTCAATTCATTTTTAATTCATCTGATCTTATACCATATAAATGTTAACTTATATTCTAAGAGATACAATCATCATATATTTCCTATTTTTTTCTTTTTATCTAACATTCTGAAGATTTTGGGATCATCTACTGAATTTGAAAACCTTTTAGCTGCGATTTTATTTTCATCTACAGGAATAAAGCAATGCAATTTTTGTGTTCTCGATATTGTTTTTGCGTGATTGTATAGTTCCTCAAATTCACTTGCCTTTTGACGTAGGACTACGTCTGTGATTTCTATATAGGGGGTCACTCTACAAAAAATGTAACGTTTATTAAGTGTTTTCAAATGCATATTACGCAGAATCGTTCTTACGATATATGTTATAATATATATCATTAGACGGAAAATTTGTCCAGCATTTTGTTCACCTGATACTTCAATAGTTGAAATAATAAAACAAGTGAGCGATTTAACAAATAAAAGAGGTATGTTTTGCGAGCGGATGCGAAGGTAAATCATGTGTTATGCATTCCTTCTTTCAACTTCACTCCCATGAATGTTGTATGCAACACAAAATTGTGTGCAATAATTCGTTCTATCAAACAAATTCAGTAATCAGATGCAAGATTTCATAAATCACTCAAATTTCATGCAAGATTTCATCAAAGCAACAAGCAAGGGAAGTGTCAATCATGCGAGGACTAATTGAGATCGGCGTTGCATCGCATCACAAAAATGAAATATTAATTATCTTCATGACTCATATTCGAAATTCTCAATGACTCAATTCTTTCTATGATAGAATGAGCAGTAGAACCAATACGACTTGATTGTGATAGTCTGCAAACGAACATTATTTCACCGAGAAAGCTACTGCTCCCGATGCCTTAGAATAAAACTAATAATAAGAATAAGACAATGGCAAGAAATCACAATACCATAGCTATCCATTCAAAAAAAGCAACTTCATGATTTAATATATATTTAACCTGAAAACAGGAAGTGGGTTATATCTATGTTATAACCGCAAGGGTGACGTAGGACTATCGTTGATTTAGAGATCATTTGTTTGAAGTTGAATCTGAATTCATTCTGAATGAATGAATATTTGGAGAACTTCGAAAACGAGAGCGCTACGTTGGATGCACAAGGTTTTATGCATCCAATATTGGATACGGAAATATCCTACTGATGAGGAAGAATAATCTTCAGAAGCTATCCTGTTAATTGCGATTGATTGAAAAATCACAAAACCAAATGTATTTAGTCACAGTTTTACATGGATAGAAAACATTAAAATAAACTCTTTCACATATCACATGAATGTAATTTTAAATTTCCAGAGGAACTGGCAGATTATTTTCAGTAACGATTAGATATTTCCACATTTTCCTCGATACTGGAAGCCCACCAGTGGTTAATGCTAACTCGATAACCATCTGTTAATAGCACTTGATTGAAACATATTTGGTCTCTTTCACATGAATGTATTTTTAAATTCCTAGAGGAACTGGCAGATTATTTTCCGGATCTTTCTCGATGCTGAACGGCATCCAAACGGAAAGAATTCCGTGCGTGTATGTGTATGTGTAGCGGCTGCTTCGATGGTCACCTTCTCTTCTCCAGAAGGATCGGCTTCTTTGTGCTCCTCACAGTTTCAAACAAACTGCTTGCGTTTCAGGGCAAATCTCGATTCTTCGCCGTCCAGCACCCTCAGCAACGATGTTGTCTTGTCGATGTCCTCACGAAAAATGAATGCGTCTCACCACCAGAATATCGCTTAAGTATGCTTTTTGTGCGTGATTGAATCGAGAGAAGGCGTGGTTTACGAGAGCAATTTGGAAGGCAAACTAGAGGGGAATGAACTCTCTGAGCTCGGAACATTCGGCGACTGAGCAATAATCGATTGCAGGCGCATACAATATTGGACACGGAAATATCCTACTGATGGAGAAGAATAATCTTCAGAAGCTATCCTGTTAATTGCGATTGATTTAAATTGATTTAAAATTGCGATCGATTTAAAAATTGCGATTGATGCGATTTAAATTTAAAAATCAAAATTTCGTTTTCGAAACTTTGATTTTACACCCCGGTATATAAAAAAATATCACGAAATCGTAAGTATTTTCAACTTGTTTTTTGTTACTTCCCCATACACTTTATATTCAATGTAATCAATGACGATATGTATTTGTTTACCGATTTTCATACATTTCTTCTACCAATTCAACCATGTTATGTGTCACTCTGATATTCATTAATCATTTTAGTTAGACAGTAGAACTTCCTGCCAGAAGCTTATTTTCTTTTTTTGTTCGTTACAAACCGTTTGACGGCTATGAGTGCATATAACAAACGGTCCTTTTGAGGGCTAATATTTGGAGTTTCAAAAGAATTAAACTAACAGATTTCTGAACAATGAAAAGAATTACATCAAAACAAACAACTTTTCTGAACACAGTCCTACGTCAAACTTCCGTCCGTGCCCCTAGGATCAGACCCTTCTACTTTTTTTGTATGCTGTTCTTTGGATACGTAACAGAAATTCAACTTCGTGATACATTTGTTATTTTGTTTAACTGCCCAATCATGAAGCTCTAGTGCTGTTTGGATTGTGTTTCCAAATCATCAATTCATCAATTTTAAAACCAATCGATGAATTTGTGCCGTATTTTGTTGATAAAGCAGATAAACTCATAGAGCATGACTTCATTTACAAACAGCAGTCTGCTTTTTTGCGAAATTGAGAAAAAAAATTAAGAAGTTGTGTCTAGAACACGATCACATTTCCGACGTAGAACCACGGAATTATATTAATCAATCCGCTTGATTTGACGTGGGACCACGTCTAACCTTCCAATATAGGGGTCTATCTCAAAGTTTCGGGTGGAAAGAGTGTAAGAATTTCCTACTGGGATTTGAAAGCAAATTTCCTTGAAATATACGTTATATTTAAATAAATGCAGTGTATGTCCGTATTCCAAAATTCTGGATACTCTTCCATATCCGCACTAGAACAAAAACAAACTCTTCATGTAGTGAATGCGGATGAAATTGCATTGCCGTTTCGCAATATCTTGCATTCTTGCATCGAGCTGTGTGTGTCTATGTGTATAAAATCAACATTAGGTATGAGTGATGTCCGCTCGTTGTGTTGCACTTACTAACTCCTCGCAACTGTGGTTTCATTCCATTCCATCATTAGGCTACGGTGATACTGCCTGCAGCTCCTTACGAAAATAAGGCTGCACGAAACGCATACAATCGTGAGAAGTAAACAACCACACAGAATTGTATTGGTGTGGTTACATTGCTTCCCACTTGCTTCGTTCGAATTCGCCAGCTTCTATCGAACAAAATTGTTTGTTCCTCTTCGTCAGTTATCGCACAATCAAGTTTTCGTGCGTACTTCGAGCCAATGTAACCTTAGCCTTAGAAAGAAACTCTACTCTATACTCCCCCTTTCTTTGTCTTTCCCGACAGGGAAAGAATCCATTCTCGCTCGATGTTCGCCAGCAATGATATTGCTCCAATGACCACCAAACGAGAAGTGGTGTGGGTTCAAATCATGGATGACTTATTTGTACCATATAAGTTGAAAACGGGCAGAGACAAATGTATTAGTTGCTCGTTATTGACGGTACGGGTAAGGGAAGCACACAGATCGGCACAACAAATGTATGGGAAAATGGGAATGCTGATTTGGCACCCTTCCTGAAAGTCGTAGTCCTATGTCAAAAAAAAAATCTTTGACGCAAGGAAAAATAATGGTAATTTGTGATTTTTCAGAGAATTATTCATCATAATTCAAAATGCGGCACAGGGTTATCACTGGAATAACTCGCAAGCAACTATTTACCCATTTGAAATATACTACAAAAAAGATGGTGAACTAGAAAATGTAAGCTTTATAGTTATTTCAGAAGTTTTAACACACTACACTGTGACTGTACAGCTGTTTCTATAAAATTTATAGAATTTGTCAGGAAAATAATCGATTTTACTAAAAATGACTTTCATGTCCGCTCCATTAGCAGCACACTACAAAAACAAAAAGAATTTCGCCAGTCTGTGAAATTTCAAAAAAATAATTACGGACTAGGAGCAGAATCGTATATCTTTGCTACCTCCCACAGGAAAGGACTCTCTGATGCAATAGGAGGGACTCTAAAACGAATGGCAAAGAGAGCAAGTCGTGCCCAAGAATACGAAAACACAATCCAAACAGCACTAGAGCTAGATGAATGGGCAGTGAAATAAAACGGCAAATGTATCACGAAATTGAATTTCTGTTACGTATCTAAAGAACAACATACAAAAAAGGCAAGTGAGCTTGAGGAACCATTTAATCACGCGAAAACAATATCGGGAATACAAAAATTGCATTGATTTATTCATGTAGATGGAAAGCTAAATGTTTTCAAATTCAGTAGATGATCCCAAAATCTTCAAAATGTTAGATAAAAAGGAAAAAAGGAGAAAGATATCATGATTGTATCTCTTAGAATATAAGTTAACACGTACATGGTATAAGATCAGATGAATAAAAATGAATTTAATGTCAAAATATGTCATAAGTTTTATTACATTTGATTTGAAATAAAGACCTCTAGAACACTCATTAAACATTTTAATTATTATAATTTTTTTTTATTTTGGGTTGGCTTTCTGCACTGAAAAAAGAAATAAACATAACTTCAATCAAATGTTCAAAAAGTTTTTGTTAGAGAAACTTTTTTGCCTTAAATATTCACAAGTTGCAATGCATGGAAGAGTTGTAGGGCACATATTTATCTACCATTTCATCAAAATCTGAGATGACTAGATTGATTGGAGAAAATCGACTTTTAGTTTTTAAAAACGATTTTTTCCAGTGTAGGATTTCAAAAAACATTTTTTTAAGTATTTTTTATTGAAAATTCAATTATTTTTCTAAAACTCTTCCATTGATCACTTTTTTGTGGGACTTACCATTTTCGAGTAAAAAAAATGTATAAAAAAGCAAAAAAAAATCTGGATGAATTTCCTGTCTAATGGTGTATAACACAACACATGTCGGAATAACGTTTTTGAGTAATATGCGTTTGAAAACTCTCAATGAATCGTTACATTTTTCGTAGAGTGACCCTCCTATATAGAAATCAAAGACATAGTCTATGTCAAAATGGTCTAAAATATTTGGCCCTTTCCATATGTTAGTCTAGATAAATTTTCGGAAAAGTAAGTATGCCAAGTTGCTTAATCAGGTAAGGTCTTCTGACAGGGTTATGCCAACATCTGGTCGAGTTGGCGCGAAATCCGTTACCGGTCCTTAATCAGGCTCTCGATGGGCACGAGGGAGAACATTTCTGCGGCGATTTATTTCGCTGATTTTGACAACCTTGATATTGATAAGATTCGGGAATTGGGTGTTGGGTTTGAAGGGTTTTCGGGTTTTCAGGGCAGATTCAAGAGCACTTTGATTAGAAAGGGTTTTCGATGTACGATACAAACATCCCATTTAAGAGAATCCTGACTTTCGACCGGAAGAACTATGACGGATTCGAGGAAGCTGGGGATAATTGGTCGAAATTAATTTATTTTATCATCACTTCAACCCACTGTATTGGTGGGATGCGGTACCAGCTGTGTCCATTCGGAGGACCAACCTGTGAGCGCACTCAGTCTTAATTAACCCAACAGATACTTCCGCGGGCGCACATACAAGTAATTACGATCGACGGGATTGTTTTATGCTCATGATTTGAGGATACTTACATTTATCCGCTTCCAGCGGCGGTGTCGTTTCGAAATCGAGGATCACTCCCAAAGGTGGGCCCATCGCATTGCTGCTGGTCCGCTCGCTGTCAAAATATCGTATAATAACTATAAATTAATTAAAAATTCGCTTTAAATTTATTCCATTTAATTAGGCTAAGCCAGCGGAGGCGGGAGACACGGTCCTCGAGAGCCGCGAGCCACAAGACATCATCCAGCGGAGAACTATCAGTGAAACAATAAAATAATTTTTTGGACAGTAAAGAGGAAAATAAACAAGTAAACAAACAAGCTAATAAAAATGAACATACCCTCGGTGATGTTTCGCTGGCTGGTTGGCTCCACGAGAGTAGCAGCTGCAAAGTTGGATCGGATGTCATGCCGTTCGGCGGGGGGATTGCAGCGAAATGAGCTCACGAACGGGACTCACGTGCCACTCCTGGAGATAAAAGACAGCTGCGGCCATTATTGGTTTTTTATGTCGCGGAGTTGTGGGAAAGGTACGATACTGATACCGCTTTACTTTCCCGCGCTGAAATATCTCGCTTTTTTTTCAGCCGAGCGAATGATTTCGATTAATTGTATCTGGTTTTGATAAGTTAACAATCTTCTGGTTTGAACGAATTAACATGTAGATCCAATTTGTTTGCGGTGTTTTGGTTTGTTTTATCGGAAAATACTATTCGTCGATTTCCTGAACTATAAGAAATACATCATAAAAAATTTCTAAGGAGACTCGGACATTCCAGATAGCTAAGATCGGATTAGCATCCGCCACCGATTTTCGTCAGTTTTGCTTAGGCAATTAGTTTTCCTTGTTGGGCAACCCTTTTCACTTGGGTCACGCTTATCGCTAGTCGTGGACCAGGGCCCGCTGTCTCGGCCGCAGCCTCAGCTTATGAATAATGCAAACGCACGTGTTGTTCCCGATATAGACGCAGCAGCAGCAACAGCAGCAGCCGCCAACTCGCTTAATCTATCGTTTATTTATTCAAATGAACTCTCCGTGTATAACAGATCGCGTTAAATGGTTTCGGCGTGTTTTGTTGACCAATTTTTTGAAAGCGTGTGAAAATAAAACCAAATGAGTGGGATTACCATAATCAAAAACCGATGTCCGGCGAAACGGTCCACTGCGCTGCCACTTGCTGCCCTAAAGAGGGGGCCTCATCCCATCGTCCCAGACTGCCATCAAAATATTTGATCAATGTCTTAGCACTTAAGCGAGCTTATCTCGGGATGGATATTGAATGGATTAGCCACAGGCCTCGGAAGTGGACCGTTCGGATGGAAGCCTAATTAAAATACTACGCGTCTGAGTTGGGGCCAAACCGAAAATGCTTTCGGTTGATTGGAATCGCTTGATAACGATTTCTTCCCATTTCATCCAGTCGTTTGGGCTGATGATGGGAGAGACGAGTGTGGGAGTGTCGATACATTATCAAACCTAGGCAACGGCGGCTGTTGACTGAAAGACCCGTGACGGATTCGAACAAAGCGTTAGCACTGGGGATAATCCGTCGAAATTAATTGATTTACTGTTCTTGTTGTCCTTTGTCACTTCAACTCACCAATGTTAGATCATTTTTGTTGGTGAAAATATCTTGAAGAGTTTGATTTTATGAGGAGTGTCTGAAATAAAATAGACTTAGAATACGTTTAAGGCGTATTATTTGCCATAGAGATCTCAACTAACTAGGGTAAGTTGGGGGGGATTTGGACATACGGGGTGATTTGGACCACCCCTTTACCTCAAAAAGTCACAGGAGGTTGTGTCCGAGACACGACCGCATAGTTGACGCAGGATTCCGTTAGGCTATCTGTTGATTTTGGATATGTTTGAAGAATTACATCGTTAAACTCTTTGATAATGATTTTCTTGCCCTGAAAAGGGCCGTTTTGTTTGGGTGTTAGATATTGTTTGTTCACTCCACCAGTGTTTACCAAGTGATGATGACATAAGAATGGTAAACAGTCTTTGGATGGTGCGTATCAGATAAAAGATACCGGAGTGGAACGAGATATGATGGAAACCGCCATCTGTGATATTAGACAAGATGCCTCCTATGTTATGTATGGATGGAATAAAGGAAAAAAAACTCACCAATTTAATATATGATAATTACCAATACTTTAATGTAGAGAAAACATATTTGAAATGGAAAAGATATTTTCTTTTATAACTTTTACTTTCTGAGTATTTTTTCAACCCAATTCGAAAATTAATTGGACTAACAACACTCAATACCATATGTAGAGCATATGGGAAATCAATTTTTCTAATATTTCTTCACTTTTCCAATTTTTCTCGCCGTATAAACTTTCCTTGAGTGAAAATGAATACAACAAAACAGACAGCTTAAACCAAACGACCCGTTCTCGAGCGGCATTATTTATGAAAATTCAAATAAATCGTTTCATATTTAACACAACTACTACCATATACAATTTTACACTTACACTTGTGCAAAATTTTTCACAATACACGATCGGTCAATGATGATGAAATTTCACGAAGCAACCAACAATAATGTTCCAAATTTAAATTTAATTTGTTAAAATTAATCATATCACTCACCTTATCCCCAACTTGCATATATTCGCGATGCCGATTACCCCTGGGCACCTTGGTTTTGATGTCTCTGTTAGGGAATACATTTCGGTAGGAACAAAAGCTCCCCCTGCTTTCATGTATTTGCAATGCCGATTTCCCCCAGACAGCTTGGTTTTGATGCCTCTGTTAGGGAATACATTTCGATAGGAACAAAATCTCCCCCTACTTTCATGTATTTGCAATGCAATGCATGTGGAAGGAAACGGTAGCATGAACACAGCAAGCACTTTGATTGTCCGAAAATGTGAGTTTTCCGATCGTGGTTTAAAGGTTTTTCCCCCTTGAATCAACAAACTTTTCGCGAGTTCGGGTTGAACAACGTACTGGAGTGGACACGTACCTTTTTCGCTCCGTATTGTGCCCTTTTTGTGCTTAAATTTCCTATCGCTTAAGTTTTTTTTATAATTCACGAAACTAATCAAAGTGTTCTATTAATTCAGGTAAATTGAAAACCAGTGCAATTTGGTTAAATTTATTGAAGTGATCGTGAATTTGTGATGAAATTATGTTGATGTGATTCATCAAATCGGGTGAAGCCATCTTTTTTTAGCTCGCCTTCTCTCCGATCGTGGTGCTCCCAGTTCTCGCGCTCTGTGGTGTTTCTCTATTCGTCGTTCCCAAGTGTCGTACTTTCGCGTTTTCAATGTGCTTTTTGTCATTGTGGTCGTTGCGCCTCGATATCGCGAGGTGACGTTTCTCTCTTCGACCCGTGTTTACATTATAGTGATCGTGTTTATTCCTTGAATAGAAGATTTTCGCTTATTATTTTCACTAAACGAGAGCGCATTGATAATATCACCAAAAATAAATTGCAGGACGACCGAATCGCACGGGCGGCGGCTTAAGCTAAGTTTCTGTTTTTCCTCTTTTAATTTCTATCGCATACTTCGAACAGCTTGTAGCATTACTTGGTGGACCCAAAGGGGTGTGCTTTACATATTGACGTGGGACTACGTCTAACCGGAATATAGGGGGGGTAAAATGAAAACCTAAACACAGAACATGCAGTAAAAAATTAATGATTTCGAATGTTTATAACTCGAACATTTCTTAGTGGATTGGAAGGATGTTTGCATCAATTGATAGAGAATATTGCCACGCATCTATCGCAATTAATAAAATGTTGTTTTTCATTAGATAAACAATTGAACGACTGTAAAATGTTAAGCGTTATCTAAACGCTCTAACAGCCTCGTTTAGATTGGCCCGATTTACGGTTTCCCCAACACAGCCATCAAAACCAAGCAGCCTTGGGGAAATCGGCATTGCAAATACATGTAAGTAGGGGGACTTTTGTTCTCAAAGAAAAATGTTCCCTAACACAGACTTCAAAACCATGCAGCGTTGGAGAAATCGGCTTTGCGAACACATGAAAGTAGCGGGAGGATTTGTTCCCACCAAAATGTATTCCCTAACAGAGATTTCAAAACCAAGGTGCCTAGAGGAAATCGGCATTGCAAATTCATGCAAGTCGGGGGTATTTTTGTTCCCACATAAATGTCTTTCCCTAACACAGACTCCAAACCCATGGAGCGTGGGGAAATTGGCATTGTAAATTCATGCAAGTCGGGGTCATTTTTGTTCCCACTGAAATGTGTTTCCCCAACACAGACTTCAATACCAAGGTTCCTGGGGAAATGGGCATTGCAAATGAATGCAAACTGCGAGTACTTTTGTACTCACTCTCCTTTGTGTAGACTAGAATATGTTTCCCTAACACGATCTTCTAAACTTAGGAAGCTGGAAAAATCGTGCAGATTCTAGATGCGAATGAACTTTCAAGTTCCAAGCAAATTCGCTTCGAGAAGTACGTACACTTGAGAGATGCAAACTTCAGAGAGACACGCAAAATAAAATTATCGTTCGATAATCCTTCCGTTCACAAACTTTGTCCTAGGCATCATACCAAATGTAAGAAGACTGTCATTAAATTCACTTGTAACGAAGAACATAATCTATCACAATGCATGAATTGCCCTTACATGGCATTTGTTCAATCTTTTTACTCACAAAGCAAATATATTGAATTCAATTGAATTCCGATATTGTTTCATTCAAACAAGAATTTAATCAATACAAACAAATAACTGCTAAGCTAAGGTCCCACGTCAACCTTGTGGTTAGATCTTAGAGCTTCTAAGCTCCTTTTGCTTCCCCTTCGTCATATGTATGTGAACGTGAGTCTAATATTTTCTGGTATTCAGGGATGCCAGATTTTTTTTTAAAATTGAAATGTTTCCAGGAGGTGTTTCTGTAATTCCTTCATAGAGTTTCCAAACTTCATTTGTCTTCAAATTGATTGTTAAATATATTTACTCACTTGTAGTACTTCTGATGCCGTAATTTAATTTAATAGTCTTGTTTTGGCTCTGTGTTCACCACCAGTATGTCTAAAAGTGGATTTCCACCGTCGGATGAAAACAATAAAAATTAAAAATAAATTGCGACACGAAATATTGTTTTCGACTCAAACTTGTGAAAAATTTAAAAAGTTGCGATGCGAGGTACGTTTTTTCGTTTTTTTTTTATATAGAATATGTTCCGGGTGACCTTCCCAGGCTGCTCATGATATTTTCCGCCGTCGGGTGTTCAAATGTGTGGAAAATTTATAAAATCGCATGCAATATATATCGTTAGCACGTTTTATTGTAAAGGTGTGTTCCAGGTGTCCTTCTCAGATTGTCCATATTCTTCTGTTTTTTATAAATATGTTCCAGGTGACCTTCTTAGGTTGCCAATGGTATTTTCCATCGTCCTGTGTTTAAGTGTGTAGAAAACTTAAAAATTGCAATGTGAAATATATCGTCGGTTCGCTTTATTACATAGGTATATTCCCGGTGACCTTCTTAGGTTGCCCATGGATATTTTTCGCCTTTGAGTGTTCGAATGTGTGGAAATAGTCGAGTGTTGAAAACCGTTGGTAGAATCCCATCACTTACCGCAGTGAATCCTGATTTTTACCTTCCCCCACTTACAACTATTCCTTCTATGATAAACGCTAGGGAACCACGCTATAGAGGCGGCCCTTCTGGCCTTTGGGCGGCGGATATGATACTAACATTCCTTCCCTTCCCCTGGTGACTGTGAGGACTTGGCCGTTATTGACTATTTAAAGCTCGAATCACCGAAAATTGCACAACGAGAATGATTTGCTAGTCCCAAGCGTCATTCTGTGTGCTCTTTGTGCAATTTGGTTGGTTCAGGTCAATCACGGAGAGCAACTACGGATTGTACAGTCTACCCAAGCTCAAGCTCAAGCTCATCTTTTGGTATTGAAATAAAAGAATAAAACAGAAAACATAGTGTTGTGGTATTGTCTACCAGCCCTGTTTCGTCCAACTCGCTTCGATATGCGCCCATCCCTGGGTTAAATGATTCGTCGCGTCATTCAAGTTTCCCCCGTTCAGAACCAACGAAACATGACAACGCGCGCGAGACACATTAGTCACGGCCCAGAGAATACGCATGTTTTGCAAAATTGTACTCGACCCATATCCCGTGGTGTACCGTCCATCCGATGTTGCTAATGTTCAGAGGAGTGCGTTTCCGTGTCCCCATCAAATCATTCCAACCACTGACAGCTCTGTCAGCCATTCGGTGGGTTCCATGTCTGTGAACTCAACTGTTTCAAAGCCGCTTCGCAAATATTCCGAGATCTCTGCATGAACGTTACGTTCAACGAATAATGATGTTTTTTGGCGAACCTCATCAACCGAGCGTTGAAGTTGGTGCCAAAATTCCGCAGTTCCGGAAATGCACACCCTTTGGAATGTTTCAACAAAATAATTCACAGTCATTCACATAAATTCCAGCTATAGAAAACATGATCATGTCTGCCAACAATCAATATCCACTTTTACTTTTTGTCCTGACTGGTTCTCGACGAGGTACATTCCGAAATGTACATGCTCGCATTTTAATTGTAAAAATAAGCTATGTTGTTACAATTAACAAAAGCTTGTTTCCATCCTTCGGTCAGCATTTCCACCATCCGCCACACGCTCGATTAATCGTATTAACAAACCGGCACCGGCCCCAACGATCGATCCCCTGAGCTCCCCCGCCTACGCAGTGGTAGCGCACATATTGCATATTGGTTTTGCGCCAACGCACCGAACCGAGGTGTATGTATATAAAAAAGTCAATCAAAAAATGCACCTGGTCCCAAATTGCTTTGAGGACCCAGCGTGAAAGTTCTCCGAAAGCTGGCTGGCAACCGAGCGTCATACTACAAGGGTCCATCTTAATTGATTGCGTGGGCGAGATTCGGGGTAACCAAATTCAGATCCCCCTGCGTTCCAACAGATCGGGTCCAACAACGGCACCAGTCACGCAACCTCGCAGCGATGGCCCACGAAAGAACTGAAAACGTGAGGTTTGATTGTTTTAAAGTTGGTTTTAATGTTCTCATTTATTTTTTTCTCGTCGTCTTTGGCTTTCACGTTCGCTGAGAATCCAGGTCTCGGCCTCGGGGTATGATCAGCTTACCCGCTTGCTCTGTGGGGGGAAAACAGCCTGCCAGCACCAATTGAGATGCAAAACCTCCGAAAATGAAACATAAAAAATGAATTATGAAGATTAAAGTGGTAAACATAAACAGACGATCACGCACGCGCGTTGGGGATAGCGGACGGTGTTGACGGTGTCGGCAGAACCACCGAGTTCCAAATTGAAAGCGCTCGGATTGCACCTGCCTTCTTAATGGGAGATCCAATCACGGTGAGTGTGAAATGCTCCGCGAAAAAAATCTATATCGGAATGTTGGCCGCTGGTACGCGTACTTGTGCGAAAAATATGCTGATTGTATGGAATCTCGGATTTTCAATGTTTTTTCGTTAATCAGCTATATTCCACCGGAGGCTTGGTGAATTTTTATTACAGTAGATAAATTCCATGCTGAATATAGCTCCCGTCACCTGGTGGTCCAACAAAGCAATTTAAAAATGTTATCAGAATCAGCATCGGAATTCCAACCAAGTACACATTTCAGAATAGACCTATGAAACAATGCATATGCTCCTATCTGAGACGTGTTGTGAACTCGCGATCTGAGACACTCTTTGATCTGTAATGATGAGACAACCTTACCACAGTCTCAGCAGTAGCAATTATTCAACTTTCAACACGATGAGCCCCGGATTGTTCTTGCAACGCTTTCCATTCAGCTCACATCAAGAGCATTTGCACAATATCAGCGTCGCTCCCAAATTTACAATAATAATACAATAATTAAAAGAAAATGGTCAGAAATTCGTCTAGAACGTAGTCTTCTTCTTGAATGGCGTTAACGTTCCCTGTGGAACTTTTGCCGTCTCAACGTATGTATAACTAGCGTCGTTTATTAATACTTAGTGTAGATTTCTTGATCCAAATAACACATCTTGAATGCATTCCGAGGGCAAGTCGAAGGAAATTTCTCTGACGAAAAATCCCCCGGCCAGAACGGGAATCGAACCCGAACACCCGACATGATAATGTGAGACGCTAACCACTAGGCCACGGGTAGTCACATATCGTGAAACAATCGAAAACAAACAATTTGTTTTTCTATTGCCTTAATTTGTAACCGTCTGTCCCTAACGAAAAGCACGACGTCAGTCCCTAGAGACCGACACGAGGATCAACGTGTTAAGGACTTTATATTCTAGAGAAGTAAACTAATGTCAAGGAATATAAATCATCATTTCCATTCTGTAGATTATAGTCTATGATCTTTATTAGGGATAATTAGAGTGACAACCACTGATATTACCGTCGAAAAAAACAAACAAGAAAAGACTGAAATGACCAAATTTTCCTTAGATTAGTGCGAGGTAAAGGTGCGCGCGGGGCTAAAGTGCGCATTGGCCTTTTTGACGCAAACGAGCATAAAACTTCAACAACAGTGTGTTCGTTTGTTGACAATTTTCACTTTTCTTCATAAAACGTTGTTTTTATGCATAATCTTACGGAAAACACAAAAAAAAAACATATAGTTTGTTCCCAGCTTTTGGAAAAACAACATCAAGTTCAGTTGTTCCATGTGGGTGCCACACACGTTGACGCAAAAAAACATCTTTGACCGTTCGACGCATGTGAATCGCAACAAAATCGACACGTTTCTGAAGCGGATGGTGACTGGCGATGAATAGTGGGTCACTTACAACAACGTGAAGCGCAAACGGTCGTGGTCGAAGCCCGCTGAAGCGGCTCAGACGGTGGCCAAGCCCTCATTAACGGCCAGGAAGGTTCTGCTGTATGTTTGGTGGGATTGTCAAGGAATAATCTATTATGAGCTGCTTCCCTATGGCCAAACGGACCATAGGGAATTCGGACCTGTACTGCCAACAACTGGACCGCTTGAAGGTAGCACTCATGAAGAAGAGGCCATCTTTGATAAACAGAGGCCGCATTGTCTTCCATCAGGACAACGCCAGGCCACACACTTCATTGGTGACGCGCCAGAAGCTCCGGGAGCTCGGATGGGAGGTTCTTTTGCATCCGTCGTATAGTTTGGACCTTGCACCAAGTGACTACCACCTGTTTTTGTCCATGGCGAACGAGCTAGGTAGTCAGAAGTTAGCCACAAAAGAGGCCTGTGAAAATTGGCTATCCGAGTTTTTTGCCAATAAGGAAGCAAGCTTCTATAACAGGGGTATTATGAAGTTGGCATCTCGTTGGGAACAAGTCATCGAACAAAACGGCGCATATTTGACTTAAAACAGATGATTGTAACTATTTTTATGAACAAATGAAAATTCAAAAAAAATACCGCAGGACTTTTTTGACAGCCTAATATGTTTTCAACCAAATTTTTATTTATTTATTCAGTTTCGTCAAAAAAATGTAGACTACATACTTATATATTAATGTTGCAATATTTTCTTAAGTTAAATATTATTCCTACGGACCATGTTTCTTTTTAGCTTTTTTTTATTCATTGTTGTGTCAATTGATTCGCAGTGCTGATTGTATATACGCATCATGCGATTGATAGGAGCGTTGTTTGCATAATTTGTTCTGGATGTGTTGGTTAGAAACAAATTGCGTGTTCTTATTTGACGCCCAGGTACATAGAAATTTAATTTTTCTAGTAATTCAGCTGATTGTACTCGTTGCGAAATTAGATCATTAGCAAAAGAAAGCATTGCAAATTTATGGCGTTCCTTTAGTGATTTAATGTTTATGAGCATGCAGCGTGCTTCATATGAAGGAAGTGGAAATGAGGCCCAGTTCAACTTGCGAAGTCCAAATAAGAGAAACTGTTTCTGGACAGACTCAATGCGTTCTTTATGTACGACCATATACGGGTTCCCAACGATGTTACAGTATTCTAGAATGGACCTTACATATGTGACTACAACCAAACTAGCGTTGGCACAAAACATTTCATCTTTGGCAGAAATGATGCCATTTATTGTGCTGGAGAGTCAAATGCGCAAATAATGAGCTGTTTTAAATGCTTAAAAATGGTTTGTATGTATGCAAGCAGACATCTCTTTCTGTTTTCCTTTCTCATTTCATTTGGGATTGTTCCAAAAAAAAGTCCATATGACGTCAAAGGGGATCGAACCAGGGCCGGAATGCAAAGCTATTTTACACGACCACGCTATCCACATGGCTAATGATGCTTCAGCAGTTGTTCAGCAAATACGTGATAATATTGCACCTGATTATAAAATGAAGTTGGGAAGTGTTTTCTAAGAGTAAAACAGGAGCGCATGAAGGAGAACAATATCTATCTCGGTCTGGGCCGTGTATGTGGCAAAGTATGCGGAAAGCTTATTTGTCTTTTGTTTCGCTTAATCTTATATTGCTGTACCATGTATATTATACAAATGCTTACCAGTATTTGTGAGTCAAGACATTTTCTGTTATGTTATGTCTCATTTAATGTCATAAATCGGGATGACAAAACATGAGCTAAAAATCAATTTTGGGTGAACATTTTGATTTCCAAGGCGTATTACAATATTTGGTACATGATTTTTTCTGCTAAATGTAATGGAGTTGCATTTTTTTTACATTCAGTTTCAGTAGATTTTTATTATACCTAGTATGGAATACATGTAATTCGTTTTGGAATGCTTCGATGTCGTTTTCATTATCAATTTCCGCGAAAAGCTTCATGTCGTTTGCATACAAAAAAATACATTAATACGCTTGAGAACGAAGGAGATATCATTAACGTACAGAATGAAAAGAAGAGAACCAAGATGAGAGCCTTGTGGGGCTCCCGAAGTGACTTTTACTGGATTTGAGAGATAATTTCGAAAATGAACAATTTGTTCACGTTTTGCTAGATAAGAATTGAGCCAGTTTAAGAGTCCTTGTTCCATTTCAATTTTCTGCAATTTGAAGAGTAGTAATGGAATGTTGACGCGGTCAAATGCTTTACTGAAGTCAGTGTAAAAAGCTTCTATGTGTTTGCCATTTTCCATTGCATTCAAAATAAGAGTCATAAATGCCAACAGATTAGTTGCAGTTGAGCGGCCTTTGAAAAAGCCATGTTTCATACCCGTTATTCTATTCATTCACTATTGCTTCGAATAGTTTAAGAATCCAATTTGCAAAGATATTGCAAATTTCGTTCGGTGAATGCCCTACATTTTCATCGAGATGCATCTGCGATGGAAAGATATTGCTTTTGAGCTTAGACTTTACGTAATTAAAGAGTTTCTTCGGACATGATTTGACTTCTGTTTCGACCTTTCTATTATACTCTTCGTGTGCACTTTTAATGGCAAAATTTAGTTCTTGGGAAGTATTCGGGTATTCCATTAATTTTGATTACTTTTGTCTATTTTGTCTATTTTGTATTTTTGTGTGTTTTTTGTTTTCTACACTTTAAATTTCTTATTTGAGCGTTATACCAAATAGGATATTTGCTGGTTGAATTTCTTCCCCCTTCTTTTCTTCGGCACAAATTCTGATATTATGTTATTCAGAATTTCGTGAAGAATATGTACGGATAAGTTGACATCTTGTTCGCTGTTTAATAAAGTATGCCATTCTTTGGCTTGTAGGGTACATTTGATTGCTTCAAAGTTCCTCTTGTTGTATTCCGGTACTTCTTCGTACTTCCAGTCGATGGGCAATTGTCTGTTATGTACAAAGATTGAGTATTCAATTGCTGTAAGAATTTTTTTTGTGCTCCCTTAGTCGAGT
Organism: Toxorhynchites rutilus septentrionalis; assembly: GCF_029784135.1. Taxonomy (NCBI): domain Eukaryota; kingdom Metazoa; phylum Arthropoda; class Insecta; order Diptera; family Culicidae; genus Toxorhynchites; species Toxorhynchites rutilus. Next base: position 267,327,791 of record NC_073745.1, read on the forward strand.
GGTTAGCGTCCCACATTATCATGCCGGGGGTTCGGGTTCGATTCCCGTTCTGGCCGGAGGATTTTTCGTCAAAGAAATTTCTTCCGGCTTGCACTGTGGTCACGCATGTTCTAGAACTTGCCATTCCACAATACATTCAAGGCGTTTTATACGGCATAGAAATCTCAACTAAGTGCTACTGATAAGAACGACGCAAGTAATACCTACGTTCGGAAGGCCAAAGTTCCACTGGGAACGTTAGTGCCATCCAAGAAAAAGAAGATGAAATTTTTAATTTTTCCAAAGGGGAGTCATGGACTCATTCACACAAAAGTCGTCGGTGATGTTAGTAAATAATAGGTCTAAATAATAATTTTGGGAATTTTTTACGTGATTTAATTGATTAAGACCGAGATGTGCAATTTCGTCGAATACATAATGAAGGGTTTCATTTTCCCCAACGACTGGAAGTAGAATGCATTCATTATCGGGAATGAAGTCTACTTTATTCTGTTTGAAAAAATAATTCATACGACTTTTTGTTTACATGTTCGGGTGTGGAAATACACGGTAGCAAATATGTGTACTTCGCCAGCTATAGATAATTTTGCCCAAACATGTTCAAATTCTTTATGTTTTTCGGTTGTAAGTTCTTCAGAAGTGAATTTTACATTAATAGCAATGAGTACCCCTCCTCCAGACATCCTCTGAGATAACGATAAGTTGCGGTCGTGCTGGAATACAATCAAATTATTTCCAAAAATTTCTTCACTCCTTACGCTTTCGTTCCAGCTAGTTTCAGTTGCAAGAATAACATTGAAAGAAGCGGGTAAAAGATTTTGATAAATTTCTTTCATTTTTGCTTGAAATTTTGACAATATATCAAAATTTCAGTCTGATTCTGTTGAGGCGAAGAAGTTTCTTTCAGACTAATTCTACTTACTTTATTTTACTCTTTTTTTTAGACTACCAATTTTTTTTGCCCCTACTATGGGGCAAAAGTACGCATTTGCCATTTTGTATTAAAATAGGTTCTTGTCTAACTACGAACAAAACTCGAGGAATTCTTGTACTACGTTTCGAAGGTAATATATATAGTTACAATTTGGTAAGCAAATTGAATTTTATTTGCTTTTATTTCAATAGTTATTGGTCGACAACAGTTAGGTGCGCACCTTTGCCCCGCACTACTCTACATCATACGTTCATGGGGCTTTCTACAAAATGCTTCGACACTCACAAGAGTTGGCCAGAACCTTAACACGTTGAGCCTCGGCCAAAATAGGGGACCGACAGTGAGCTTTTCGTCTGGCCCACGTCGGTCCCAACGAATCGATAGAGAACTCTTCTAAATATCTATTTGTAGCTTGGTTGTTGTCGTTTGTAATGCCGACACTCTTCGAACGAAAATTCTACTGTCGGTCCGGTGAGATTGCCACAAAAAGACGTAAAATTCAGTGTCAGTCCCCAGGGACCGACGCGGGGCTTAACGTGTTAACCATGGTCAATGGGAAGATGGGTGTTGGCATGTTCTTCAGCACTTTCGTGGTCTTGGTGATCAATTGCTTGAAGTTGATCTCTCGTTTACTCAATAGTTTCCATGTCGGAACATGGGGGTAGCCACACCATTAGTTTGATCCGGGCCGATTGGAAGAATACTGCTGTTTTGTTCGCAGTTCTTATCTTGCTGGAAGGTTTTATCCCATGGATTCTTCCAGGTTCTCGCACAAAATGTCGATGTTGCCATGAGCTAAGTTTCTCACCCCACAAGAAACAGCCGCACACCATGATGCTTTCACCACCGTATTCCATAGTCAGTTGTAGATGCAGGTCCTGGAGGCTCTCGTCGCTCTTCCGCCACAATCGGAGTAACCTTTTCTTGTTAAACAGCTCGAAGTTGGAGTCGTTCGCCCAAATAACGCGCTTTCAGAACTTCAGCGACTCGTTGCCATGGCCGCTCACAAACTGAAGTCGTTTTTTTGTTGGTATCGTCGTCGAATGGTGCGATAGGAAAAGTTCAGATCCAACCTTTCTTTAGCCACCCGAATAATCGTTCGTGGGTTGTTCTTTACATCCCGGACGATTAGTATGTCCTTTCTTGTATCAGTCTTGCGTTTCGGTCCTCTTACCGGTCGATCAGCCACGCTGCCGGGAATCTGATGCTTTCGAATGACCAGCTGAACTGCACCACGGCTTACCTCATCCCTCCCAGCAATGTTTCTTTGAGACTCCTTACGCTGGAAGTCAGGCACAATCAAATTTTGGACCTAAATAGAAATTTTGTTTTATGTTGAGATTTGCTTTCAACCCATTTTTCGGAAGCATCCCAGCGTTAAAAACACGTCACTAGGCTTTGAAAAAAAATTTTGTTTGTGTCAGATGCAAACAACCAACTGTCAAAACCGAGGGGTGCATCGATGAAAAAAAACACGGTAAAACAAATTTATGCAAATGGATTTTTCTAAGTCATACCCTAAAACTATCCATTTAGGAAAAAAAAGTCATTTTGTGTTTTTAAAAAAAATGAATCAACGACACTGAAATGGAAAAATGTTCTACTAATTAGACATTCGATTCTCAAGATTTCGTTTCGTTGAAAGGCTGTAGGGACGTGGCCGAAGTTGTGATTGACCTTCTTAAGTTCAAATCACAGAGTCTTGTACAACCTTCTAGGAGCCTTGGAGTAGCAGTATGAGCCTTGAATCACTAATTTGATCTATTGTAGTGCACTCCAGTTTGCTATATATGCACTGCCAGTTCGTTCCATCACTCAGGGAATTTTTGATAATCGCACTAGAGATGGGCAAACCGTTCAAGAACTGATCAAAAGAATTAGTTCACCAAAAAGAGTGAACGAACTGCCGTTCTTTTTTGCTGGGCAACAGTTCATATGAACTGTATACCCAGTTCAGAACGAACTGTGTACGGTGAACGATGAACTGATAATACAGTTCAGAACGAACTGACCGTTGACTGAACTGTGTATACAGTTCAGAACGAATTGCGTATGCAGTTCAGAACGAACTGTATATACAGTTCAGAACGAACTGTGTGCGATGACCGCCGAATGAACTGTGTATGCAGTTCAGAACGAACTGTGTACGGTAAGCGGTGCATAAGAGGAAAGAAAACGAATGAGTGAAAGATGAATGGTGCTGCAAGGTAAATAGTTCTTAAATTGACGAATGGGAACAAACTATAGCCCCATGAAACAACAAAAATAATATGTCGGTATTGTCACATTCATAAAAACGCAACATTTCAGGATACGATGGTTTTAGATTGGATTGTTAAATTATTTATCAAATAAAATTTTAATTTCATATTTTGGAGTTCAGGGTAAATATTTCAGCAAGTTGATATGCAAATCTACCTCACTTAGAAAATATAGTTGAAATCGGAGAAATTTAAACATTTTCATTAGTTATGTTTCGACATAAGTTCACATTTTAATTAGATCTAAAACTTTGTCGAATACACTATATCGCTATCTTGACTTTAAACATTATTAGGATTAGTTGTATTTTCTCCCAATAAAATATAAAAAAGTTGATGTTAGAGAAACTTTTTCCCTCTAAAAGTGCCCATCTTCCGATGTATGAACAACTTGTTGGAAATTTTAAGGGCTATTCATATATATATTTTTGAGAATTTAAAAAAAATACATTTTTGAGAAAAATTTATTTTAATTTTTAAAATACCGAAATTTTTTTGGTATTTTATAATACCAAAAAATTTTTCTGTATTGCTATAATTTTCTGTATTATATCAATATAATTTCCTATATTATATCCTTTGACAAAAATTTTGTAGGTATCATAGTTTTTAAGTTATAAATTTTTGTTAAAAATTAAGAAAAAAAAATTGGCGTTTTCCAGAAAGTAGTCTTATTGTTTGTCGAATATTTCAAGTATGCCAAGTTGCTTAAATGACCCATGTCTTTACACTCACAACGTTTCACTACTATCTGAGATGGTGCTGCCAACTCCTAAGACGAGTTGGCATGAAATTCGTCCATAAATTATAGTATAATAGTTTTATTACGATACACAATTATGGTTTTCATGGTTAACAGCGTGTAAAAAGGAATATCACCTCGGTTTTGAATGTTTTTTAGGCTTCCGGAATTTTTTAAAACTTTCCAACAGGTTTCCCTCTGTTTGTCACAGCATCAATCCATAATGACTTATTATATCAATTGCACCCGTCGAATCGACGAGTCGCCTGCGCGACGCAATCAGTTTTGAATCGCCAATTCAGCGATTCTTTTAATGTCCCTTTTTGGAATTTTAACTCACCGTTGCTGTGCATCACATCTGCCGGATCCGAGCCAAAAATCGCGGAGCCAATTTTGGGGAGGTCAACTTTTGACCGTGTAATCACACACAATGGCGCGTTTTCGAGTTTTTGAGGGATCTTTTTCTTCTGACTGCATGCTATGGAAGCTTTTGTGCGGGCTGATTACTCTCGCCACACAATCCGAACGCCACTTTCCGATTGACATGCTGATTGATGACTGATTCCGAGGGCGGTCGTGAACATATGGATTTGATTAACAAAAAAAAAAATCTTTTTCGATCAACGATTTTTCAGAAGATATGCTAAAACTGCAATATTCATATTATTTCATATATATCATTAATATAATTTATTGTTTCTTTCTGTACAACATTTGCTAAACAGTTTTAAGATTTAAACACCGTTCACTCAATTTGGGGCACGTGTGAGTCTTTCTGCATTTTCTCTGGTGGTTTTTTAATTGTTTTTGTATTTTGAAGTGAGTGGAACCTCTTCCCTTGGAACTTTTTCTTCTCCAAGAGTGTTTACTCGATCTCACTCTCATCTGTGACACACTCGTCCATTTCAAGAGGAAACCATTTGAAAGTCAAAATACGCCACGGGATGCCCTTTTTTGGCCCCAGCAAAAGTATTGCTTGCCCTAACATTTTTGCGATTTTTGCTCCTGCGATTCCCTGAAATGAGTGGAACACCTGCATTCCTAAAAATGACGGTTTATAGAGCATCAGCATCACAAAGCACCGCACAGCATGCAAGATAATAGCGTCTACGACCGCATTTAATTTCGGGGATCACCGCCACTAAATTCCCATCTAAAGATCTCCTGGTAGCTGCCAAAGTTTTTTTTCTTCTCTAAACTCCAGACGGGAGCAGAAGCAGTTTCACCATTCGGATATGTCCTCCAGCAAAAGCAATCAACTCTCGGTTTCTAAACGAATCACCCGGCCGCCGGGCTGAGAGATGGGATCCACTAAAATTAGATTTCACTTTAAATTGTTCCATTTATCAAAAGCGGATTCCCAGCGCAGAAAAACAAAGCTGCAACTTCCTGTCTGGACCCAATCTTCGTTGCAGTTCTTGTTGACTATGTGGTGTTTTTGTTTCTTCTTGTTCCTCTCTGATGCATCGGACACTCGAACCAGAAACTAACGAAAAGCATCTTTTTCACACTTTTGCTGACTGACCACCGGTGGAATGCGGGAGATGGCAGCATCCCAAGCGTAGTCGTTCTTCTTTCCGGCTGCTACCGTCCGTCGTCGTCATTGTCGTCATCGTTGTCAGGCGAGTATGCCCCCAGAGACTCGGACACCGGGTTGGGCATTTCGGTAGAATCCCCCGGGGGGTTCTTATAGGAGATCGCCGTTTATCATTTTTGCGATTTCATCGACAGTGTTTTAATGGGTCTGGAAATTGAGTCTGTCTGTGCGGATTTTTTTCTGCTCTCATTCATCACCGTCGCGTATAGCGAAGATTATGATCTGTTTGCAATTTTGTTTTTGTATGGTTCAAGATTATAATAAAAATTTGTACAAATGTCAACAATTTTGGACCAAACAATCAAAACAGTCGAAATTAGAAGATCCCTTAATACGTTGAGCTAGTCGATGTTTCGGAGTTTTGCTAACATTTTTGTGATTTGTCATCGTTAGTCATTTTATGTGTTTGTCAAAATTAAAATGCATGCTTGGACTATACAATAAAGAAATATGTATGTTCTATGTTACGTTGCAAACAGTTTCGAAGTATTGTGTTTTATTAGATATAGAAGGAAATTGATTTGCAAACTCGAAATTAACGAATTGTATCATAATGTTTGGTTTTAAAATGATTGATTCCATAATGGTTTGATATGTATTTGTTAATTCTGATTTTTCATGGAATTAATGTGATCAATTATGTTTTCATGACATATTTACTGATGGTAATTTAAAAACAGTTGCCTCAAAAACTAAGGCAAGTTCTCACTGAGCTTTCGAAGAAATCAATTCTTCATTCAAAAAAAAAAAACCAGAAAAACTAGGAAACGTGCTTCATATTTGTGGAATGATTTCTTGTAGGATGTGAGTTCCATGTAGGAAAAACGGAAATTTGCTTCATCTTCATCATTTGAATAATTATTTTTTGAGTGTTTGGAAAAATCTCTGCATGTTGTTTCCAACTATTTTAACATAAATTATGTTTGCTTCAACTGCTATTCTTCATTTTGCATTCTGTGTGCACTGATATTTCCAAAAAATAGCCTATTTCACAATGAATTTGGCCGATGTTCCAAAACTGATTTTTTTTGCTAAGCCTAAAGCTTAAAAACAAATGGGAAGATGAAATGGGGACAAACTATGAGTTTATTTAAAAGTTTGTGAGATATGAAAAAAATAAACATTTTTTGTAGCATTAGAAAAAAGTAATATTCGTTGAATGCTAAGCGAATGATTTGAATGCGAACAACCCGCAAGAAAGCAGAGCAACAGCTTGTGTTCTTTTTGTTCACTATTTATTTGTATGAACTCTAGCCTCGGAAATTGAAAGATAGATACAAATCATTAAAAAAACAGAACAAACTCTTTTTAAGCCTTTCCACTTGTGATCCTTTCTCATCCGTTTCACAAAAAACTGTCGCCATTATACCCAGTAGAAATTATACTAACCCTTGCTCTCCGAGTCCAAAATTGTATAGAATCGAATCGTATATAATCGAGTCCGAACTTCTCCACAGCCCATACTAGATATTTTTATATATTTGATAGTATCTTTGTCTAACACCTTTTTTGTTTGGTAGTATCTTTTTCTTTTAACCGCAATTGCGTTAGAAGCGTAGCTAATGACCCGATGTTCTGATAATCGATTTTCTAAACAGCGTACGGAACGATTCACTGACTAAGGGGGACCCTAATCTAGAAGGACGAACAATAACGGATCTTCGTGATATTTTTTCGGATGTTGGAATTTAAGTTGAGTGTTGGGACATTTTGGCGATTGGTTAAGGAATATTCGAAGATTAATTTTAAATTTTTTGGATGCCAATACAGTGATTTTCATACTGTTAGCAGCTGGGCGAGTGGATGCTCTCTCTAAAACTGGTGGCAGAGGACCGATCTGGCTGCAATTAGCATTTAAAAATGAAAAAATTATTTATTCAAATTGTTCAATTATTGACCTTAACCAATCATTGAAATATCCTAACACCCAACTTTAATTTCAACATCCTTCCAGGTTAAGTTAAGTTAAAAAAAAGGCAGTTTCTAGGGTATTCATCTTATACCTTATACCATTAATCATGGAATCATTTAATTTAATATAGGGTTGGGGAAAAATAAATGTCGTATTTCTGATCGAAATTTGACGTTTTATTTAACATACTTAAAATTATTCAATTTAAGTCAAATATGCGCCGTTTTGTTCGCAAACTTGTTGCCATTTAGATGGCAACTTCATTATCACTTGGAGCTTGGTCCAGACTATACTGGGTGCAATAGGACATCCCATCCGAGCTCCCGTAGCTTCTGGCGGGCCATCAAAGATGTGTGAGGTCGAGCGTTGTCCTGATGGAAAACAACACCATTCCTATTGATCTTTTCTGGCCGCTTCTGGTCAATCGCCAGCTTCAAACGGTCAAGCTGCTCACAGTAGAGAACCGAGTTGAGGGTCTGGCCATAGTTGAGCAGCTCATAGTGGATGATTCCCTTCCAATCCCACCAAACACACAGCGAAACCTTCCTGGTCATCAATCCGGGCTTGGCCATGGTTTGGTCCGGCTCACCGCGCTTCGACCACGACTTTTTTCACTTTAGGTTGTCGTACGTGATCCACTTTTCATCACCAGTCACCATCTTCTTCCAAAATGGGTCTAGTTCGTTCCGTTTCAGCAGTGCATCGCAGGCGTTGATTCGGTCTAAAAGATTTTTTGCGTCAACTCTTGTGGCACCCATACATCCAGCTTTTTTGTAATCCAATCTTCTGCAAATGGTTCCAAACGGTTTTATGGTCTATACCCAGTTCCTGGCCAATCGAGTGCTCACATGCCGGTCTACTTGAATGATTTCAACGATTTTATCGGTTTCCACGACGATTGGCCTACCAGTACGGGGTGTATCTTCGACAGCCACTACACCAGAACGAAATCGATCAAACCAACGCTGTGCTGTGCGAATCGTTACAGTATCGGGTCCATGCACTACACGAATTTTTTCGGCCGCCTTGGTTGCAGTTTTACATCGCAGGTAGTAATAATGTAAAACATGGCGAATTTCTTGCTTGGTGAACTCCATCTTTGACGCGCTATAACTTGAGACTGAAAAGGACAATCACAACACTGTCAAAACGACACGTGTAGCACAGATTGTCGTCTTTGAATAGCCGTATAGTATGACCCGATGCGATGAGTGCAACACAAGTATGTTTAAGGGTTGCCATATATTGACAATATACGACATTTATTTTTTCCCAACCCAATAAATTGTTTAACCCATTTTAGGCCAAGCGTTCGAAAAATCGAACAGCAACTTTGATGATTTATCGTGTCTTTGAAAAGCTACCATATGATAATGTTTTTGCACCAAAAGATAGCTTTATTCGTTAGCTACCACTTACTATCAAGTTCACTCAGTTTTGTATAACTTTATTGGGCAATAAATTCGATTTAAAGCAGGTATGTTTGGAACGTGTTTTTAATTTCAATTGAAAAACCCAATAAAATACAAAATTATGTGAATTTTCTAATGTATTATTTTTATAAAAAAACATACATTGCAATATGGGGCAAAAATCGTTCGATTGAGCCTCGTACAGGAAAATAACAATCGGGAAAATTGAGTGTTCGAAAAATCGAACGTTGCCCATAACGAACATTTTTTTCTGATGAATTAATACTGTTCACTACTTACCTAAAGAATACCTGAAATGAAATTAAACGAAATATGTAAATATGTAAATACTCACCTACACGATGCACTCACCATACACCTAGAAAATAAGAACACATAATTAATACTTACCAGTTTTTACACACATCACACACTGTGATGAGAGACCAGAGACAGGCGGTGAAACACGCCTTGTTGACAATACACAAACGACACAACAAAACACAATTGTAAATATGAACACAAGAGAAAACAAAACCAGAAGACAAATAGACGTGTAAAAAGTTGAATTACCAAATCGAACGGGAGGTGTTGTGCATTTTATAATCGCGAAAAAAGTTTTCTCGGGATGTTGTGGAGGTGTTTCGAGTCGTTCGAAAATAATTCACGTTCGGTAAAAATACGAGAAAGAAGGTGCCGCAAGTGAATAAATCAGTACTGCGGCAATCAGTGCTTAGACAAATACCAACACATCTAACCTCTGCAGCGCGTTTCGTTTCATTTACTTTGGAAGACGGAAGTTTTGACGTAGGATTACGTCTTTCGGGAACATATTGGGGTACAAATTGAAAATCGAGAATCGAGCACATCGTGGAAATTGTCCAATTTCAAACGCTTATTGCTCAGTCATTTCATGATAGATTGATGAAATGTTTGCGTCAATCGATTCCGGCACTCCATAACAATTTTTTATATGAAAGAAAATTATATATGTCATGAAACTAATTATCGAACAATTGAAAAATCTCAACCCCTATCCTAACGGTAATACCCTCTTCTGATTGGTCGAAATTGACGACACATGCGGCGGTTCCCTAACAGAGAAATCAAAGCCAAGCGGCCTGGGGGAAATCGGCATTGCAAATACATGAAAGAAGAGGGAGCTTTCGCTCCTGCCGAAAAGTGTTCCCTAACAGAGACATCTAAACCAAGGTGCCCGGGTGAACTCGGCATTGCAAATATAGTCGGGGGCATTTTTATATTGCAAGTTAGGTGAGTGATACGATTAATCCAAGCAAATAAAATTTAAATTTGGAACTTTAATGTTGGTTGCTTCGTGAATTTTATATCAATGACCGATCGTGTATTGTGAAAAATTTAGCACAATTGTAGGTGTAAAATTGTATATGGTAGCAGTTGTGTTAAAAATGACTTGATATATGAAATTATTTATTCAATTTCCATAAATAAAAACCAAGGTGTGTCTGTTTTGTTGTGTTCATTTTCACCCAAGAAAAGTTTATACGGCGAGACAAATTGGAAAAGTGAAGAAATATTAGAAAAAGTTATTTCCCATATGCTCTACATATAGTACAGTATAGGTGTTGTTAGTCCAATTAAAATTCGCATTGGGTTGAATAAAAACTCACTAAGTAAAAATTAGAAAAGAAAGTTACCTTTTCCATTTCAAATATAATATTATTTACAATTTTTTCTGAATGGATTTCTCGATATATTTCCATTTTACCAAAATTGCGACCTTGAACTCTTCAATTGTGGTGTCCCGCCTTCCTTCAGTGAAGATTCTGTGAACAAGGATCCTCCTAAAACATTCAACAGGATTCAAGTTGTAACGAAATCTCATCTTCACCTGGGCTGATAGTCCTCATGTGAGATGCTTCGCCTCTCACACTTCTCACTTGCCTACTCAGCCAGCTCACGAGCCGCCATTGGACAGGAAATGAAACGTATGTATTTGTAAATATTGGTTAATTGGTTGGTTAATTGGCTCACCTTGCTCAGTCCGGACTATCCTAAGATGGCTGACTGGCCAACGGCGCGGCTGCTCCTCTCCTCCTCGCTCTTCTCCCTCGCTCCTTCCCTCAGATGTGCTCCTATTCTTTACTCCTTCCCGTCTATCCGTGATCTCTTCCAGCGAACACACTTTTGCCGACATATAGCCAGCATCCAACCGCCGCTCTTCTCTCCGCACTATTTCTGCCTGTATTCACTCTTTCTTTTCTGTTCTCTCACCGGAAGCGACTGCTTTCCCACCCTTCATTCCTTTTCACTTCTCTTCGAATTCTCTTTCTATCATTTCTCTTTTATCCTTCTCACTGCTCACAGCGTTTATCTTTCTTTTCCAGCCTTTATTTCTATTAACTTTCTTTTTTTTTTCTCTATTCACTCGCCGGAAGTTGCCGGCTCACTTACCAACTCATTTCCAGCCCACCGCGAGAACCCTCCATTTTGCTTCTTTACACAGGGCACCGCGTGTGCCGTAATCGTAATTCACACGTGTGCCGTGATTTCTTCACAAGTGCCGACCAGCACTCTTGTCAACACCAAAAATTGCGCGGCTTAATTTGCCGCTTGAGCCAGCCACTTATCCGCCAATCCACCCTTTAGCCACGTGCCACTTCCACTCAATATTGCACTCGCATTTTGCGAAAATACCAGAAATCTTCAGCAATTGATCGAAGGCGCTAATTTCCGCCACCACACAATTCTTTTACCGCCAGGTATTCCGAGGCTCCTCTAGCAATTCAGGCTGCGTCGGATCACCACCAAAAGCTGTATACTTCAACAAAAAGGACGCTTCTATCTCCCGTCTCGAAGAAAAAACACAGACGACCGTTGACTCAACCCGTCTGCTCACGCCGGAGGTAACAGAGCAAGTCCTCGATCGAGTACCGCCTCGTGCCGCTGCTACTCTTGCTGGTTCCTAGTATTGGTGCGAGCAATCGATTTTGTTCTCGCTTTGCTTCGCTGTGCCGCATAGATCTCTATTTTCGGTTTGCCTTCCTGTCGAGCTTTTCTCGCAAGCGTGGTGCGGTTGTCGCATGATAGGAGCATATAGATAATTTGCATGCTTTTGCGTGTGACATAATATTGTTGCAGCACATCTAACTAATGATGCTACAGAGTCTAGAGAGCGTACCAGTCAATCCAAAATATTAATTTTTTGGACCGAAATTCCTGGTTGAAAAATACTGTTCCTCCTTTCGTAAATCACGCCAGCACACGTTGAAACCATCAGGACCATCCAACTTGAACTTTTTTTCGTAATTGAAGTGTGATGGATACCCGCCTGATCGATACATTGTATGCGCGCTATCAGCATAAAGCGCAATCCGATACTCGAAGAATGAGCGATTGTTGCTTATGCTGATGGCAGCGAAAAGGATCACGTAGCCATCCACTGCGAGCATAGAATAAGCACATGAATGTAAAATATGAGTTTGAATAAAAAAGTCTAATCGCGACCGTGCTGGAAGCAAGACGTGCGTTCTCAACTTAGAACAACGGTATCACATGATAACCCCCCAAGTCCCCCAGGGACTTGTCAGGAGATAACCTAGCAAAGTTAAAAGTAAAAAAAAAATTGAATAACTTTCCGTTTTGGTATATGGCAAAATGTATTCTTTTGATAAAGTTCTTCGTCGTGACATACCATGTTCCACTATAGATTAGTGATAGTTTTGGTAAAACTCAGACGCCTTTCGATGTGAGATTAGAAGCTTCAACCCTCTTTATGTAAGGACTTTTTACCAAAATTTTACGAATTGTCTCCCTTGAAAAATTTAGATTCAAAGATTGCTTTATTTGCATAAGCGATTTTGAAGTATTCGAAACTGATCTATTTCCCGATTATCCCGGTCAGGGACCTTTGATTTACGTGGAGGTCTCTTCTTTTTCCAGTATCCTCGAGGATTCGTCAAATAATTGAGAACTACTTGATGAGATCGTTCAATCCGACGAGAAATTTCTCTGTTACAAACATTTTCTTGGCGAAATGCATCGATTTCTCTATCCGTGAGCTCTCTTCCTATCGGCATTTTCCAGATTTATTAATCAAACTAACTGAAAACAAAGGAAAACGTAACTGGTCTTATAGAAATTTGACACTTGAAAAATACAAAAAAAAACATTTGTTTACGCTCAACGCTTGGATTAAGGTTGTGAGTTTGAGAAAAAGAACTGTGACATTTCTGAGCACAACATTTGAGCGTGAAAAAACTTAATATTTCATTCAGAAAAATGCTTTCCCTAGCTCTGTCCATCAACATTTGATGGCAGAACCATCGCTCTGAATCATTACATGCATTGTTGTCGGCATTGAGTTCACGATGCTTCGGTAAGTATTGACAAGGGTAGCCTGGTTTCCTGGCTTCCTGGATTTTGCTTTTGCTTTATGATTATGGAGTCACGTTTATACAGTACGGGTTGTGTGCTAAGGGGAGTTATTATTTGAATTGCCATTGTAGAGTCATTAGCCATTCCCCATGTGGTACCATTACTTTTAGCATGATCTCTGCAAAAACGGTTCTAATCCATTACCTTCTTCATCCTGAAAATTTGACTAGCTCTGTACCATGATAAGCATCCTCAAACTATGATATTTCCTCCTCCATGTTAAAATGATTTTATTGTGTTGTGACCGAGTAGTAAAGTGAATATGATTTGAAACTTAGCGTTTCTCATCGGATCCTATCCTGTTCACTTTCTGTTCGTCTGACTCCAGAATGTTACGTCAGTTTTCTCATTTTGAAGATGATTTTTCACAACGAATATCAGAGACTAGTTAAGCTTAGTTAAAAAACTGTCCAGAGAGGTTTGTTGAGAAGTAGCTGTTTGATAGAAGTTCCAGAAAAGCAGATGCGTATACTGAAGCATCTTCAAGTATGTCAAGTAAGTATGAAGTATGAAGATGCTTCAGTATACGCATACGCATCTAACTAAGCTTAACTAGTCTCTGATATTCGTTGCATATTCGAATCGATGTAGGTTAGGAAGTTATTTGATGTGATTGTCGTCCTTAAAGTGGACTGTTTGACCGGAGCTCAAATATTTGACAATTTTGACAGATCAAATTTGGTACAAATACTTCTTTGTTCGTCACTTTTATTAACAAAATCATCTGACGACATGGTCTACATGATACAATGTTACAATATGATTAGGTACTAAAGTACACTAAATCTAGATTACGCAAGCGATTCTTGAAAGTCTCACAACAAATATTGAAGTCGAACAAATGAAAAACAGAATTAAACATATAACACATAGCACAAATTGGTTCGTTTTGTCCGTAAACCGTCCGGTGGAAAGGAATACAAAGAAAAGTCGTAGAACGGAGAAACCTCGAAGTCACATTCACATTTAGTTTAGCTAGAATTTTAGGAGCGTCGATTGTCCCAAGAAGCAGTTTTCCAACGAAGATCGCGCGCATATCGTCTTTTCTTTTAGCCAGTGTGTCCATGTTCAGCAGCTTGCATCGACTTTCGTATGGAGGAAGTGCCATCGGGTCCCTCCAAGGAAGATTCCGAAGCGCAAACCTGATAAATTTCCTCTGAACAGACTCAATCCGTACGGACCAAATATCAGTGTAAGGACTCCAGACAACCACTGCCGTTTCAAGGATTGAGCGGACGAGTGCATAGAACAGTGCTCTTAAGCAGTACGGATCACGAAAGTTCTTAGCGGTTTTCATTATGAATCCCAGATTTTTGTTTGCTTTAGCGATGATATTACTGTAGTGATTCTGAAAGGTCCACTATCCAATAGGACACCTAAATCTTTGACTGCTTTCACTCGTTGAATTTTTAGCTGGTTAATAGAATAGTCATATTTTTTTATTTTATTTTTATTTTATTTTTTTATAAAGACAAGGCTATACATAGATGCCCTAATGCTTCATAACTACTACTATTACTACTACTTATAATACTACCACTACAAACTACAACTATATAAATATATACTGCTGTAACTAATCAAGTTAATTAAGAGCAATAGAATACATTTTTTTGAGGGACGAATGAGACAGATGGAAATCGAAACAGACACTACAACGGTTAAATACGCGGCACATGCTAGATATAGGTTCATTGTACCCGTAATTTGTTCTGGTTGATGGGATGTATAAATAGTTCTGAGATCGTAAATTACGGTGATTTATGTTGAAATTAATCAACCGAAGGAGCTCAGGACAATCGATGTTCGACAAAATCAAGTCGGAGGTAAATAGGGCTTTGGCAACGTTCCTGCGTGAAACTAATGAGTCCAGTCCAATCAATTTGCAGCGATCCTCGTATCTAGGGAGGTTTATTGGATCATTCCACGGTAAATTGCGCAAGGCGAAACGAACGAATTTTCGCTGTATCGACTCAATTCGCTGAACATTATTCTGGTAATACGGTGACCAAACCACGCATGCATATTCAAGGATCGACCGTACCAATGAGCAATAGAGAGCCTTAATGAAGTGTAATGCAGTAATCCTTTGTGACGCGGAAGATAAAACCAAGAGTTTTAGATGCTTTAGATACGATATAGGATATATGGTCTCGAAAGGTTAATTTACAATCCAACATAATCCCGAGGTCTCTGATGGTGTTGACACGGTCAAGTAAAACACCATACAGCTTATATCCGAAGCTTATTGACGAACGCTTGCGTGAGAATGAAATGACTGAACATTTTGATGGGTTTAAAAATATCCTGTTGGTTACACACCATTCGGCGAATATGTCTAATTGCTGTTGTAAAAACTCCGCTTCTTCGATGCAGTTCACTGGGAGGAACAATTTAAAGTCATCCGCATATGAAAGTTTCAGACACTTGAGGTTAAAATTTACATCGTTAAGGTACAACAGAAATATGTATGGACCCAGGTAACTACCTTGAAGAACACCTGATGTTACGCGAAAAGACGTAGATATAGTGTCACCTAATTTCACTGACATTTCGCGATCAGTGAGGTAAGGACCGTATCGTTAATTA
This sequence comes from Toxorhynchites rutilus septentrionalis, assembly GCF_029784135.1. Taxonomy (NCBI): domain Eukaryota; kingdom Metazoa; phylum Arthropoda; class Insecta; order Diptera; family Culicidae; genus Toxorhynchites; species Toxorhynchites rutilus. Next base: position 267,343,654 of record NC_073745.1, read on the forward strand.
TGGGTACGCTCAAAACACAGCTTTATTTCAAATATTGCATTTATTTTTCAGTTCTGATATCAAAATATTGTATCTTATGAATGAAAGAAAGGAGTAACAGTAAAAAATAATCAAGATTCTGATTTTCGCGCCAATGATCGCACCTGCTTCTTGATGTCCCTCATTAGGTTCTGGACAACCGTCTCATCGACTTGTTTGCTCACATTTATCCAATCCTTTTTGAACTGCTCAAGGTCATCGGCTGCCTTGTCCTTCTTCCGCAGTCGTCCCTTCATCAAAGCCCAAAATTTTTCAATAGGTCTTATTTGCGGACAATTTGGAGGATTCATCTCCTTTTCCACAAAATCGACATTATTCTCGCGATGCCAATCCAAGGTCAAACGTGCATAGTGGCATGATGCCAAATCAGGCCAAAATAGTGTCGGACCAGTGTGCTTTCGGATGAGCGGTAACACACGCTTTTGGAGACATTCTTTTCGGTAAATTTCACCATTCATATTCCCGAGAGTGAAGAAAGGAGATGATTTCATGCCACATTGACAAACAGCTTGCCAAACCAGCACTTTCTTACCGAATTTTTCGCAAAAAATTGACTTCTCCGCGTTCGGGACATCTGTTCCTTGCTTTACAGTGTAAAACTGTGCCCCAGGAAGAGTTTTGTAGTCCAGTTTGACGTAGGTTTCATCATCCATGACGATGCACAGTTCGCGTTTGCTTAAAATCCCATCGTAAAGCTTACGGGTACGGGTTTTCACGGAACTTGCCTGAATTTGGCTGCGTTTGGGACATTTTTGCTTTCTATATGCCTTCAGTGAGTTACGTTCTTTGGCACGTTGAACCATACCGATTGATGTTCCACACTTTTTTGCGCAATCCCGTATCGATAATTCCTTTTTTCTTTCAAATTGCCTGCAAATCTTTTTATCCAAGTTTGGCTTGGATGGCCCAGGTTTTCTGCCGCGACCGGGTAGATCCTTCAATGTATTATACATACCAAATCGCTTGATAGCGTTTTGGACCGCATGGACGCTTACTCCTTCCGCCTTCGCCAATTTTCTCATTGATATTCCTGTTTCGGAGCAGTATCTGGTCACAATGGATTTTCGTTTTTCTTCTGTTAGCCCTCTCATGATTGCACTTTTAGGAAAAAACGATCTTTTAACAATGCTAACTGAACGCTAACTGTGTCAACAACAGGAGAAAAATAAACAGCTGTCAAAACAAGCTATAGTCTTTTTCAGACGGAGACTCTAAGGCGTACCCATAAATAACGATACGGTCCTTATGAATGAAGCCACTTCGAAAAAGAACCGTTGAATCCAAGACGATGGAGCTTAGCTATTGCAAAACTGCAGAAAAATCTGTGTACACCGCATCAATTTGATTTCGAGATTGTAGAGAGCGGGCGATGTATGAAGTATACAGAACGAGATTTGTAGTCGTTGATCTCTTAAACATGAACCCATGTTGTTCATCTGCAATGTAGCTGTTGCAAGCATGGGAAATGTAATCCAAAATAATTATCTCAAATAGTTTGGAGATAGCGCATAGGCAGGCGATTCCTCTGTAATTTCTGACGTCCTTCTTGCAACCCTTCTTGAATGTCGGGAACACGGTATTGTATCGGAATTGTATCGGAGTTTTATTCTTACTGTAGCTGATCACTGCGCACTTCGCAATGCTGACGCTAAGTAGATGATGCACATGTAATCATTCGTAGAAAACGTTAATCAATGTCTGCAGTTCGGAGCAATCAGTAACTGAATGAACAGTAAGGAATATTTTGAGGTCATCAGCGTACACGATTCTGTGTATCAGACATGCATCATTGTAGTAAATCGAGAAGAGTAGCGGTCCAACGTTACTTCCTTGCGAAACGCCTGATGTACTTTGAAAGTCACGGGAACGATTGTTCCCTAATTTCACAGAGAGTGAGCGGTCTACGAGGAAGGATTCCAACCATCGGACGAAAACATCAGAGGCTCCCAAACGTTTGAATTTTGCAAACAGTATGGCATGGTCAACCCGATCGAATGCAGCTTTGATGTCGGTGTACACGGTATCAACTTGTGCTCCATCCTTCATATGATTCAGACAGAAGGAACTGAACTCCATTAAGTTTGTGTCAATTGAGCGACCAGGAAAGAATCCATGCTGATCTGTTGATATGTAGTGCGCAACATGTTTTTGTAATAAGTCACCAATTAGGATCTCGAAGAGTTTCTATCCGGCACAAAGAGAAGTAGTTCCACGATAGTTATTGATATCGCATTTGTTTCCTTTCTTGAATACAGGAAAAATGAAGGACTTCTTCCAGCACTCGGGAAATGTTTTCTGAAGAAGTGATTGATTTATGATCATCTGTAGCGGTTCCGAAAGATAGGTAGCTTTGTTGCTTTGGTTTTTTGTCACTTTTAAATTATCAACAGCGGTAAACAGATCAACATCGAACATGGTAGAAATTACTGGAATATTCAATGTACGTCAGTACATGGTTTGGGGGACAGGTCTAAATAAACTTCGAGCAAGCAGGTACTAAATATTTGCTTGTGATGTGTTCGTGCCAGAATAGTTTCGAGCGTCCCGCACGAACGTGATCCACAATGGTCAAGTGATACTGTGTTCCTATTACCCACACAGTATCGCTTGGTATGCATCAGGTTAAGCGAGGACCACTCACAACGCTCATTTCTCTAAATTTGGAGATTGCTTTTGTTCGCTCTTCCGTTGAGAGATAGAACAGCTGATGGTAGATAGCAGACAGAGCAATAGAAGGATTCTGAATGGTACGGTCGGAAAATGTACATCGTCAACTAAATATATGTGTTCGCGTAAAGTTCTGTGTTTGAATTCAAATATATGTTTTTTTACTGTCAAGCAGGCATCGCTGTTATTGCTTCACGTCATGTTAAATTCTGGGCTTATCGTGTGATATGGGGTGGACTTACTCTAAGTATTGTCAAGTTATTAAGAGTTTATTAGATAAGATTCCGGCGAACATTATTATGCCGGGGGTTCGTGTTCGACTTCCGTTCTGGCCGGGGGATTGTTCATGATAGGAATTTATTTCGTAAGTGTAAGGTCAGTGTTATTCGGCATAGAAATCCCAACTAAGTACCAATGATATGACGCAATCATACAGCGTTAAGAAGGGAATGATTCTTTTCAAACGTTATTTAAGAAGTTTCAGAGAATTTCAAATTAACGCAACCAAAAGCTTTTCTATCCGTGAAATAAACGAAATGTGCTGTATTTTGCCAATAAGATTGTTACATGTAGCCAATCGTTACCTGTTCTAGCCGTTTAGCGGTATAAGTAAAAGATATAGGTAGCTCTAATAACTCTAATAGTAACGTTCTCATTGGAACTTTCGATTATCTGGAGTATTTCTTTTTTTTTACTCCGTTGAATCGAATCAGAAAAAAATAATTTTCCCGGTTAATGTAAAATAACAAATATTATACAAATTATTGGACTGATTTATTTGCATAATGCGTAACCAGAAATTGTCTGGAGCCCCCTTGGAGGGGGAGTAATGTTTCGAAAATTCATTGCCCATGGACCAACATATTATTCAATTGGTCGAGTCCAACTACATGCAAAAGCTCATGCGTGAGCATCTTGAACGCCAAGTAGAGTTCGATGACATGGTTATGGGAATCAACATTAACGGTGCTATTTTTTGGGTAGCCGAGGCTTGAGGCAAGGTACCGGCTGATTTCATTGTGAAGTCATGGAACATGCATATATCCCGTTTTTTTTATTTACATTTATTTTCCAACAGCCTCGGAGCCCCAATGGTAGACTTAATATCTAGATTTTCCCTAAATATTAATAAATATATATAATGAATTTTGCCTAAGTGTGTTGTCTAGATGCGTTGTCGGTTGTAAAAGAACGCATGTTTCCGATTCAGCAGAAATAGATGGACCAAAGCAATACCGAGGGGGTCTCCGTAGCCACATTGGTTGCGCGTTCGCTTAGTAAGCGATCGATCGTGAGTTCAAAACTCAGGGCCCCCATTGACCATCTTTGTTACAGAATAACTACGTCCACGCAACAATCATCAGCGATGGGGATCGATCCACGGTCGAAATAAGATCGATTCATCCATACAACTGCTCTGCTCTGCAGAAATATATCGGGCTGCTGTTCTATAAATAACTCAACAATGGATCAACGACTGTCTCCGCTGTCCAGTCTTAACTGTGGATAATGGAAGAACAGATAGAAAACTCTTTCGCCTAAATGGCTACTGTGTAAATATGTACCATTTGCAATGGTATAGAAGGGAATATTCTAACGCCGAAAAATGGCAACTGTGTAATGTGCTAATTATAGATATGATAAATATGTGACATGTACACGATTAAAATTCGGCTCTGTTACAGCTAAAATGCTAATGAGCCTAAAATAAACAAAAGGGATAAAAAAAAAGCAATACCGTGCACGACGAGGACGTGGAGTTTGAGGCTTTGAATGACGATGGCATAGTCAACATTGATTTGCATCCAAACACATCTTTCTACGATGATGAAAATTCAATTTCGACTGCCGATGAAGCGAATCTTTCATCAATTCTAGAACCACAAATGTGTTCCAAATGAAACAGCCTTATGTGGAATAAAGTTATCACTAGGGCTGAGGAAACGGATTGCCATTAGAAAGACAATTGCGAGAATTAGGTAGAAATATTTTAGTGAAAATCATTCATTCACAAAATGTTAGCTTTTAATTTTTGCTTTGTGGCATATTATGCATATTCGATTCGATTCGAGTGCCAATGAGTGTATGGGAAAAATGTGATTTTCGAATTTTCGAATGGCACTTCCTGCAAATTGTTGATTTCGGCGAAAAAATACCCTATGCAAAATTTTAGCTCAATCTAACTTTATTTACTAGTGTGCCAGGATGTCAAAGTTTGAGTTATTCGAAAACCGCGAAATCACCCAAGGGATATTATCAAACATCGTCTCTGGAACTTAGATGACAAAACAATAATTTCGAGATGACAGATGATCTGACGGTTCATGCGATTTTCTTTTCCTAAACTCCTTTCTGCGGGTTTCGAAAGATCAAACTTTGACGACGTTACGACACAGAAAAATTCTGAAAAATTGTATAGTGTATTCTTTCGCGGGAATCAACGTTTTCCAGGAAGCCCCTTTCATAAATTGTTTATGAATAAGTTATACAAAAAGTCACAACTTTTTAAGAAATTGTATCATAATGTGTCACCATTATTTTTCTAATTGAAATTGAAAAGCAGTCAAAACGACTTCCTTGGGCCTTGGCCCTTACCAGGACCTTTGGCACAAGAATTGTGCACTAGTGCTGCTCCGTTCGATATACTGAAGCACTGGGAGACACAAATATATTCCAATCCTGTTATGTATCGTCTATATATACATATACGCTGCATTAATTTTACATTCCGGGATGAGAAGTACAGGACAATGAAAATATCTAAGAAAAATACCTTTATCCATCTATTGGTGTGCCTTTCTTTTTTTTTCTATTGTTTAACCCATTACCGGCAAGCTTTTTCTTACAAACGAAAACTATTGCTGTTATTTTTATTGCTGGGAAAATGTCAATGCAAAATAATTATTTCTCTCCGATTATCTATTTCCCGAAAAAAGGAACATTTTCCAAAATATTCAAAGTACAAATGCGCTGCGAAAACACAATGGCATTAGGGGCTACGAGGTTGCTATTTAGCGGAATATAATATTAGGCTGTCAAAAAAGTCCTGCGGTATTTCCGCGAGGTGTCGTTTTAAGCGCGTAGTTCTAGTTGTATTCATTGTATCGAGTCATACTATAGCTTGTTGGAAAGGTATTTTTGCGCGCTATAATTTAGTCCTTGAGTAAATTAGTAGCATAGTAGCAGCCGTAGCATCGGCCAAGAGCTGGGGATAAGTCATCAAACCGTTATTAATCATTTGAAGAAGCTTGGATTCACAAAGAAGCTCGATGTATGGGTGCCACACACGTTAACGCAAAAAAAAACATCTTTGACCGTATCGACGCATGTGAATCGCTGCTGAATCGCAACAAAATCGACCCGTTTCTGAAGCGGATGGTGACTGGCGATGAAAACTTACTGGCTGATCACTTACGACAACGTGAAGCGCAAACGGTCGTGGTCGAAGCCCGCTGAAGCGGCTCAGACGGTGGCCAAGCCCTCATTAACGGCCAGGAAGGTTCTGCTGTGTGTTTGGTGGGATTGTCAAGGAATAATCTATTATGAGCTGCTTCCCTATGGCCAAACGCTCAATTCGGACCTGTACTGCCAACAACTGGACCGCTTGAGGGTAGCACTCATGAAGAAGAGACCATCTTTGATAAACAGAGGCCGCATTGTCTTCCATCAGGACAACGCCAGGCCACACATTTCTTTGGTGACGCGCCAGAAGCTTCGGGAGCTCGGATGGGAGGTTCTTTTGCATCCGCCGTATAGTCCGGACCTTGCACCAAGTGACTACCACCTGTTTTTGTCCATGGCGAACGAGCTAGGTAGTCAGAAGTTAGCCACAAAAGAGGCCTGTGAAAATTGGCTATCCGAGTTTTTTGCCAATAAGGAAGCGAGCTTCTATAACAGGGGTATTATGAAGTTGGCATCTCGTTGGGAACAAGTCATCGAACAAAACGGCGCATATTTGACTTAAAACAGATGATTGTAACTAATTTTATGAACAAATGAAAATTCAAAAAAAAAAAATACCGCAGGACTTTTTTGACAGCCTAATATATTGATTTTTTGTGAATTTTCTTCGTCAATAAGATGTCCACTGGCCCGACGGGGGAATATTCACACCAGCAATCTTATTATAATCATCGTTACATGTCCCGATGATTTTTTTTTCGTTCCTCCACATTCGAAATTATACGTAACGTCAATAATGTTGTTGCGAGAATCGGGCGATAAACGAATTAATACAGTCTCCCCATACGAGCGGTATAGAAAGCAAATCCACCACAATTTCAATCCAACTCTTAGTAAAAGTAACTTAGTAAAAGCATTTATTTAACAATAATACACATATTACACTAGCACAAAAACTGGGTGCATGTTATTAGTAATTACTCGACTATTTGATAAACAATATTGTCCTCTGGTGAATAACCGTAACGGTTCAAACTACCCAATAATTATGAAAAGGCAATAATAAAATAATACAAATTAAACATAATTTACTTTGCAGCACACTTTCAAAATTCTCCGGTCGAAGATTAGAGGCTTCGAGGCTTGTCAATGCAAAATGAATAGACGACTTGACGTCGAAAATCAAGCTAAATATTTATGCGCAACCTGATATACTCAAAAATTACATTTTCACACGTTAGTCACCCAGCGCGAATGTATATATAGATCTAGATGCTCACCGAAGACGTGCGCAAATACATACCAATACAACTTCCATATCATTGGGAGACTCGTCAATTATCTGAAATTATATAAAAGAAATTATATTTTGACGTAGAACTACGTCTTTCAGGAAGGGTGCTGGAAGGAAAGGAAGGAAAACTGGAAGAACTTCCTTTTTTCCCATATGTTTGTTCTGCCGATTTGCGTGCTATCCCTAAATATTTCTACGCGTCACAATTAATAAATTGTTATGTTTCATGAGATGAACAATTGAATAACTGTAAAATGTCAAGCACTATCTAACTGCCAAGTTTTGATAGGCCCGATTTACGGTTTCCCCAACACAAACTTCTAAATCGATGTACCTGTGGAAATCCGTTTTGCAAATACATGCAAGTCGGGGGTACTTTTTGGTGTTGAGTACTTTTGTACTCGCTTGTCGTTGTACATACCGGAATATGTTTTCTCTAAAACGTACTTTTAAACTGAGAAGCCTGGGAAAATCTTCATTTCAGATACTAGAGGGGAATGAACTTTCGCAGTTCGAGAACATGAGTAAACATGAGAAGTGCAATAAAAGAGGGAAATGTAAAATACAATGATCGTTCGACAATTCTTCCGTTCACATATTTTGGTAGTCCTAGGCATCATATCAAACGTAAAAGGACGTTCATCAAATTTACTTGTAACGAAAATTATAATCTATTACAAAAATTTTGATGCATTCTAAAATAATATTCGAAGTGTTAAACAAGTGGATTGCATAATGTAATTGCGTAGTTCTACGTCGAAAATATGCGGTCGTGTTCTAGATACAACCCCTTACATTTTTTTTTTATTATTTTTATTTTATGATCATTATATATATTCTATATTTATATTTAAATGCCTATATCATCAAATTCCTATTCAACTTGAACGAGAAAAATGTCACGCATTTACGGCTCGATTCGGACCCCCAGAAAATAAACACGTCGCCCATATATGTGACGGCGATAATCTTCCAACCATACTGCAAGAGCAAATTTCGATTCAACTCATACTGCCCGGTAACCGTCATATTTATAGTTCGCTCGGGGTTTTCGAGCGGTAACGACCGGAACGATCGTTTCTACGACCGATCATGATCATCACCGATCTAAATTCGGCAGCGATCAGAAATTCGTTGCTTCGACAGGTAGATCGTTTACGAACGATCTTGAATTTTGCGATTCTTTTTTTCTACCCGTTCGTAAGCAGGGCGATCGCTACCGAGGAAGATCGCCTTTGTTATTCGCTCATGAGAGGGCGTTAATGATTAATAATTTTTGCTGAAGAATGGTCAGCGGCGTTCTGAGCGGTGAGCGATTTTTTCCGTCCCTGCTGTCAAGTATCCAAAATTCAAAACGGTTGCGCGCGAACATAGTGTTTTGTGTCAAATATATTTGACCAGTACCATTAGTACTCGTTAATCAAAGTTTATTTGTCAAAAAGAGTTAAATATTTGCCTTCGGTCAAGCAAGTTCACCTTCAGTTGTAGTTTTCCGAGAACATTCGGTGGTTACACGTGGTTTCGCATCAAGAAGGACATCGAATGCGAATTCGAACATTTTCTTTCAAATCGTTCCCGTTCCGTTCAGCATCTTGATTAGGAATTCCTTTCAGAAATATAGAAATATTCGTTATAAAATTAGTTAAAACGAGATATTGGTTCTATTTTGCACCACGATTTTGCGGGTGATAACATGTAATGTTAGTATAGGTGATCAGCAGATTGTGTCGAATGAGTATGATCGAAATTGACGGTCAACACGTTGAGCCTTGTGTCGGTTCCTAGGGGCTGACGTTGAGCTTTTCGTTAGAAACAGTTGCACTAGGACCGGCAGCTACAAAATAAGAAAATAAAAAATAACATAGTTTGTTTTCGAATGATTTACGATATGTGACAACTTTCTAGCCGAATTTCTGACTATTTTCTTTTAATACAATAAATATCTTCGGGAGCGGGGGGACCGATACTAATATTGTGCAAATGCTCTTGATGCGGACTGAATGGAAAGCGCAGTAAGAACAATCCGGAGCTCAACGTGTTCAAGAGCTTTTTGAAAACTCATTCGGCTTGTGATCTTATCGTTTTGTCCATCACTGTCCATTATAACATGAATTGCTATTTCCTTTTTTCGTTAATCTTTAGTCAATCCATATCAACAACAAACTGTTTTGTATGCAGACATATTCTCTTCTACCACATCAGGATAAGACACCCAAAGCACCGACCTTGTGTTCGTCCCAAGGCATCTCTATCGACGAACCGTAACTAATTAAAACACATTTCAAATCCGCCAGCTGTCAGAGAGCGCCATTGGGCTAGCATACAAATATATTATTTTTTGTTGTTGCCTCTCCAACTACTTGGCATTCTCGAGCTCCACACTCGTGACCCGGTTTTTCTAAGCCGCCGCGAGTGTGGACCGAAGCAACTTGCAGCCTCCCTCCGATTAGCATAATATAAATTACCAAAAATATTTTGATTCTATAAGTTGGCAAAATTTGCATATCGCGTTCTCCGACTCAAGTTCGGCTAGAGCGCAGCGAAAGAAAAAAAAACAGCACTAGCAGGAAATGCATTTCGTTGGCTGATTGGCTGATTCTGGCAAGACACGACGCTGCTGATTGGCAGGCGAAAATTTATGTGTCTGCGCTCAAAACAGCACATTACCATCGTCATATTTTTAATGATTTTAATGAGCCCCCACCCGGCCCCGACCCGGTCGACCAGCTGGAATGCAGGCGAATGCAGAAGAATCAACACGAACTGTTAAGTGTATCATTCGGGAGACACTTTTGGGTGCATAGTTAATGAGCTGGTGCTTAATTAGTGAAGCGTGGCTGGCGGATGTCAGGTTGTTTGAGCTGACGCACATTTTCCCATGGAATGGGCCCATTCGATATCGATCGTTGCTGCGTTCGCTAATAAGTTTGACATTTATACCGAGGGATGCCAGCGAGACCATTGACCAGTCCAGATGTTTGTTGATGGGGATTTTACAGATGTTGATAATGGCTACTCATTGAGATAAATCACTGAGTAGTTCATAGAAGAGGGGGAGTGCAGTTCGTGCCAGCACTTTATTGTGATCATCCAAAAATCAGGGAATTTGATGGTGAACAAACGCAGCCATAGACAAGCTATCGGACGCCCGCGTCCGTGATTTGTGTCAAGTGGAGTGATGGATTTGTCGCCGTCACATTATCGTGTCCCCTTCGGTCGTGCCAGAGATTGGGCTAATTTAATAAACTCATAATGTACATCAGTGGTTTCTCCTCTTGGACACTGATGCTGGTAGCTGGCTTAGATTTAAGATGAATCCGACATGATGTACGCATCCGTTTCAATTAAAATGATTGACGGCAGCGCGGTGCGCCCATTTTTGTTGTATTCAATCTAAATCCGGGAGCGCATTCTTCAAACGGGTGCGTTTTGAAATGCTCTGCCATTTCCTCTAGCCATGAAACTACGATGCATCTAAAATTCTTTCCCCTTCCGCCGATTCAGTAACGCGTGTTGACCCTGCCATTCCAACTGGCCAATCACATCAATAAAGCTTCTTTCCCCCCGCTCCGAAAACGGAATCAATCCGTCAACAAATATCCAAAAATAGCCGACCCAAAAACACGCCAATCACAAACAGGGCAAAACAGCACTTAAAAATCAGCGCCAAATTGCGATTCCGTTTGCGGCCTCGCGGACCCGGCTGGCAGCCGCGGCAAAAAGTTCGCCAAGCGTGAAGTGATTTATTGACATGTCGATTGTATCTTTATGCTTATTTGGCCACTGGCGCATTGCGCGGTTGCCCGTGGTCAACGGTGTCTAACGAACAGATCGTGGTGTCGTCGCATGGCTAATGATTTCTGGTGACGCTCTTGGGCCGGGCCAAGCGAAACTTATTCTTCCGGTTTGGCGGAAAATCCGTGCGAAATCTAAGGTCATAACAAATACGATTCTTTTATTTGTGGTTGTTGTTTGTTTACAACCGCACGATAAATTGCAAATAATTTAGGTGACTGTCGCTCGACACTTCTCAGTCCGCGACACATGAATTCGAAAACTTCGAACGCCACATTTGTGCGCGATCGAACCGCTCATTTCCCAATCTCAACACCCAAATGATAAGATGCCAAATCAACACCGGGTGATAATTTCAGTGCCCGTCCATTAAACCCATTCCGGGCAACCATTTCGGCCAATTAGTTTACAAGCCTTTTGGCATTTCCCGGGGTAGCCGGTATGCGGTCGGTAGGCGTTCGATCGCTAGGAGAACGCGCTTTCGAGCCATCGAAAGGAACGCCTCATCGGAGCGCGGACGGCCTCATCGGGTATGCCTCATTAGGAAGCAGTTAAAAGCGATGGAATGGCTTTGAAAGGTCCGAGGAAAAATATGACATCTTCATTAATTAACGATCCCGGACTCGGAACCGGGCAGCAGCAGTAAATATATGATAAAATAGTGCGCTGCGCAAAGCGATTGAATAGATCTGATAGTTGTTTCGATTTAGTCTAACGATACGGCGCTGTCTTGTGGGGTCTCTCAGAAATGGTAATCGCTTGATTCGTGAATATTCACACATTCTTATCGCGAGATCTGTGTCATTCGAGGGGATTGTATGATTTCCGTTTGGAAATTGGATACGATCGTTTGTCAAGATTGGATATAGGGAAATATGTTTCACGCGAACATTCCACTACTAGAACCCGAATTTTTGTTTATTGTTGTTTATTAAGTTGGCATAACTTGAAGATAAGAACATTTATAATTGATCTGAACATTTGCCGTTGATATAGGGTTGGGGAAAAAGAAATGTCGTATTTCTGATCGAAATTTGACGCTTCATTCAAAATACTTAAAATTATCCAATTTGAGTCAAATATGCGCCGTTTTGTTCGCAAACTTGTTGCCATTTAGAAGGCAACTCCATTATCCTCCCCTTATTTGCAAAAAACTCAGACAGCCAGTTTTCGCAAGCCTCTTTTGAGGCCAACTTAGTATCACCAAAAGCGTTTTGCATGGACCGGGAGAGATGATAATCACTTGGAGCCAAGTCCGAGTTATACGGTGGGTGCAATAGGACATCCCATCCGAGCTCCCGTAGCTTCTGGCGGGTCATCAAAGATGTGTGAGGCCGAGCGTTGTACTGGTGGAAAACAACACCATTCCTATTGATCATTTCTGGCCGCTTCAGGTCAATCGCCAGCTTCAAACGGTCAAGCTGCTCACAGTAGAGAACCGAGTTAAGGGTCTGGCTATAGTTGAGCAGCTCATAGTGGATGATTCCCTTCCAATCCCACCAAACACACAGCAAAACCTTCCTGGCCGTCAATCCGGGCTTGGCGATGGTTTGGGCCGGCTCACGGCGCTTCGACCACGACTTTTTTCGCTTTAGGTTATCGTACGTGATCCACTTTTCATCACCAGTCACCATCTTCTTCAAATGGGTCGAGTTCGTTCCGTTTCAGCAGTGCATCGCAGGTGTTGAATCGGTCTAAAAGATCTGTTTGCGTCAACTCTTGTGGCACCCATACATCCAGCTTTTTTTTGGAATCCAATCTTCTGCAAATGGTTCCAAACGGTTTTATGGTCTATACCCAGTTCCTGGCCAATCGAGTGAGTGCTCATATGGCGGTCTACTTGGATGATTTCAACGATTTTATCGGTTTCCACGACGATTGGCCTACCAGTCCGGGGTGTATCTTCGACAGCCACTACACCAGAACGAAATCGATCAAACCAACGCTGTGCTGTGCGAATCGTTACAGTATCGGGTCCATAAACTTCACGATTTTTTCGGCCGCCTTTGTAGCAGTTTTACCTCGCAGGTAGTGAAAACGTAAAATATGGCGAATTTCTTGCTTGGTGGACTCCATCTTTGACGCGCTATAACTTGAGACTGAATAGGACAATCACAACACTATCAAAACGACACTTGTAGCACAGATTGTCGTCGTTAAATATCCGTATAGTATGACCCGATGTGATAAGTACAACACAAGATATGTTTAAGTGTCGCCATATATTGACAATATACGACATTTCTTTTTCCCCAACCCAAGACATGGATCTTCTAAGCAACTTTGCATACTTGAAATATTCAAAAAAAATTAGACTGCCTTTTGAAAGGGCCAAAAAATGTTTCTTGATTTTCTACAAAAAATTATAACTCGAAAACTGGCCAAAGGATAAAATGTAGAGGAAATTCTTTAAATTTTCATAAAAAACACTAAAATTAGAGAAAAAAAATCGCTGAAAAAAATTATTTTAAACATTTAAATTCATTTTTCCCAAAAACGTATTCATAAATAGCCCTTAAAACGTTATATGAATAGCCCTTACAATTTCCAACAAGTACATAGGAAGATGGGCACTTTTACAGGAAAAGAGAAAAAAAAATCTAACAACAACTTTTTCATGTTTCCTTTGAATAAATTACAACTAATCCTAATTTTGTTTAAAGTCAAGATAGCGATATAGTGTATTTGACAAAGTTTTAAATCTTATTAAGATTTGATCTTTTGTCGAAGACGTCAACTCTTCGTTCTATCTTTCGTAGTTTTTGGAATATAAGCCATTTTTCTACGAAGAGTCCTATAAATAATATTTTGCTTGTAACATTTTTATGTGTGAATTCTCGCGTTTGACATTTCTACATTACTCGGGAATTAATCAAGCAAATGAAACGAAATTTGGCATATTGTGGTTTTAGGGTGCAATAAATGTTTTTACGGTGGTTAGACACTCCACCCCCTCTCTAAGGGGGGATGCCATACAAATGAAAGACAAATTTCTGCATAATTCGAAAACTATTCAAGCAATTAGAGCCAAATTTGTCATGAGAGTGTTTCAACGAAACGTTTCAATGGTGAATAGACACTCCTCTCCTCTCTCTAAGGGGGGGGGGGACTGCTATGAAATGAAGTATACATTTCTGCATTATTCAAGAACTAATCAAGCAAACTGAACCAAATTTGGCATGTGGAGGTTTTTTCACTGCTATCTGAGATGGTGCTGCCAACTCCTAAAACGAGTTGGCATGAAATTCAACAATTATTGATTGAATTTGAGTTTTATAGTTTACATGGTTTAAAAATAAAGGGTGCTATATTTTTTATATTTTGTAAATTTTTTTTTCTCGAAAGCTGAGGATTATGTACATAACATATCCAAAAATCTTGTTTTTTTTTTTTCATTTTTGAGTTATGATTTTCCAATGTTGACTTGACTATGTTTCAGTCTTCGATGCGACTAAACTATCATGCGCCTCCATTGATTTATAGCGACTGTTACATGGTTACATTTTCAATACTCATTGTAATTTAGAATCCTCGGCTACCATTGTGATCATTATATCTTATCAAAATATTTCATGTGGTCGAGAATCTGCCGCTTTCCAGAAATCTACTTACTATTGGCGATAGACGGCGAAAGAGGGTTTGAGACATAATTTTGTAAGCACTTTTCAGGTTTGTGATGGCACGATAGTTGTAACCTCTTTTATGGATGGGGCAGATTACCCCGTCCTTCCATTCCCCCGGTAGCTGTTCTGTGTCCCAGATCCTGGCTATCGAGTCGCTCGTTGCAGCATGGCTGCGCGTGGTGCATCCGTACCAATCTCTAGTCCGTGTTCTTTGCGTGGATCTAGTCCGATTAGCCTATCTCGAGTTTCTTTGTGAATTTTCCTGTGCGTTTCAATTTTACGGATGACCGATGTGCACAGCTCTTTTTAGAGTCCCCGCTGGCACTCGATTATATACAGTTTCTGATTTCTTTCCATTGTATATAATCGAATCCTGTATATAGTCGAGTCATAAAAAAATCGTTTTCGAATATAAAAAAGGAATTTAATTTTTGATTTATCCGCTTAAAGTGAGAAAACACCTTCCTCACATGAAAAAAATAAATTTATCCAGACTCTCTCAGGAAGTGATAGACGATCATATTTGATGAAAAGAAATCCTTCTAGGCATATGCTCGAATTTCAACAATTTTTTTTTGTTTCGGACTCTGTTGCCTCTAATTAGCTATACGTTAAAAAGTATGCTACTTAAGACGATTCTGATGCTTTCATTTGAAAGATAAGAAAAATTTAAAATATGATATAGTAGTGGAACAACTAAATTAGTGGATTTTAATAACATTTTGGAAGTGAAAAACTTAAAAGTTAGTAATTTTTAATGTGTTATTATTAATTTTATCCTAAAAATTTACATTAAACTAGATTGTTTCTATCAATTAAATTGAAGCTCTCTAACCGCTCTACAATTTGTTCTTTGACACCCAACTTCTATCTTTCTTAATTTGGCTGCAATATCTATATGAACAATTCTTGGTGAAAATTCAAGCAAAATCTTAAAAAATCACGATTTTTACCCAACTTAAGTCACTTAAGTTTCATCTTAAGGTTTTTTTTTTATCCATAAATATATATATATATATATATATATATATATATATTTTTATTAAGGCTCATATGGCGTCAGCCTAACGGGGCCGAGAGTTCAATATTTCGACAATGTTTGCCTTACAACTATGTTAGTAATATGTAACCGATTACTCGTGGTTGGCTCGAGGTTAGTATTACAAGTGAGGGGCTTAGAATGAAAGGGGTGTAAGTGATTTGATCGATTTCTCTACATCGACTCTCTCTTTTGGTCATAGCTTAGCCTCAAATACATTCCCAGCTGTATTTGACGATGTGGAAGATAGGTCAGAACCTCACCTATCAGATTCTATAGCAAACTTAAATTGGAACGTTTTTGCAATTGAGTTATTAACTAAAGAAAAAGTTGATGAAGAGAAATCGATCAAGTCACTTACACCCCTTGCATTCTAAGCCCCTCAAGTAATTGTGATGTTGCTGTCTCCAATGCTCTGTACGTGTGCCCGACACGGGATACTTCCTATTGGGATGCAGCTGACCATTAATCAGCAACGCCCCCCTAGTATGTACCCCATATATAGCGTGGTGCGTCTTCTTGACTCGAGGAATCCAGGATAAAATGGTCACTAGCCGGCACAAACATCAGCTCGTGTAGAGTTGTCATGAGCGGTACAACCTTTGGCTCTTGTTGAATGATCAGTGGACTGCACAACCTTCAGCCCGTGTATCTGTAAAGAGTGTGTAAGTAAAAGTTTATCGATCGGATAGGAGGGATATGAAACAGGGACACAACGAAGGAAACATCATTAAACGTTGACATCGGCGTTTCTGAGGAACGGGTATAGATGAAGCAGAAGATCAGGATCACGGCTGCCTAAGATATCCCGGACGGGGATATCCGATTGTATGCCTTGTGCTCTCAGTGCTCTAGAGAGCTGAGAGCGAGCAGCATGGAACCGGATACACGACCAGACAACATGCTCGATGTCGTGGTAGCCATCGCCACAATCACAAAGATTATTTACTGCGAGCCCAATGCGATATAGATGCGCGTTTAGGTTGTAGTGATTGGACATAAGCCGAGATATCACGCGAATGAAATCACGACCTACATTCAATCCATTAAACCAAGCACTCGTCGAGACCTTAGGGATCATCGTGTGTAACCAGCGACCGAACTCATCTTCACTCCACATGCGCTGCCAATTAAGAAGTGTGTCCTGACGAGGAATGTGAAAAAAATTCATTATAAGCAATTTGCCTTTCAAAAAGTGTGCCTTCTTAAGCGCCCACCTTAGCTAGCGAGTCCGCTCTCTCATTCCCCGGAATCGAGCAATGAGAGGGAACCCATGCTAAGGTAGTCTTGAATAATTTTTCGACCAAAACACTCAATAGATGTCTTATTCTTGTTAGGAAATAAGATGAGCGTTTATCAACTTTCATTGAGCGGATTGCCTCTATTGAGCTGAAACTGTCTGAAAAAATAAAATAATGGTCGATGGGCAACGTTTCAATGATCCCTAGTGCGTAGTATATCGCACCCAGTTCAGCGACATACACGGAACAAGGATCTTTGAGTTTGGAAGAGGCACTGGAATTTTCATTGAAGATGCCGAAGCTTTGGATCCGTTTATGTATGAACCGTCAATAAAGAACATTTTATCAGATCTAACTTTCCCATATTTTTCCGAAAATATCGAGGGAATAACATTGGAGCGTAGATGATCTGGGGTTCCATGTATTTTTTGTCGCATGGACAGAGAAAGGTTACATTTCTACTTCAAATAAGTCATTTTTGAAATAAAAAAAAAATTCCAAACAGTATATAATCGAGTCCAAAATTGTGTATAATCGAATCACATATAATCGAGTCCGACCTTTAATATGTATACAAAAATTGTGAGTAAAAGTAGTGTTGATCAGAACCCAATTTAATCTGTATTTTCCAGCAGTCTACATTAGTTCAACGGAAGCAGTTAAATATCCTTCGGATATTCGAAGAGCACATGCACAAAAACGAAGCGACTAATCATCAATATTAATCATTCAGAATATTACAACGTCAACATGATTCGGTACTCAAATTTCCCATTCCCAAACGTTCGCTCTCAGAAAGGTAAGCCGATTGACCGAAAGCACCCCCCGGTCAGGACGCAGACCAGCTCCTGAATTCCTTGTGGCGCAAATGCTGAAACACCGAAATGAGATCGAAAAGTTTAATCTTCCTCCAATCAATCATGTGGCTTAATGGCTGATGAGACGGGCTGCACGGCACGGCACGACCCGCTCTAAGCATCGCTCTCGCATGAAGATTTATTCGTCGAAAATTCAACATCCTGCCTCCGGTCGTTAATCTCTCTGACCCTCTCGGCTGGACCCTTCATTTCGGATGCGTCGGATTTTTATGACAAGAGTCTCAAGTTCATCAGCGCAATAAGGCACTTGTGGTACGGGACCGGGACGGGGCGCGAGCGGAAGAAGATGCCAACTATCGCTGTGTATACCCAGAAGCTCCTCAACATTCTTCAGGTGGGCTCAGGAAAGGCTCAAATTCGACTTATCTTTGGGTTCACATGTCTCGGAGATCTTCACGGAAGCGTAAAAATCGTCATCAGCATTTCTCCTGTTTCTTCATTACAGACCGGTAGCCGACTGAAAGCCGTTTGCGTGTGATCAAACGATCTCAACAGAGGGGCTTCTGGAAGTTTCGAAGGTCAACACAGGATGCCGAGAGGGGCAAATGGTGCGCAGAGCGCCCTTTGATTCATTTGAAGTTGATTACGCCGTTCGATCGGCCATTTGATCGTGCGGGTTGATTGGAAGTATCGTAAAATTGGGTTCTTCGGATTGCATGTGCTGACGTTTCTCCCTAGATCGGTGTGGTTCCCTCCCATTTCCGCTGGCGGAAATGAACCGAAATGTCGTAAAGTGTGGTCCATTGGCTGATTAAACGCGATGTTCATCCGCTTACTTGTAAGAGTCGGTAAGAGCAAATTTGTAGCTGATTTCTCCGTCCACAGAAGCCAACGCTAAGGTGTTGCGGTTAAATTGGAAACTTGACACTGGCCACCCCTTTTTTTCCTTAACTGCAAAGAGGAATCGAAGAACTTCTAAACTCACCAAACGCTTTTATTAAGTGTCCAGACGGCCCGAAACCATGTAATGAAAACATTCAAAATAAATTGCAATTAGCATGAATGGTAATGATTTGTTTCATTGAAACGTGAATTGTTTTTGTTGAACAGTGCGCGATCGCATCGCGATCTCTCCGGCATCATTTGATACGGTGAGAATGGTGGAGTAGATGTAACATAACGCGAAATTACTTTTTTCATCCATGTCCACTGCCAGAAAAAGCAATCCTAAGCAATTCGTTTCGGCAATCCGAATATATTTCCAACTTCTTCAAAAATATTTTTTCAAACTCGTGGAGAAGGCAGCATTGTTTACTATATCGAATTACAGGGTCTCTAAACGCAGTCTGCTGGATGTATCCTGAATGAGAACATACTTCAGATAGCATACAATTTTTTATGATCCAGGCAATCTTGCCACTTTAACATGGGTTTTGCGGGGTGAAAAATTTTGACACCACCTTCCACTCGGGACGCACCCAATTCGTCACTCGTGGCCCTCGAAGTGTGGAAGCTCTCAAGACACACTACAAATTGTGCAATTCCGGCGCGCACCATTCCACAAGATGTACATAAAGTGATAAGTGTAATTTCCAACGCTGTTCGGTAGAATTTATGGCGTCCGTGCGGTCAAAATCTGCCGGATTCGTCCATAAATTCAAATGTCGTAGCCAGAAATGTTTCCCTTCCGAAGCAAAGCCCCCAAAATGAGCATTATTCAGAAGGCGTTCCGCGCTATGTTTCGGATGTTTTTCGCTTCGTTTGGACTGGCGACCTTAGAAGCAAGCAACTGCTCGCCAAAATGTCGAATTCGTTTCTCTCCAGTTCGACACGGACAGGACGTGACTGGCGGCGAGCAGCACTTTTGAGGATCCACGTGCATCAATTGGCCGGAGAACGAAAACAAGGAAGGGAAAAAAACTATACGATTCCAAGTGCTAATTGGTTTCGGAAATGAGCGTCTGCCCGCAGTTTTTGGCAGTCGTCACGCGTCGTCGTCCGGTTCGTTGATTTTAGCGTGGGCGACGCCCGGTAAGAGGCGGAAAATCCGCTGAAAATCAAATCATCGAGTCGTGCTTATGGTGTTACTTGTACGATGCGTTGTTGTTTTCATGATGTTTGGTCAAATTAAGACATTGGCTACATTTCCGATATGAGTCACGAGTGCAACTGGATGGGCGTTTGGTAATATTGTTCACACGAAGTGACACGATTTGGAAATATCAAGGCTAATCGAATAGTTTCTAACAAACGCCATAGTGAGCCGGATCTTACTCGCTCGCCTCATTCATCCGTCGTTGGAGAGAGAAGCAGCAGAAATTTGGAAGTCTCCACTTTGACGTTTTATAAAATCCAACGCCAGCAACAGGTAAAGGAAATCGGGATATTGGAAAAAAAATTTTTGATGCCAAATGTCTTAAAATTGCATGAAACGTCGAGATCTATTGTCATTTGGAAAAAAAAATTTTGTCAAAAATCGCCATTCTGGGACTTTTTTTTCGAAGTACGAAATGAAAAGTATGCTTCTGGGTGCCAATGAAAATAGTTATCTCGATTTTTCATTCAGAACTTGCTACAAAATGTTGATTTGCTCGATAATACACCCTATGCAAGATATTAGCTCATTCGGACTTCATTTACTGGTGTCGCAGACGTTTAAAATTGAGTTTTTTAAAAACCGAAAAATCACCGGAAATCGAGGTATTTAAAAAAAATGATGCCAGATGTCTTAAAAATGCATGACACGTCGAGATTTACAGTTATCTAAAAAAAATTGTCGAAAATTAATTTTTCATGCAGAAAAACGACCAAATGCGCAAAAACTTTTTTTTTACAAAAAAAAAAATTCGAGATAACTGTAAATCTCGACGATTAATGCAATTTTTAGACATTTGGCATCAAACTTTTTTTTTAAAAACCTCGATTTTCTGTGATTTTTTGTTTTTCTAGAAAAAACTCAAATTTTAACGTTTGTGACACCAGTAAATGAAGTCCGAATGAGCTAACATCTTGCATAGGGTGTATTATCGTGCAAATCAACATTCTGTAGCAAAGTCCGAATGAAAAATCAAGATAACTATTTTCATTGGCACCCGGAACCACACTTTTCGTTTCGTACTTCGAAAAAAAGTCCCAGAATGCCGAAATGATCTCGACGTTTTATGCAATTTTAAGACATTTGGTATCATTTTTTTTTAAATCCCGATTTCCTTTACTCCCCCTTTGGGTGATTTTTCGATTTTTAAAAAACTCAAACTTTGACCGCTTTGCGCCACTCTCCCCTAAATCCGATTGAGCTGATATTTTGCACAGGGTGTTTTTCGTGGGGGTGAGCATTTTTTATAGCATAACTTTTTGGAATTCGAGATTACCATTTTCAATGGCACCCTAGTGTGTATGTGTAAAATAATATCCGAAGTACGCTGTTAATTTGTTCAAGACGCTTGTCTTGAACAAATTAACAGCGTAGTTCTACGTCAACAAAAATGTCGTGTCTTGGACACAACCTCCTATAATTTTTTTCATCAGTTTACTATAAATTGAAAGAGAGAGAGAGAGAAAGAAAGAAAAATTCAGAAAGAGAGAGAGAGAGAGAGAGAGAGAGAGAGAGAGAGAAAGAGAATGAGAGAGTAGAATTCTAGAGGTTTTAAACTTCTGCACTGCATTCGCATCTAGTCTTGGGAAACGCCAAAATAAAAAATCTTAATCTATACCTGAGAAAGGTTATTTTGGATCCTCGCCGCCGCTGTCGACCTGGTTGTAGCCTAAGATAAGATCAGACAATAGGGGGTCTTTTATGGACCAAATTTCTGTCAGTCGATCTGATCTCTGATTGGCTGATTTCGATAAATTTTGTAAACAAATTCCATTTTTTCAGTGTTGCCAATAAAAATAATGAGCGTTCAATTTGTATTGAATTTAGAAATAGTGAATTTAATGAATATTACGATATTTAGTTTAAAGGAAATGTGAAGGAATTATATGCAAGTTTATGTATGTGTTTTTTCACAATGGAATAAAGCAAAACACTCATTTGTCAATTTAGCTTCGTTAGGTCCCTAATGCGATTTCACATTTCGGAATATAATTTCCATTGCTAAGAAGAAATGGAAAGTGGAAAATGTAGCTCGCTGTAGAAATGGAAAATGTAGCTCGTAAATATGAAAAAGAAATGGTTTATACCATGCAGGTTGTGTTTTGCTGACTACCACTGCTGACATGTTCCTTCCCGCTGACTTATTTTGATGATGTCAAGTATTTTATTTTGACGTAGGATTACGTCTTTCGGGAACTTTCGGGAAATTGAAAATCGAAAATCGAGTACATCTTGAAAATTGTCCAATTTCAAACGCTTATTGCTCAGTCATTTCATGATGGATTGATGAAATTTTTGCGTCAATTGATTTTGGCATTCCATAACAATTTTTTTATATTGAAGAAAATAGTATATGTCATGAAATTAACTATCGAACAATTGAAATTTAAAAATCTGAACCCCTATCCTAACGGAAATACCCACTTCTAATTGGTCGAAATTGAAGACACATGCGGCGGGTCCCTAACAGAGACATCAAAACCAAGCTGTCTGAGAAAATCGACATTGCAAATACATGAAAGTAAAGGGAGCTTTATTTCCTTCCAAAATGTATTCCCTAACAGAGACACTAAAACCAAGCTGCCTGGGGGAAATCGGCATTGCAAATGCATGAAAGTAAGGGGAGCTTTAGTTCCTACCAAAATGTATTCCCTAACAGAGACATCAAAACCAAGCTGCTTGGGGGAAATTGGCATTGCAAATATATGCAAGTTGGGGGCATTTTTGTATTGCAAGTAAGGTGACTGATACGTTAGTTCTAACAAATATAATTTAAATTTGGAACTTAAATGTTGGTTGCTTCGTGAAACTTCATATCAATGATCGATCGTGTATTGTGAAAAATTTAGCACAAGTGTAAGTGTAAAATTGTATATGGTAGCAGTTGTGTCAAAAATGACTTGATGTATGAAACGATTTATTTCAATTTTGCTAGATAAAAACCATGGTGTGTTCCCGCTCGAGAACAGGTCGTTTGGTTTAAGCTGTCTGTTTTCTTGTGTTCATTTTCACCCAAGGACAGTTTATACGGCGAGTAAAATTGGAAAAGTGAAGAAATATTTAAAAAAATGATTTCCCACATGCTCTACATATAGTGTTAGGTGTTGTTAGTCCAATTAAAATTCGCATTCGGTTGGATAAACACTCAGAAAGTACAAATTATAAAAGAAAATTACTATTTCCATTTCAAATATTTTTTCTCTATATTAAAGTAACATGTTTTTACCGATGAGAAAAATTGATGATTGTGTTCGGTATTGGTAATTATCATATATTACATTGGTTAGTTTTTCTTTTCTTTATTTCATCCATACATATCACAGGAGGCATTTCGTCTAGGATCACAGAGGGCGGTTTTCATCATATCTCGTTCCATTTCAGTATCTTTTATCTGATACGCACCATCCACCGACTGTTTACCATCCTGTCATCATCACTCGGTAAACACTGGTGGAGTGAACAAACAATACCCAACAACCAAACAAAACGGCCCTTTTCAGGGCCACCAAATCACTATCAAAGAGTTTAACGATGTAATTCTTCAAACATATCCAAAAGCAACAGATAGCTCAACGGAATCCGACGTCAACTATGCGGTCGTGTCTCGGACACAACCCTCCATCTCTTTTGAGATTGCACAAAAAAAAGCCCAAACGATGTCAACGGAGATCGAACCAAGGCCGACTAGAATGTGAGGCTATTTTACACGACCACGCTAACAACATAGCTACTGGTGCTGTTGCGTAAATGCGTGATAATACTACACCTCATTAAAAAAAGGAGAAGGGTCTGAGCCTAGGGGCACGGACGAAAGTTTGACGTAGGACTATAATTGTTCGGAACACTTGGTTATTTTAAATGTAATCTTTTTCATTGTTCAGGAATCTGTAAGTTTAACTCTTTTGAAACCTCAAATAGTAGCCCAGAAACGGGGCGTTTGGTGTATGTACTCATAACCTTGAAACGGTTTGTAACGAACAAAGAAAGACCATAAGCTTCTGGCAGGAAGTTCAACTGTCTAACTGAAAATGATTAATGAATATCAGTGGGACAAATTTGTGAATATGTGAATCAGTAAACAAAAAACAAAATATATATATATATATATATATATATATATATATATATATATATATATATATATATATATATATATATATATATATCGTCATTGATTACATTGAATATGATATTTATGGGGAACGAAAAAACAATTTGAAAATTCTCACGATTTCGTGATATTTTGAGGTAAAATACACATGAAATCATGAAATTGCTTTATTTTTAATGGATAGCTATGATATTGTGATTTCTCTCCATTGTCTTATTCTTATTATTAGTCTTATTCTAAGGCATCGGGAGTAGTAACTTTATCGGTGAAATAATGTTCGTTTGCAGACTCAATCACAATCAAGTCGTATTGGTTTTACTGCTCAATGTATCATAGAAGGAATTGAGACATTGAGATTTATGAATATGTGTGATGAAGAATATTGATATTTCATTTTGTTTCATTTTTGTGATGCGATGTAATGCCGATCTCAATAAGTCTTCGCATCAACTCTCACGGAACTGGGGGGAACAGTACGACGACAATCGTTCACTGTTGATATATGATCTTTGTAACAGCTTCAATATGACACTTTTGAACACTGGGGAAACAACACGTGTACCTAAACCTCCTGCTAACCCAAGTGCTCTTGACCTCTCGCTTTGCTCGAATTCACTATCGTTAGATTGCAAGTGGAATGTAATCCAGGACCCCAACGGTAGTGATCACTTGCCAATCAAAATTTCCATCACCATTGGGTCGAATTCTTCTGAATCTATAAACATGGCATATGACCTCACAAGACACATTGACTGGAAAAAATATGTGGACGCGATTACTCTAGCCATCAATTCCAGAGATGGTTTACCTCCATTGGAGGAGTATAACTTCCTTTCTCGTTTGATCTATGACAGCGCGGCTCGCGCTCAAACGAAACCCATCCCAGGTCCACTATTCGTCGAAGGCCTCCCAATCCATGGTAGGATAGCCAATGTTCCAAGATTTATCAGGATAAATCGAACACATTCAAAGCTTTTCGGAAACGTGGAACCATTGAAAATTTTCAATCGTATTTGGACCTTGAAAATCAATTTAAAAACTTGATCAAAGGGAAAAAACGTGCTTATTGGCGAAATTTCGTGGGAGGTTTGTCACGAGAAACGTCAATGAAAAAATTATGGAAAGTGGCTCGAAACATGAGAAATCGCTCTTCAACAAATGAAAGCGAAGAATATTCACATCGATGGATTTTTAATTTTGCACGGAAGGTTTGTCCTGATTCCGCTCCTGTGCAAAAAATTGTTCGAGATATACCACAAGATAGGTGCGATCTTGATTCCGAGTTTTCGATGGTAGAATTCTCTCTTACTCTCCTTTCATGTAATAATTCTGCTCCGGGATCGGATAGAATTAAGTTCAACTTGCTGAAAAACCTCCCTGATGTGGCGAAACATCGCTTGTTGAATTTATTCAATCGGTTTCTGGAGCATAATATTGTTCCAGATGATTGGAGACAAATACGAGTTATAGCTATTCAAAAACCCGGAAAACCCGCGTCCGACTTCAATTCGTACCGCCCAATAGCAATGCTGTCTTGTATACGGAAATTGTTGGAGAAAATGATCTTGTTTCGCCTTGATCGATGGGTTGAAACGAATGGCGTACTCTCAGATACACAATATGGGTTCCGCAGGGGCAAGGGGACGAATGATTGTCTTGCGTTGCTTTCTTCAGAAATTCAAATGGCTTACGCCGGAAAAAAACAAATGGCTTCAGTATTCTTGGACATAAAGGGGGCCTTTGATTCTGTTTCAATAGAGGTTTTGACAGACAAATTACACTCTCGGGGTCTGCCGCCTCTATTGATTGGGATGTATGCCCTCAACGCATACCATGAGCCTCGAGGTTTTGGCAGGCGTACTCCCACTAAAAGATCGCTTCAATTTATTATCTCTTCGGTTCCTCATCCGGTGTAAGGTTATGAACCCATTGGTGATCGGAAATTTTGAGCAGCTGATCGAGCTAAATTCTCACTCTGGATTCATGAGCCCATATCATGAATTCATCTCCATGCAGGTTGATCCTTCTTCGTATATTCCCAACCGTGTTTGTTTTCCTGACTACATCAATTCCTCTGTACATTTTGATCTGTCCATGAAGCAAGATATCCATGAATATTCAGATTATCAACGATCGAGGATCGCTCCAACGATCTTCGATGCAAAGTATGGGGGTATCAATTGTGATAATATGTACTTTACTGATGGGTCCACTATAAACGAGTTCACAGGATTTGGAGTGTTCAACAAAATTTTCAGCACCTCCCATAGTCTTCAGTTTCCTTGCTCAGTGTATATTGCTGAATTGGCAGCGATACACTGGGCGCTGGACAGCGTCGCCTCACGACCTGTTGAACACTATTACATTGTACCGGATAGTCTTAGCTCCGTCGAAGCTATCCGTTCAGTGAGGCCGGAAAAGCACTCGCCGTACTTCCTTGAGAGAATGCGAGAAATTTTGAGTGCTTTATCCAGACGCTGTTATGTCATTACCTTTGTGTGGGTCCCTTCTCATTGCTCAATTCCGGGTAATGAGAGGACTGACTCATTAGCAAAGGTAGGTTCGATTGGAGGCGATATTTATCAGCGTCAAATCGCCTTCAATGAATTTTACTCTTTAGTCCGTAAAAATACCATCGCTAACTGGCAACGCAAATGGAACGAAGATGAATTGGGCCGGTGGCTTCACTCGATTATCCCTAAGGTTAGCCTCAAACCATGGTTCAAAAGTCTGGACTTGAGTCGGGACTTTATTCGCACCTTCTCCCGACTCATGTCCAATCACTGTTCGTTAGACGCGCTACTCTTTCGTTTCAATCTGGCCGGCAGCAATATCTGCGTTTGTGGCCGAGGTTACCACGACATCGAACACGTTGTTTGGTCGTGTGAGGTGTATCTTGTTGCCAGATCGAATTTAGAGAACTCCCTTCGGGCTAGAGGAAGGCAGCCCAAGGTGCCGGTGAGAGATGTGTTGGCTCGGTTAGACCTTGATTACATGTCCCAAATATATGTTTTCCTTAAATCTATCGATGTTCGTGTGTGCTTATCCTTATATCCTTATACCCTCCATGTCTTCCTTTGTGAGTAATTGGTCCGCTTGCTATAAACAGGAGAATGAAATGTAAATTCACAACAGATGTACGAATAGATTTAAGAATTGATTGTGTGTGATTATCAACATTGTAATAATTCCCTTATACCCCATCCTTTTCCTGAGAAAAATATGTCACCCTTCTAATCTCGAGACCACCGCGAGTAATCGGTTTCCCACATTACTAACCATAGATTTAAGGAAATTGTTCATATATATAGTTTTAAAAATATATTTAAGATTTCAGCTCCATTAAACTTATGTAACTGAGCCTGTAAAAATAAACGAATTTATAAAAAAAAAAATAAGTCTTCGCATGATAATCGCTGCCTCCTTCTAATTAATGAACGATCACTATATGGGTGACACTTTCTTCTTTGCTTTGATGAAATTTTGCATGAAGTTTGAGTGATGCATGAAATCTTGTATCTGATTATTTTAACATCTTGCTAATTTGTTAGATAGAACGAATTATTGCACGCAATTTTGAGTTACATACAACATTCATGGGAACGAAATTGGAAGAAAGAATGCATAAAACATGATTTACCTTTGCATCCGCTCGCAAAACATACCTCTTTTATTTGTTAAATTGCTCACTTGTTTTATTATTTCCGCTGTTGATGTCTCAGACGAAAGAAAATGCTGGATAAATTTGCCATCTAATGGTATATACTATAACATATATTGTAAGAACGATTCTGCGAAATATGCATTGGAAAACTCTTAATAAACGTTACATTTTTAGAAATAGAAATCAAAGACGTAGTCCTACGTCAAAATGAAGTTGGAAAGTGTTTTCTAAGAGTAAAAAGGAGAGCATAAAGGAGATCTATTTCCATATCGGTCTGGGCCGTGTATTTCGCAAACCGTATGAATAGCTATCATATGCTTTCATTTCAATGAAATTCAATGTTTCCTGTTTCGCTAGCTCATATTGGCTCATATTGGCTCTAGCATATATATTATACAAATGATATACACGTATTGGGAAAGTAGCGCATTTTCTGTTATTTTTAGGCTCATTTAATGTAATAAATCGGGATGACAAAACATGTGTTAAAAAATAATTTTGGGTGTAAGTTCAAATCCCTTCCCAGAAAACATTACTAGTTATAACATAGTTACGAATACGTGCTTCAAACACTCCAAACGCTGATGGATCGGTCAGTCAAATACAGCTCTAATTTATGGCCATATCTTTGGAATTAACGTAGCACAACAAAAGCAGTATTGAAAAGACATCTGCTCAGATGGTAATCCATCATGGGCTACCGCGTTTAGCGGGATAAAAATTATCCCATCCGATTTTATAATCCATTCAATTGCATTTTATTTAAATCCTGTCTCTTTTGGAAATAACAAAAGAAATGATTATTCACTGTCGAACAAAATCTGCAAAATTTTGCTAACCACACTCTAACAAGTGCCTCGAACCGTGACAAAAATGATGATTAATGACAAATCCGACAGTCCGTCGGGCATTTGCACCGTGAGACATGGAGACATTAGTACGGTTTAAATGATTTGAGTCGAAAGTCACGAATCGGTTTACTGTTTGCTCAGGCGCGTACATGGGGAGGGGACGCGTTCATTACAATTGCCTCGCCAATCAATCAATAGACCTGCGGAAACCTGTCTGCAGTTCCCACGTGACTGACGCATCGCGCTGCCCGATGATTCGTGATTCCGCTCTAATCTCCGACAGTCATCACATCTCATTGTTACGGTCTGTCTAAGTCCACTTGCTACACCATGATGCCACACACGCCATTTGGGGGCAAACCCATAATCCCGGTCGAGACGTGATGAATGGTGGAACACGCGAACGAAATAGAAGCATGGAACCCAAATGGACTACAGTGGCTGTCACGTTTGTGGTCACGTCTGTGGAATAGAATGGTCTCGAAAACTGTACTGTGAGAAATTCAGTTTCGTTGCTAAGATTACTACCTCAGTATTTTTGATGTGAAGTAACAAATACATAAGGCACTGTAGAATAGTGGTGAAAAAAAGCTTCACTGATTATAAAACCCGATAAATGCCACCAAAGAGCACAAATAAAACACAAACATACACAAACCCGCTTCCCACCGGAGTCACACTTGGCGAACGAGACGCGGCGTGTGACCAGCGACGACCGAAAGCGTCGGTGAACCGATCAGATAATGATCAAATTAGAGGCAACAGACCGTGTCCCCGCGAATTGGCATTGCCGCGGTTTGTGATTATCACTTTGCGTTGTGTGGTGTCGGACAGTGTTTCGCTGGCGGCGTCGAGACCGCGATCCACGCATCCACTGGGGGCTCGAGATGAGTGGTTTCCGCTCCATGAAGGTGGACGGTGTTGGGTTGTTTTTAGTGCTGCTGCTATCCCACGATTTAGCAGTGTCACTTTACGGTTCGATAGGAATTCGCCAAAAGCGCGCACGTGTGTTGCGATTAATCGTTCTGATGACTCGGCTAGTTTCTGGCTGTAATCCTGATGTACGAAAATTACTCTCTGCAGAAAAAACCCGCGCTGAGTACTAGTAGTATAATTGAACACATGATACACAACACTGATGGGCAGTGGGATTATGGTGGACCGGATACGATTTAATATGACTTCATGTAGCTTGACTATCCCTGACCGACTGACTGTTCAATGATTGTCTAGCCAAGCGTTGCTGGAGGTAATACTGGTCACATATTATCTAACACGGGGTGCAATCATTTTTATATTTTCTCTAAGAATATCTATACGACCTTTTTTTTGCACGAGTTCCGATTTTAAAACCAAGGCGTTCTCCTAAACCAAAAACAATATGTTCAGTTTGATTTGGTAGATTTTTGAAACTTTTTACCTAAACGAAACTAGCCAGAAACCTTACTTGCCCCTGGGGCTTCATGAGAAGGTATTCTGGTGTAGAGTCAAGATTTTTGAACGTTTCTCCGAGCTCTGAACATATAAAACAAATAATACTTTCAGTCCATTCTTTCATTTTTTTGACGTAGAATAACGTCTTTCATTAAGGTTGCCAAATCAGAAAATAGGTCACGTTTTTATGAAATAAAGTTAACGTTAATAACTATTTTTGCCGTGAACGGATTCTGGCGATGTAAATCCAAAGGAATCCGAAATTCCCTATCGTTTGTTTGATATGCTATACATTAGAATCCCATAGTCTGTATATGGTTTAAATTGATGAAAATTGGAAGCATTCCCATTTCCTCATACATTTGTTCTGTCCATTTGAGTGCTTTCCCGAACAGAGCTGTCAATAACGAGCAACTTATCGACGAGCTACGAAGGGGAAACCGTAAGATGTGCCGTGAACAAAGAATAAGAAGGAGAAGGAAAGGGAATATTTGCCTAGAATATAAACAGTTGATTTCGCTGAGGCAAACTTTCATTCTTCGTGAGGAAATCGACTGAACAACATTGCTAGTCGAGCTGGACGGCGAGGGATCGAATGCCTTTCTCAAGGCAATAGGGGTGGAGCAATAATATGATGGATAAAATATAGTTTTCCAAGGGCCTTTTTGAAGGTTAGAGACGAATGAACTGAAGAAGTTTAAAGTCTCTCTAATTCAACAAGCAAGGAAAGAAGGCAAACTTTCAGTCTCGTCCTGTATTCAAAGCAATGAATATCGCTTGTTCTTCCTTGTTTTGCGTCATCACGGGCCTGATTCTCGAATACACTTCACGGTGGAAACGAAATAAACGGCACGCCATTGAACTACGTTTTACGAGTTAGTGAAGTGTCGAAGATAATAATAAGTTTTCAGGCAGAATGAGCACTTCTCGAATAAAAAATCATCAATGAAAATTAACTTCTTCGTATCAAACTGGTATTCAATGTGAGTGGAAAACTTTGTATAATAATCTCATACCAAAATTTCATCTGAAGATAATTTGATATTATAATGATAAGTTTAGTGGGAAACTAATCTCGTTTCCAGATGTCGACACCGTACCGTTGTAATCGCGGATACGTTTCATTCTGTTTCCACTGTGAAGTGTATTCGTAGTGTATTCGAGAATCAGGCCCCACATGTCTTCGTTTCGGATTGAGCTGTTAACGCGACCAAATTACTCACTCGTTGATGTCTCTGGCATTGCAATCATTGCATTAAACTGACGCCATTGCATTAAAGGTGGGACCAGAATGCCGTGCTATGCGTCGCGTTGCGACAATTGTGAATTGACACTCCATTTTAAATATGTGTGTTTCCATTAAGTCGAACACAATAATGCGTTGCGTCATTAGCATCATTGTACTAAACGCTAACATTTGTTCTAAACTGCTTGCGCCGAATTTGCGATGACAGTGCCATGGTGTCGACGTCTGGTGGCAACTTCAAATTAGGGCCATAATTTGGGTCCCAAACTCGTTAGTGTAATCTCTATCAGATTAGAAGACACGAAGCCGGTTTTAAAGTTCTAAAATTTGAATGAAAATTTTCACATCATGTTATTTGATTACTTGAAACTCGTGTTTCTGACTTTCATTCAACCATATGGCTGAACAATTCCAACATTGTTGCAAATTTTTTTCATCATAATATGAAGTTGTCTTCATTAACGATTTTCGTATGAGGCTTTTTCACCACCTGCAAACAAAAATTTTCTTCATTTAAATAGAATACTAGTTTGATATGGAAAAGCTAATTTTAATTCATAATGCTAATTTTAAAAACGTGTTCATTCCGACTGAAAAACCGGCGACTAAACTAGAAAACGAAGCTCAATGCCGCCAGCGCGGGTATGTCAATGAATTGTTTTTGAAAACTGATCCTCGGACACAATAAGAACAAGATTTTCATACGAATTTTATTTTGTTTTTGTACATGAAAAGTGGTGACGCGAATGCTAGATTGTGACTGCAAATCAACAGACTGCGTCGGGCGAATGTTTTAGTACAAAACGCAAGCAATGACAGCTGATGAGAAGCAACGCACAACGCGGCATTCTGTTTCCACCTTAAGATTCTGAGCTACACAATTGTGTGGGGAATCATCAGGCTAGGCTATCGTCAGCTCACCAAGAAAATAAATGTTCTGGAATTTTGTCAGTGATTTAGTCTCGCATGGCAGTAGGAAAACTTTCTCCACAAAGAATGACAGCTAAGCTAATTTAGACTGGCAATATTAACAGAGAGGGCTTCTGTTGAGAAGAGAGCAAAACAGAGATAAGTGTGTGTATATTTAATTACTTCAAGCCATCGATATATGGATATTTGTGTGCGTACGTGCGTGCTTCATAACCCGTACGTAAAAATAGTGCATCTTCGCTACGCTGAAATTCCATTTGTAATGATAAATTTAAACAATGAGGGGATATAGCGGGAGGGAATTATTTATGCTAGGGTATTAGTAATGAATCTCTGCTGAGGCAAATATTCAGCCTTTTTTCAAGCAGTTAACATTGTTTGTTTTCTATCATCACAAAGGTTTCGTTGGTGCCTTTGACATTGCATCAATGCAATGAACTGATGCTGTGGTGAGGTAGGTGTTAAGGTTGTGCCCGAAAAAAAGTTAATAAAAAAGACGGGTGGGTAATGTCGGGGACATAACCGGAGTGACGTAGGACTATACAAAGGGGACAGCTTTTGCTAAATATATATTTTAAATATATTGTTTTATTTTCTTCTCCTACGTGAATACCTACCTATCTACCTGAAAAATGGATTAGTTTACTGTTTACTCTTTATGAATATGTTGATGGTTCTGAAAAGAACCTTTGGTGTTGTGTTTTTGTTATCACTCGATATTCCCATCTTGTTCGGTTAAACCTTCCTGTTTAGCTATTGCGTTTGCCACTCGCCACAGCTTTCACAGTTGGAAAATTTCTTCCCATCCAGCTTGTGACATGTTGTTCAGTAAATTACATTTAATGCGACGTGCCGGAGAAACACTTTGCCACTCACTGAAACTAATTGTTGCCTTGATGAGCGCCGAACCGAAGCTGCTCTGTTCTTGATGCGGGTTTTCTGATTGTCGTGAGCAGCTTTGCAAGCCAACTAGAGCACTCCGACGGCCGAAACTCTATAATCGCTGTTAAGTATACTGGTGCTCCGGCACCAATCCGTTCGGCCTAGTTACCCTTGCGGAGCAATCAGTGAATGCGACCAACAGGGAACTGGAGACCTGCACGGTTCGAGTGAGACTTTGCCTTTCCCTTAACTTGTCCTCCTTTGTTACGTCCACGATGCCGATGCCGTACAACCACACGGGTTTACGGTTTGAAAGAAAATAAGATATTTTTTTGGGGTCCGCGTGTTTTATACTCTAGCGGTACACACTCACAGGATAGAGACAAATCGGCAGACTCAGCCAGAGGGGCGAGTCCAACTAGACGAACGAATGAGCGTTAAAAGGGAGCGATGGCAAAAAAATACATTCATTACGATTTGTTCGCTCGTTGGATTCACATGAAGGCTAAAAAGGGTCCTTTTCAGGATCACAAAATTATCTTCAATCTAAAGAGTTTATTGTTTTGCTATCACTCGATATTCCCATCTTGTTCGGCTAAACCTTCCTGTTTAGCGATTTGTTACCACTTGCCACAGCTTTCACAGTTGGAAAATTTCTTCCCATCCAGCTTTGTGACATGTTGTACAGTAAATTACATTCAATGCGACGTGCCGAAGCGCCACTCAGTGTTGCATTGGAGGCGATTTTAACCTGTAATTGAACATTTGCGATGACAGTGGTACAGTGTCGACTTTCAATGTGGGGTCATAATTTGGATCTCTATGTTTACAAAAATGTCCAACTAAATAAGTCGCATTACATGTCCGTCCAATTAGCTAAATGTCGAACTAATTGTAAATTACTGTACCTTCAATCTGGAAACAATTCAAGAATTGATGAAAATTGAATAACCAGGAAAGTCCCCAACTATCAATAAGCTCAGAACAACTGCCAAATTCACATACTCATCAGATCCTGGCAAACAAATGATGAAAAAATCAATTTGTGTTTTATTATTATTTTGGATAATGTTTTAGAAAGCATTGAACTGTATTTCCTAAACTCTTTTTTGGAAGGTTTAATGGCCCTGAAAAGCGCCTTGTTTTATGGAATGGTTCCAATTTAGAAAACTTAGTACTCGTGGTTTTGAAAAAAAACCACTTCGAACGCCCTCGATGCCGCCTTGTTCTGGATTTGCCACCAAAGCAGAT
The DNA here is from genome assembly GCF_029784135.1 of Toxorhynchites rutilus septentrionalis. Classification (NCBI taxonomy): domain Eukaryota; kingdom Metazoa; phylum Arthropoda; class Insecta; order Diptera; family Culicidae; genus Toxorhynchites; species Toxorhynchites rutilus. The sequence continues at coordinate 267,378,036 of NC_073745.1, forward strand.
TGTGTAAAGAACAAACTTTTTTCTTCTGCTACCTGATGCCGTTTTGCGATTGCGTTTGCCACTCGCCACTCGCTGCAACTGCCTGTTGTCTTGATGTCCACCGAACCGAATGTGTTCTGTTCCGAATGCGGGTTTTCTTATCGTCGCGAGCAGCTTTGCCAGCTAACTCGATCACTTCGGCGGCCGAAACTATATAACGCCGGCTAGGTGGACTGGTGCACTGGTACTAACGCGCTCGGCCTAGCTACCCTTGCGGGGAACTCCAGATCAACACGGTTCGAGCGGGATTTTGCCTTTCCCTTCACTTTTCCTCCTTTACCATGTCCAGACATAGCTGCTTGGATTGGTTTGTTGATGTGTTGTGATGCGAACCGATGTGGTGTACGGTTTGAATGAGAATGATCGTTACGGAAGGAAGGAAGGTATTGTATTATAGAGACTTTAAACTTTTGCAGTTCATTCGTCTCTAGCCTTGAGAAAGGCCCTTTAAAAACTCTACTCTATTCTACTCCAGCGCTACCACCTCCGCCCTCTTGCTTTGAGAAAGGCACTCGATCCCTCGCCGTCCAGCCCGTCCAGCAACGATGTTGTCCAGTCGGTGTCCACACAAAGAATGATCGTTACGGCAGCGGAGCGGGGATTTTTAAGCTGACTGGCTAGCTCGAGAATTACGCATGTGTGAGACTGCGACCAATGTTTCGTTCATTTTTTTCTTTTTCCTTTCCAATCGTGCTTCATTCTATTTTGCTGCTGCTCTGGTTGCCCGTTTTGGTCGGTACGATTTGAGGAGCACAAAATGGACCAATCAAAAATGGGCACATAGTGCATTTTGACAATGCTTGATATTTCACAATTATTCAATTATTTATCTCAAGAAAAATGAATGTTATTCGTTATGATAGATGCGTAGATATATTTCCTATCAATTGATGCAAAAACCTTTGCGATCTATTGAGAAATGCTCGAGTTATAAGCGTTCCAAATCTTGAATTATTTCCTACTTGTTCAGTGCCTAGATCTCCATTTCACCCCCTATATCTTCCGGTTAGACGTAGTCCTACGTCAATAAGTTATAATAAGTCATTAATTTATTTGGGTCACCATGAAAGTAAATGTCGTCCTGGAATTTTGTATGTGATTTGGTTTCGCTCGCCAGTAGCAAAACTTTTCTTCACTAAGGATGACAGCTGCGCTTATCTCGAGCATGCATTGTTCTGCGAGCAAAAGAAAGAATCATGAAACAATTATCGTCAAATGATTCTACAATAAGAAAAACATTTCAGGGCGAGCAAACTGGCAGAATGGTTATTGCAAAATTGTCGTAGCATTATAATATAATATCCGCAGTTATAAACAAGCGACTTGAATTAAACTACAGAGTTCTACGTCAACAACGCGGTCGTGTCTTGAACACAACCTCCTATAATTTTTAATTAATCGTTAGTTTAATTAAATGGAAAGAATTTGTTCATGATTAAATGAGTGACAAACGTGTAAAGTGAGAGCCGTAACTATTGCCGGAAATTTGATTTGCCATGATTTGTTTTTCAAGATATAAATTCACTAAATGCACGAACTGACTGCCATGGACGGAAAATGGAAGCGTCTCAACGCGCTCCATGGCATTGTTTGTTTTTGGTCGTTCGTAAGATTGATCCCGCACTTCCTGAAGCCAGCTTAATGCATACAGTTTTCCTGTAATTTATAATTTCTAAAAATATTGTCAACCGTAGATTGACGCAATATCTATACGGCAAAAATCTGTCAGATCTTCGACAACACGCGTTTCGCCCAGGATGTGGTACAACTACATACATGGCTACGCTAAATCAAGCATTGGACGAGGCGAGGAAGTAAAACCTTCATGTTGAAATGGCAACTCTAGACATCTCTAAAGCCTACAATCGAGCTTGGACACATGCTGGCGACATGCTTTTATCAAAGGTCCTTTCAAGTTATGATCGGTAATCACAAATCCGTTGTCCTTCAAGGCTCCGTCTTCGCCGTGACCCATATCCTGATCAAGATGAGCATCTTCCGAAGGGAATCTGGATGTTCGTCTATGCGGATGATGTAGTATTGATGGTTGCGATGACTACCGTAAATGCCTTTAGACGAAAACTCTCTCAAGCCGTATCGTGGGCAGCACGGGGGGCCTCCTCCGCCGGTTTCCAACTATTGGTAACCAAGAGCGAGTACACACACATGGCAAGCCGGCATGTGAACGCCAACAGAGATACCAGACTCAACGCCGGGAACGCGATCATTAATTCCAGACTTACCTACGGGTTGAAGCTTACTGTTATCGATACCCATACCCTACTGGACAAACAAGCACCCAGGGTCCAGGGTCCGCTGTTGTGGAACAAAATGCTGGGACCTTCCAAGAATGCGAACTAACTACTCATTCAAGAATAGTTTTAGAGCAGGTTCCAACCCGACATCCATTCAAAAGGTAGTTATTGAATTGATTAGAAACCGCTACGCAAATCACACCGTTCGATACATGGACGGCTCATTGGCACTAGGGAAGGGAGGTATAAGTGTCTCGAGACCTGACTACCTCTAACCACCTCCCGGACCCGTGCAAAGTTTTCTCGGCAGAAGCAGCACCAGCCCATATCGCAGCATTCTCATGTATCATGGCGGCAAAGAATTCAGAACTCAGTGTACAGTATGTCGCGTACACCAGACAGTCGAACACGTTTTCTGTTACTGTCCTCAATACGAGGGCCCTAATTCGACATACGACATCCCATGAAGTATCAGAGATCGTGACCGGATCGTGCCGCAGTAAACAACTGCAACAGAAACAACAGCTTAGAAAAAGTGCAGTAGACTAGAGATATTGTGACGCGAGAAAAACATCATGTGTCACATGCCTCAGCCATGCAGTCTAAGCCGCCAAGAAGACCCGATCCGAGTCCACCGCCGATCCGCCTTCGGAAGCGGCGGTGTATTGCACACAAACCTGTGTTCCACTGATTGCCCGGTTAGTTTGAAACATAGGATTCGTATCCTTTAGCAATGTTGAAATACAACACCGCGCCACCATATTTCTAGGCTTCTACACTTTTTCTATGTGCAGCGATTTATTCCGGGAGCCTCAAAGATACCCTGGGAAACGAACTAATCATCACCAAAGCGGTACTTGTCTTCTCTAAAGACACTGGTCTGTTTGGTCGAGTATAATGGTTTCAAATACTCGTCCAATCTTCAATAACACGAAGACTCAGCTACAGAAAACGGACACGATATATATATTATTCAAATTTAAATTTGTTCAAATTTGTTTACGCAGATAAATTTTCCCGTAAGTTGATGATTTGGTAAGAGATCCGTAGTTGTGGAGATGGATATTAACTTAGTGCTTTGAAATTACTGTAACAAGTTTTCATTAGTTTTATCAAGGTGTCGGTTTTACCCGCACTCCCATTTATTTCATCTGAAAACACCACTTTTTGAATTCAATCGAAATTCGAACTCTACTTGTTGCCGCGAGTCCCAGAATTGCTGGGCACCCTGACGACTACTAGAAACTGTATGTCCTGCCAAAGAGTAGATCGATTTGGTTGACAGGAAAGTTGAAGGTAGAAGATATCAGGAATTAAAGAAGGAGCAAAAGGTGGTCAAAAGTAAACATAAACAAAAAAAATCATAAAGAGAAGAGAAGAGGATTGTGCACTATTGTGAGCTTTGAAATTAAAAATAATATACTGATAGTCGAAGTTAGGAAATTTAATCTATATTGGATTGAAAGGTTTGGAATAATTGGAATACTAAATTTATATTGTCAAAGTAAGATTCAAAACGTACTTATATTTATACAAACTAACCTGAAATGAAATTTATATAGGTACAACTAATTCGCCACAGTTATAGCAATTTGCAAACTCCAACTGAATATTTTGTATCAATTGTAAGTAGAATTCAAAAGAAACGAAACCATGCTGAACAAGTATTTTCGATTACAGCGCAGATTGTAATTTCTTGTGTTACCGTGAAAAGAGAAGATAAAATTGCAGCCTACACTGAATTGTAAGATGGTAGATATGGTAGATATAGATTATATGTAACTAATTAAATAAATATTTTAGCTTTAGCAATCGCTTAAAGAAAGTGTTCGCTTTTTCGTACGAACAAACTAAAGAATTCACGGTACGATGGCTAACACCAACGCCGGAACATCCGCCCTCGACAATACCTGTCCTGTTCGAGAAGGCAATTGCCAGGCCTGCAAACGTCCTGATAGTGTCGATGACATGGTCGAATGCGAACAGTGTAAATATTGGTACCACTTCAGCTGCGTGGGTGTAACACAATCTGTTGAACGTCGACATTGGGTGTGTAACAATTGTTTACCAGTGAGCGTCAGCAGTCGCTCCTCCAGATCGTCTGTCCGTAAAGCACTGGAGCAGCAACGATTGCTGGAAGAACAGCAGATTCGTCGCAAGCGGTTTGAGCAAGAAAAAAGAGAAGAAACGACTCGAACAGGAGCAAAAGCAAATCTTAGAAGAGGAAAAAATGGAGAGAACGTTTGTTCAGGAAAAGTTCGATTTGCTGGAGACACAGGAAGCTGACGAAGGTAGGAGTGTAAGGAGCAACAGAAGCCGATGCCAGAATAGCCACGAGAAAGTTAGGCAGTGGATGAAAGATGACGGATCGAAGGGGCCAAAAGCCAGTACACCAAATGATGCGGCAGGAAAGGCACCAAATCCGGAAACTTTACTACAAGGCGAGAGTAGCAACGAAACTCCATCAGCGATAAATCCCAGTACGATACCTCCACAGTCAGACGCACTGAGCAATCCAATGAATTTTCGACCTCCAGTATCAAAATTACCTTCCGACAATAAAAATATACCGTCTTCAGAACTCCCTTCTTGCATTCCACCCACCGAACATACGGTGAATCCTACGTTACTAGTCAACGCTTTATCGGATGATATTAGTATTGATATTCCACCATTGCCATTCGAGTATGCTCCTTCAGAAGGTGTCGTCGATAATGCTCCTCAACCTCGCTATGATGTCCAAGTTTCCACCCCAATTAATGTCCTAGGACAAAATTCCCTACCAACGGGGCATTTAACACAACCAATGGTGCATGAAAACCGAGCTCCAGTGCAAGTTCCTCCGCCAAGGCACACGCAATCCGCGGGTCCTCCAATATACCCTGTAACGAGCAGAGCAAATGAAATGACTTACGTTGATTCTGGACCTTCGTCGATGCAAATTGCAGCCCGTCGTGTAATGTCACGCGATCTTCCAGATTTTAACGGGAACCCAGAAGACTGGCCTGTATTTATCAGTCAGTATAACATCACCACGGAATGTTGTAACTTTAGTAATGCCGAGAACCTCATCCGGCTACAACGATGTTTGAAAGGTCACGCTCGAGAATCGGTACGCAGTCGGCTACTCTTGCCTGCATCCGTGCCACGAGTGATAGAAACACTTCGGATGCTTTATGGGCGACCTGGATTGCTTATAGACGCTCTGTTGAATAGAGTACGCTCTACGCCAGCGCCGAAGATGGACCACCTAGAAACGTTAATAGAATTCGGGTTGGAACTGCAGGGACTCTGTGACCATCTTCAAGCGGCATCGGAAACCGCACATCTCAACAATCCCTCGCTGCTACAAGAACTTGAAGACAAGCTGCCATCTCAGCTGAAGCTCCAGTGGGCAATGCACAAACAAACTGTGCCCAATGTTACACTGCAGACGTTCGCCACTTACATGTCGCATATGGTTTCTGCAGCGAGTCAAGTTACTAAGTACGTGGGGTGCTCCAATTTACGTCGGCCGATCAGGAATAAAGAAAAGCCGAAAGAGAAAGGGCAACTCTATACACACAGCGCGAATGACGAGGAACAGTTTGAAACGAGTGACGGTGCGAACTCTGAAACTACAGTACGGAATTGTTTAATCTGCTGTAAACCAGGACATCGAGTGAAGGAGTGCAAGCAGTTTTCAGATATGAGCGTAGAGAATCGTTGGCGTAGTGTACACAGTTTTAAATTGTGTCGAACCTGTCTCAACCAACACGGGAGAAATCGTTGCAGATTTTCAACAAAGTGTGGAATCGACGGGTGCGAATTCAAGCACCACCCACTGCTGCATACTAAAGTGGAAAATACGCAAAAGCCCACAACAACAGCTGAAAATCATTCACATCGAGAACAAAAATCCAAAATGCTTTTCCGAATTATTCCTGTAACCTTGCAAGGAAAGAACGGATGTGTTAACACATACGCCTTTTTAGACGACGGTTCCTCTTTAACCTTGGTGGAAAAATCAATTGCAGAACAATTAGGAGAGTCCGGTCCATCAGGAGCGTTATACCTTAACTGGACAAGTAATGTAACCCGTTGCGAAGCTGACTCCCAAGAAATAACATTCAAAATCTCGGGAGCAGCCGGTGGAAAATTCTTCCGAGTTCAGTCAGCCAGAACAGTGTCCGAGCTGAAACTTCCGGTACAATCATTAAAACCGCAACAGTTGTCACTACAATATCCACATTTAAAAGGTCTGCCGATTGCTGGTTACGATGACGCTATACCCCGAGTGCTCATCGGGTTGGACCAGTTGAACTTGTCAATGCCACTAAAATGCAGAGAGGGGAGGAAAGGAGAACCAATAGCTACGAAAACTCGCCTCGGATGGTGCATCTACGGAGGATCAGGTGAAGCGAAGTCTGTTGGAGTGAGCTGTCACATTGTTCAAGTCAGCCCTGAAAAACTTCTTCAAGAGATGGTGAAACGATATTTCGAGCAGGAAGATGCTGGAATTAAATCAGTAATCAACCTGGCGTCAGCGGAGGATACTCGAGCAAAGAAGATTTTAGCTGATACAACAGTGCGGCTGGGAGACAAGTTCGAGACTGGACTCCTTTGGAGATACGACCAGTTTGAATTCCCAGAAAGTTATCACATGGCCCTTCGACGCTTGGAATGTCTGGAGCGAAGAATGAACCGAGAACCTCTTTTGAAAGAGAATATTCATCAGCAGATTCAAGACTACCAGGCGAAGGGATATGCTCATCGCGTTTCAGAGGAAGAACTTTCGGGTGTCGATCCACGAAGAATATGGCATTTGCCGCTCGGAGTCGTTACCAATCCCAAGAAGCCTGGTAAGATCAGATTGATTTGGGATGCGGCGGCCAAAGTGGATGGGGTTTCTCTCAACACTGTATTGCTGAAGGGGCCCGATTTGCTGTCGTCTTTACCAGGAGTGCTATTTAAATTCCGAGAAAAACCTGTGGCAGTGAGTGGTGACATTCGCGAAATGTTTCACCAGATTCTCATACGGTGTGAGGATCGTTATGCATTGTGCTTCCTTTGGCGAGAAGATCCGAGTCAGAATCCCGAAACGTTCATCATGGACGTTGCTATTTTCGGTGCCAGCTGTTCTCCATGTATTGCGCAGTTCGTCAAGAATGCTAATGCCGAGGAATTTGCTGTACAATATCCCAAGGCATCAGAGGCCATAGTCAGGAATCACTATGTGGATGATTTCTTGGATAGTTTCGACACCGTAGAAGAGGCACAGCGAGTAGCGGCTGAGGTGAAGTTGATCCATGCGAAGGGTGGATTCGAAATACGCGGTTGGTGTTCTAACTCAGCGGACGTACTTAGCCATCTGGGAGAAACATTTGTGCAAAAAACAAAAGATCTGAATCTGGACAAAATTGACGGAGCAGAAAGAGTTCTAGGGATGTTGTGGTTGGCAAGCGAGGATGTTTTAGGATTTTCAACGCAAATGCGGGCGGATATTGCCGCCATCATCAATGAGGGTCGAAGGCCAACAAAACGCCAAGTCCTACGATGTGTCATGTCCTTGTTCGACCCTCTTGGACTATTGGCTATATATACGGTGCATGGTAAGATCCTGATCCAATCCATATGGCGCTCTGGAATTGATTGGGATGAGAAAATTAAGGATGAGGAGTTCAATCGTTGGACGAAGTGGATAGCTATATTGGGTCAGGTTGACCACGTTCATATTCCACGCTGTTACGTTGGGCAAGAATCCTCCACATCATTAGTTTCTGTGCAGCTACACATTCTGGTGGACGCGAGCGAAGACGCTTATTGCGCCGCTGCATACTTTCGTTTTATTCTTGTAGACGGAACCGTCATCTGCAATCTAGTTTCGGCGAAGACGAAAGTTGCACCCCTCAAACCGCTATCTATACCGCGTCTGGAACTGCAAGCAGCCGTGCTTGGTGCTAGGTTGGCTTCGTTCGTCAGTGAGAATCATACATACTGTATCGAGAAAAGGGTTTTCTGGTCTGATTCCAGTACGGTTCTTGCCTGGATACGGTCAGACGCTCGCAGATACCGCCAATTTGTATCATGTCGCATTGGAGAAATTCTCTCGTTAACAGAATCTAGGGAATGGAGATGGGTTCCCTCCAAAATTAACACTGCTGACGAAGCCACCAAGTGGGGCCACGGTCCATGCTTATCGCCAAAAGGGAATTGGTTCCAGGGTCCGAGTTTTCTTTATCGTCCCGAACTTCAATGGCCGGTCCAAAGCAAGCAACAGAACACTTCTACGGAAGAGGAACTTCGATCCTGTTTTATGCATGACGTTACTGCATTTGAATCAACAGTGAAATTCGATCGATTCTCCCGATGGGTACGCCTCCTTAGAGCGATCGCCTACACGCAGCGATTCATCAGCAACGCACGTTTGACTAAACAGCACCGAGACCTGACTCCATTAAATTCAGTAGAGATCGGGAAAGCAGAAAGCATTCTCTGGCGACTCTGCCAGGAAGAGTCGTATCCAGATGAAATCTCTCAGTTAAAGAATGGGAGAAGCGAAGTAGATAAATCCTCGGCGATCTACAAGTTGTCTCCGTACATCGATGAATATGGAATTCTAAGGCAGAACGGGAGGATTGGCGCAGCATCCAACGTCGAATTTAACGTGAAATTTCCGATAATACTGCCCAAGTCCCATCGTTTAACTGCTCTCCTTCTGGACCATTATCATCGGATACTTCATCATGCGAATTATGAAACAGTTGTGAACGAGGTAAGACAAAAGTTTTATATCCCTAATCTCAGGGCTGTTGTACGCAGGGCGAGAAGATCGTGTCAGTGGTGTAAGATTTACAAGTCACAACCTTCTACACCTAAAATGGCTCCTTTGCCGGCTGCTAGACTAGCTTCATTCGAACGGCCCTTTTCGTATGTTGGCGTGGATTTCTTTGGTCCAGTGATGGTGAAGATCGGGCGAAGCAACGTGAAGCGTTGGGTGGCACTATTCACGTGCCTCACTATAAGAGCTGTTCATCTTGAAGTAGCATTTAACTTAAATACGCAGAGCTGCATTATGTGTTTTCGTCGATTCGTCGACCGTCGTGGAGCGCCTTTGGAGGTTTACACTGATAACGGTACCAACTTCCAAGGCGCCGAGAAGGTACTCAGACAGCAAGTAAATAGCGGCCTAGCAGAGACGTTTACTAACGCCAATACCCGTTGGTTCTTTAATCCTCCCTAAGCACCCCATATGGGCGGAGTATGGGAGAGGATGGTTAGGTCCATCAAAACCGCGATCATTAGTATTTATACGGGGAAGAAGCTCGATGATGAGGGATTCTCGACATTGTTAGCCGAAGCGGAGAGCATCGTCAACTCCAGACCATTAACCTACCTTCCGTTGGAGACGGAAGCACAGGAGGCTTTAACGCCCAACCACTTCCTTCTCGGTAGTTCGAATGGGGTCAACTGCGAGTACCATCAATCAACGAGAAGCTATCCTAAACAGCTGGAACCAGATTCGTCATCAATTAGATCTGTTCTGGCACCGGTGGCTTAAGGAGTATCTTCCCACTATAAGTCGCCGCACAAAGTGGTTTACCGATACTAGACCAGTGGAAATAGGACAGTTGGTGCTAATTGCAGATGAAGGCAAAAGAAACAGTTGGATACGCGGACGTGTAATCGAGACTCGGACAGCCCCAGATGGTCGAGTGAGACAAGCTACTATTCAAACGACAACAGGGTTGCTGAGTAGACCAGTTTCTAAGCTGGCCATTTTGGACGTGGAGTGTTCAGGTAAAACAGCGTCAGACACGCCGTCTTACGGGGGCCGGGATGTTGCCGCGAGTCCCAGAATTGCTGGGCACCCTGACGACTACTAGAAACTGTATGTCCTGCCAAAGAGTAGATCGATTTGGTTGACAGGAAAGTTGAAGGTAGAAGATATCAGGAATTAAAGAAGGAGCAAAAGGTGGTCAAAAGTAAACATAAACAAAAAAAATCATAAAGAGAAGAGAAGAGGATTGTGCACTATTGTGAGCTTTGAAATTAAAAATAATATACTGATAGTCGAAGTTAGGTAATTTAATCTATATTGGATTGAAAGGTTTGGAATAATTGGAATACTAAATTTATATTGTCAAAGTAAGATTCAAAACGTACTTATATTTATACAAACTAACCTGAAATGAAATTTATATAGGTACAACTAATTCGCCACAGTTATAGCAATTTGCAAACTCCAACTGAATATTTTGTATCAATTGTAAGTAGAATTCAAAAGAAACGAAACCATGCTGAACAAGTATTTTCGATTACAGCGCAGATTGTAATTTCTTGTGTTACCGTGAAAAGAGAAGATAAAATTGCAGCCTACACTGAATTGTAAGATGGTAGATATGGTAGATATAGATTATATGTAACTAATTAAATAAATATTTTAGCTTTAGCAATCGCTTAAAGAAAGTGTTCGCTTTTTCGTACGAACACTACTCATAAAATTATCAACAGATTCTGTAGAATGATTCATGAAGAGTTCAAGAGAGGTTCGGTAATAATTTGAAATCAAAGAAACATGGGAGGCCTTGTAAATATGTGGAAAACCTTTGGGTGTCGGTTATATCCTGATTTCCCCTACGAATTTCTTTTATGAACAATCTCGTTTGAATGCTTTGTCACTAGAAATATGGATGTTCACGTGTTGGTTAATTAAAATAAAAAAGATTTACCTCAAATCGATGTTAAGTATTTTGATAGTATTAAGGGGGTATTCTAGTGGAGAGACACGAATGTCGGACGTTTTTTCGAGCTCCGAAACAGTAAAACAAAGAATATTTACATCATAACATTATTTGTTCATCTATTTTTTAACAATACAACAAAAATTGAATGAAAATAAAATATTCATAAGTAGAATAGTTACAAGCTGATGAAGTGAGGGAGTTCAAAAAAAGTTGTGACATGGCGTACACGATTCCAGCCCTTCTGGTTATCTGAAACGAAAAAATCAAGCAGATTCTGAATCAGTAAACATGCTGCTATCGTATGAATCTCGGATAAGTCAACACCATGTTTTTTGACAAAATGGCGGCCGGTTGAAAAAAACACATTTTTGTTCAAGTTTCCCGATATTTTTAAAAATAGTAAAGTTGAGTAAATATGATTTTTTATAGATTCATGCGATATAGAGAGGCACACAGATTGTACAGGCAAACCTTTTTTTGTGCGGGGGATAGGGACCACACAAAAAAGTCGCATAAAAAAAATCGTGCAAAACATCACCAGCAGCTTTAAAAGATCGTGTTCGATAAACATTTTGAAAAAAACTTTTTTTGTGCGGTAGATAGGGATCGCATAAAACAAGTTTCCCCTAATAGAATAACTCAAATCCACGCCATTCACTGTTCAATTTCCTCTTGTTTCCCTGTTTTGCGATGGGACACTTTACCTTTTCGGTTACGCGTGGCTGTTTTTTGTTTTTAGTTGCATGTCGAAACGTGTTGCTGCTAGAAATCATGTCATGCAAAAACTTAGAAAAACTTAGAGCATTTGATGAGAGGAGAGGAATGATTCCAGAAGTGGATAATTGAGACGCAAATATGCTTTTTTCGCACTGAAATGCATATAAACCATCGAAAAAAACTAATAGATAACTTCGACAAATATGCTTCTTTTCATACACCGCACAAAAAAAAAATCGCACAAAAAAAATCTCACAAAAAAAATTCGCGCAAAAAAAACGTACAAAAACAGGTTTTACTGTATTCACATAAATTCGACATAAATCGACGCATTTGAAGTTAATTGTTATGGCCTTACTAGATAAGATACCGCATCACTAGAATGGCAATAACCCGGTAAATAATGGGATTTTCGAAGTCTTATCTAGGGTATATTCTTGAAAGTCTTGACTAAAGAAATATGAAAAAAAAAATTCAAATTTCTAGGCTAGAGTACCCCTTTAAGAGCGACTCATAATTATTTTCTGTTTTTGTATGCTTGGCATACAAAGCATAACGCCAGCGAATTTCCCAACATGTGAAGGGCTGTCCACATACCAAGTTGAAAAATACAAATACAGGGTTTTCCATTTCGGGCTTCCGAAAGTATACAGCCCTGCGCTGACAACCGTTTGACATAGCTGTCAACCAAAGCGTCATATCGTTAGTTGAATGTCTGCCATTTTACAAAATGGATCGTTTTAGCATCGCACAACGTGTTAATTTTGTTAAATTATACTATAAAAATGATGAAAACCGGCATGTTTTTCGAGCATTACGGACGGATTTTGGTCGTCATGGATGGCCTACAGAGCACACAATCGCTAATGTAGTGCGTAAATTCGAACAAACTGGATCAGTAGCGGATATTGTGAAACCTGTGCATCATCGTAATGTGCGTTCGGCCGAAAATATTGCTGCTGTTGCTGCCAGTGTGGAGGATGACCCGAATGTTTCGATTCCACGGCGTGCTCAGCAATTGGGCTTGTCAAACACATCATTGTGGCGAATTTGGCATTTGGACTTGCACCTACATCCATATAAAGTCCAACTGGTACAAAAATTAGAGCGTGGTGACCATGGAATGCGTCGGGCAAACGTCGATTGGGTGAACGAACAACAGCAGCAAAATGCTGAATAACTGATAACTGAAACGGGTCTGACGTGCGAAAAAAATAGAAGTGAAGGAGTTGGCAAGTTCAAGAAGCTCCCTTCGGCGGAAGTCATAATCTTGGACTGTCGCCAACTCGGTAAAGTCTCCCAAGAAAAGGAAATAACAAAATTCACGCCGTCCGACTCGTTTAGAGTAACTTTTGCTGGTTCCGCTCTCCCGGACTACGTTATGGTGGACAAATTGAGGCTACCGGTGCGACTCTTCGTGCCAAAGCCCATGACTTGCCAAAAATGCAAGTCAGTCGGCCACACTTCAGCTTATTGTGGCAACAAGGAGCGCAGTGCAACTTGCGGAGAGCAACATGTGGGCGAATCTTGCAGTGCGACTGAGCATAAGTGTCCATATTGTGGGGGGACTCCACATGTGCTCTCAGCTTGTGAAACTTACAAGAGTCGCTGGGAGAAACAGAAGCGCTCTTTAAAGGAACGCTCGAAGCGCACTTTTGCGGAAATTTTGAAGGGCGCTTCTCCACTGGCCCAACAACAACAACAATCAATATCGACACACAATACCTTTTCCACGTTGTCAGTTGACGAAATGGAAGCGGACACAGCTAGCGGGGGCACACCGTGTATTTTCAAAGGGAATCCCCGGCGCAAAAATGTGACCACTCCCAAATTTCAAGAACAAGTCCCCCCGGTGGAAACCCCTGTTAGCTTGCCTAAAAAATCGAGTGCAGCGGACAAGCCAAATCAGGTTCCTCCTGGCTTCTGTGGGAATAGTTCACCTTCGAACGACCCAGCACTCGAGGGGACATCAAAAACCCAAACTGTCCCTATTTGTCCGTCCAGCTCAACTTCCCAATCGGGATTTATAAAGTTGACTGACCTTGTGGATCAAATCTTCACGTGTTTTAATGTTTCCGACTCCATCAGAACCATTGTCATCTCAATGCTCCCAGTATTAAAGACAATTCTGCAACAATTGATGCAAACATGGCCCCTCCTTGCAATGATTATCTCTCTTGATGTCTAATTCAAATAGAGAGGTCGGAGATATCACTGTTTTACAGTGGAATTGTCGTAGTCTTATACCTAAATTGGATACGTTCAAATTTTTAATTCATAACTTCAACTGTGATGTTTTTGCTCTTTCCGAAACTTGGCTCTCTTCTCAAAATGATCTCTCTTTCCACGATTTTAATATTATACGCTTGGACCGTGATGACAGATACGGAGGGGTGCTATTGGGGATCAATAAGTGCCACTCATTTTTTAGAATTGACCTTCCACCTATTGGAGGGATCGAAGCTGTTGCTTGTCATGCAAACATCAGAGGCAAAGACCTCTGTATTGTCAGCTTGTATTGGCCTCCGAGAGCTGCGGTTTACCGCAAGCAACTTGCTGACATGTGCTCACTCCTCTCTGAGCCACTATTGATCTTGGGAGACTTCAACTCTCACGGAACTGCCTGGGGGGAACAATACGATGACAATCGTTCATTGTTGATATATGACCTTTGTAACAGCTTCAATATGACCGTTTTAAACACTGGGGAAACAACACGTGTACCTAAACCTCCTGCTAAACCAAGTGCTCTTGACCTCTCGCTTTGCTCGAATTCACTATCGTTAGATTGTAAGTGGAATGTAATCCAGGACCCCAACGGTAGTGATCACTTGCCAATCAAAATTTTCATCACCATTGGGTCGAATTCTTCTGAATCTATAAACATGGCATATGACCTCACAAGAAACATTGACTGGAAAAAATATGCGGACGCGATTGCTCTAGCCATCAATTCCAGAGATGGTTTGCCTCCATTGGAGGAGTATAACTTCATTTCTCGTTTGATATATGACAGCGCGGTTCGCGCTCAAACGAAACCCATCCCAGGCTCCACTATTCGTCGAAGGCCTCCCAATCCATGGTGGGATAGCCAATGTTCCAAGCTTTATCAGGATAAATCGAACGCATTCAAAGCTTTTCGGAAACGTGGAACCCCTGAAAATTTTCAAACGTATTTAGCCCTTGAGAATCAGTTCAAAAATTTGATCAAAGGGAAAAAACGTGCTTATTGGCGAAATTTCGTGGGAGGTTTATCACGAGAAACGTCAATGAAAAAAATATGGAAAGTGGCTCGAAACATGAGAAATCGCTCTTCATCGAATGAAAGCGAGGAATATTCACATCGATGGATTTTTTATTTTGCACGGAAGGTTTGTCCTGATTCCGCACCTGTGCAAAAAATTGTTCGAGGTATACCACAAGATAGGTACGATCTTGATTCCGAGTTTTCGATGGTAGAATTCTCTCTTGCTCTCCTTTCTTGTAACAATTCTGCTCCGGGATCGGATAGAATTAAGTTCAACTTGCTGAAAAACCTCCCTGATGTGGCGAAACATCGCTTGTTGAATTTATTCAATCAGTTTCTGGAGCATAATATTGTTCCAGATGATTGGAGACAAGTGCGAGTTATAGCTATTCAAAAACCCGGAAACCCGCGTCCGACTTCAATTCGTACCGCCCAATAGCAATGCTGTCTTGTATAAAAACGAATGGCCTACTCTCAGATACACAATATGGGTTCCGCAGGGGCAAGGGGACGAATGATTGTCTTGCGTTGCTTTCTTCAGAAATTCAAATGGCTTACGCCGGAAAAAAACAAATGGCTTCAGTATTCTTGGACATAAAGGGGGCCTTTGATTCTGTTTCAATAGAGGTTTTGACAGACAAATTACACTCTCGGGGTCTGCCGCCTCTATTGAGTAATATGTTATATAACTTGCTTTGTGAGAAGCATTTGAACTTTTCTCACGGAGATTCGGCAGTAAGGCAGTTACATGGGCCTCCCCCAGGGCTCATGTTTAAGCCCCCTTTTGTACAACTTCTATGTAAGCGACATCGACAATTGCCTTACACAAAATTGCAGCCTAAGACAACTTGCAGATGATGGAGTGGTGTCTGTCGTAGGATCAAACGAATCCGACCTGCAAGGACCCTTACAAGATACTTTGAACAATTTTTCAACCTGGGCCATTGGGCTAGGGATCGAATTCTCCACGGTGAAAACAGAGATGGTGGTTTTTTTCTAGGAAGCATAGACCAGCAAAACCAAAGCTTCAACTTTTGGGTAAACCGATCACTCATGCTATGTCATTCAAGTATCTTGGGGTCTGGTTCGACTCCAAATGTACTTGGGGGGCCCATATTAGGTATCTGAGTAAAAAATGCCAACAAAGAATAAACTTTCTCCGTACAATCACCGGCACATGGTGGGGAGCCCATCCCGAAGATCTTATAATGTTGTATCGAACAACTATTCTCTCAGTGATGGAGTATGGCAGTTTCTGTTTTCAATCAGCTGCCAAAACACACCTCATTAAACTCGAGCGAATTCAGTATCTTTGTCTCCGTATCGCGTTGGGATGTATGCCCTCAACGCATACCATGAGTCTCGAGGTTTTGGCAGGCGTACTCCCACTAAAAGATCGCTTCAATTTATTATCTCTTCGGTTTTTCATCCGGTGTAAGGTCGTGAACCCTTTGGTGATCGGAAATTTTGAGCAGCTGATCGAGCTAAATTTTCACTCCGGATTCATGAGTTCATATCATGAATTCTTCTCCATGCAGGTTGATCCTTCTTCGTATATTCCCAACCGTGTTTGTTTCCCTGACTACATCAATTCTTCTGTGCATTTTGATCTGTCTATGAAGCAAGATATCCATGGATATTCAGATTACCAACGATCGAGGATCGCTCCAACGATCTTCGATGAAAAATATAGGGGTATCAATTGTGATAATATGTACTTTACTGATGGGTCCACTATAAATGAGTCCACAGGATTTGGAGTGTTCAACGAATTTTTTAGCACCTCACACAGTCTTCAGAATCCTTGCTCAGTGTATATTGCTGAATTGGCCGCAATTTATTGGGCGCTGGACAGCGTCGCCTCATGACCTGTTGAACACTATTACATTGTAACGGATAGTCTTAGTTCTGTCGAAGCTATCCGTTCAGTGAGGCCGGAAAAGCACTCGCCGTACTTCCTTGAGAGAATACGAAAAATTTTGAGTGCTTTATCCAGACGCTGTTATGTCATTACCTTTGTCTGGGTCCCTTCTCATTGCTTAATTCCGGGTGATGAGAGGGCTGACTCATTAGCAAAGGTAGGTGCAATTGAAGGCGATATTTATCAGCGTCAAATCGCCTTCAATGAATTTTATTCTTTAGTCCGCAAAAATACCATCGCTAACTGGCAACGCAAGTGGAATGAAGATGAATTGGGCCGTTGGTTTCACTCGATTATCCCTAAGGTTAGCCTCAATCCGTGGTTCAAAAGTCTGGAATTGAGTCGGGACTTTATTCGCACCTTCTCCCGACTTATGTCCAATCACTGTTCTTTAGATGCACTACTCTTTCGTTTCAATCTTGCCAGCAGCAATCTCTGTGTTTGTGGCCAAGGTTATCGCGACATCGAGCACGTTGTTTTGTCGTGCGAGGTGTATCTGGTCGCTAGATCGAATTTAGAAAACTCCCTTCGGGCCCGAGGAAGACAGCCCAATGTGCCGGTGAGAGATGTGTTGGCTCGGTTAGACCTTGATTATATGTCCCATATATATGTTTTCCTTAAAGCTATCGATCTTCGTGTGTGATTATCCCTATGTCCTTATACCCTCCATTCCTTCCTTTGCGGGTAATTCGTCCCCTTGCTATAAATAGTAGAAAAAGTTGAAATGTAAAAACACTATAGATATACGAACAGATTTAAGAATTGAGTGTTTATCAACATTGTTACAGTTTCCTTATACCCCATCCTTCTCCTAAAAATATGTCACCCTTCTAAACTCGAGTACACCGCGAGTAATCGGTTTTCCACCTTACTAACCATAGATGTAAGAAAATTGTTTATATATATAGTTTTAAAATTATATTTAAGAATTCGGCTCCTTTAAACTTAAGTTACTAAGCCTGCAAAAATAAACGAATTAATAAAAAAAAAAACCCGTTAGACTTTTTTTTGTGGGGTTATGCGAAAGACCGTGTCTATGCCAACTCTCCGCAAACTCTTGAACATTTGAAAGACAACATTCGTGAAGTTATGACCGAGATACCACCCCATATGTGCCGAAAAGTCATCGAAAATTACCTGTTCCGGATCAAGGTGTGCGAGGAAGCCCTAGGTGGACATTTGAATGATGTTGTATTCTAAGTGTATTTTATTTCAATTTACTTTCGGAATTTAAAGTTGGAAAACCCTGTACAATCACCTATGCATTCAAAACTAAATTAAATAATACATATTCAAGAATTACAATCTCTCCGTATTTATCAATAAACGGATTGAGTGCTATCCAGTCAAACGTTCATATATTTTTTTCCCATATGATTGATCTTTCAATAAAATCTGTATTATAAAAATATCTTACGTGAACTGTGAACAAACAAACTATTTCCTATGATCGTACTTTAACTATATGCATAGAGGGTATGCATAGATTCTCATAGCCCAAAACTATAAAATTTAAATGATTCCATAATGGTTGAGATTTCATGATATGCGTAAATGATTTTTCATCAAATATAATTTTCTATACATTTTATTATTTCTCGAGAACAGGTATTCTTAGGATAATAATGGCTGTACAGTTTTTCATACAAAATTGTGTGTAAAATATGTTTTCCAAAGTATTTCAATTTCGTCAATTTTTAGGGATCAATGTTTATATTTGCGTGAGATTGTCCATGCACCACTAGTCGTCAAACTTCAAATAGTTGAGCCAGTATTCTAGTAATAATATGCATAGGATTAGGTAGATGATTCGAAATATTTCAAGAGCTGATAGAGAGTCATATTTGTTGAAAAAATCCTTGTACGCATATGGTCAATTCTCAACTAGAAAGAGTTGTTGAACTTTTCTTGAGCCTAATTTTATGTCTTGAACTGAGTGAATTCCCCGAACTGTTGCGGAAAACGTTTCGTATTGCGATGACGATTAAAAGTGAATCGAGTGCGTAAATGAACCGACATTTCCTGTGACTGATGGTATTCCGGAGTGGGTAAAGAACTACACTCGACGAAAAAAAAATCGAAGATTTTGAGTGATTTGTGAAACGCTGTAACTCTGTTATATAATAATGCTGTCATCAAAGCAACAGCTGGATCTTGTATAGAATGTTTTCAAGTTAGCAGTAGGCAGTTAATTTTTCATTCGGTAGAAGGTGTCATTCCACAGTTATCCAAGTAACTAGTTGTATGATCTTGTAAATTATAGCTGTTATACTGAGCCTTATGCGGTTTCACATTAAATTTGTTTGTACTTAGACATGCATGACTTAACCGTTGAGACAAGCGTTTATTACTGGTAGGATCAACCAGAATAGTTAGACTATTTCTTTTAGGGCCGTCACGATTTATAGGTTGCGAAATAGAAATACTAATAAAAAGATTGTAAAAAGTAATAAAACACGAAATACAGAAATAAAAATATTTTTATTGAAATATTCAGTTTGAAAACACATTGCTATGAATAATTTGCACTGAAAATAAAAGGGCTACAATAGATGTAAATGTATGGAAAAATACTGTAAATGTAGAGTGGATAGAAACTATGAAAAAAAGAAAAAAAAATCGAATACATTGATATGAATAATAATTATTTATAATTTGCTTTCCATAATCTCTTCGAGATTATTCCTAGCTCTGTGAGTAAGGGGGGATGAAGCGCCCCTAATCATCAAATATTCTGTAGAGGTGCATGGAAGTTACATTTTTATATTTTCTGAAGCGCGAGCTAATTTGCAGCCCGCGAGTACATCCACCTCGTCGAATCATCTCATATTACAGTTTTGTTCGTCAGCCAGTGTCGCTTTCAATCCTTCAATCCTTTGTCAAGTGAAGTTCTATAGATATCAGCTCATGCTTCCTACTTTATTTTTCTTTTCTTAAAATCCTTCATAACTGATAAAAAATAATTTATGCATATAAAACTGTTCTGTTCGTTTTTGTGCGCTTCGAAAATTCGAAAATGTTGGCACTAATGGAACTCATATTATGACATAATGTACAATCCACTTCAAGGATTGTTGTTGCTACTGCCAACACCTCAGGAAGCTAGCTGTGAACGTAACTTAACATTCTATTATTGAATAGCATTCTATGTGATAGCAACACATTTCTTTGCAAGTGTTATAAAATCTTGAACTAAATTCGTATCTGATAAAGATTTTAAATCCAATTTTTATTCGATTGGCGTTGCTCAACATCAATCTTTGGAATTGTGTGGATTATATTCGAATGCGGATTGTTCAACTGTATATTGCGCGTTTACGTGTTGACAAACCAGATAGCCTTTATATCTTCGCAGCTAATAAAAACCAAAGTATTTCAAAATTGAATTCATATGTAACATATGCATACTCATTTCTCATTTCTCTGCCAAAAATCCTCAATGTGCCGTGCAAAGCGTGACAGGATACAGCTAGTAAAGGGCCTGGCCGGGTAAGGGAGTAAAAAGTGCCCCCAAACCAAATCACCAGCTGTATGGCAAATATTGTATAGGATATTAAATAAGAAATGTTGGCGGTTTATTTGAACCCCTATGTGGTTTAACATAGGATCTATAGTGAAAACGTACTTTTTCATTTATTTCACGCCATCCTCAAAAGCTTCGAGATAAACTTTTGAAAAAAAAAACTGAATGTGCATCTTACTTCGGTGTATCAAGAAAAATTATCAAAAAATAAATTTTGTCAAAAATTGAAATATTAAAAAAGTATTGAAATTTTGAATTTTTTTGTTTGGAATTTAGAGATTCAGTACTGCTTTAATTCCTATTTAAATGTGTTCCTACGGCTTTGCTAGATTTGTGTGATATTTTCAGTGTTGCGCGGTACAAAATATTTTTTTTATATTTCCAACGGGTCTGTATGAATAAGGGAGTGAAAAGTGCCCCCAAACCAATTCACCAGCTGTATGGAAAATATTGTATAGAATACTAAATAAAACATTTTGGCAGTAGTACCATATATTTGAGTCCTTATATGGTACACCAGAGGATCTATGGTGAAAAATGCACCTTCTCGTTTTTTTCACGACATTCTCAATGGCTTTGAGTCAAAAATATGGAAAAAAATACTGAACGTACATCTTAGGTGTATCGATTAATAGTTTCAAACAATTTCTTCATCAAAAAATCAAATATTAAAAATAAATAAATTAATTTTTATTTTAATTTTATTTTTTTTAATGAGATTCAGTACTACTCTAATTTGTATTCAAATTTCTTCCTACGTCTATTTTAGGCACATGTGATTTTTTCTGAATTTTTAGAGTGTTTTTCCCGGTACAAAAAAATTATATATATTTTCAGGCATTTCGAAATTTTGAAAAAAAATATTACTTTGAGACCCACTTTGGCTCTACTTTTTATGTAAATACATTCGTATGTGCTGTTTTTTCCACATGTGGCGTAATTTTTTCATGAAGTTTTAAGAGGATTGCGCGAAAAAAAAATTTGTGGCCTTTGGGAATTTTTAATTTATTTTGAATTTAGAGACCCAGTGCTGCTCTGATATTTATTTAATTTTTTTTATATGTCTAAATTTTGTCGGTATATTTAGAGCATTGCGCTGTACAAAGATTTTTTTCCCATATCTGAAAATTTATGAGATTATCTTCACATTGGATTTAGATGGTTTACCAAATTCATAGGAGTTAGTATACGATAGAGCTCTGTGAGAAAAAATAAAGTCCTTGTGGATAGATAATTCTGATTAATTAAAAGAACACTTAAAAAAATCCAAATTATTATTGTTTTTTTTATTTTAAGCTTAAAATTAAAAACCATGAATGCAATAAAATAATCGATTTCAAGAAAATAAAAATAATAATGCAGACGATGAAGAAAATTATGTTTGTGTCTCACAATGCTCTTAAAAATTCAGGAAGAAATTGCACCACATGTAGAAAAAAAGACACATATGAACGCATTAACTCGTTGAGCCCTAGGGGCCCTAGGGGCCGACGTTGACGTTTTTGGTAGGAAAGTGCTGACTGACTGGGACTGACAGCTACAAAATAATAAAATAAAAACATATCGGTTTGTTTTCGGATGTTTTACAAAATGTGACTACTTTGTAGTCGAATTGCTGACTATTTTATATTTATACAATAAGTATCTTTGGGAACTGGGACCGATACTGATATTGTGCAAACGCTCTTGATGAGCGCTGAATGGGAAGCGCAGCAAGAAAAACCTGGGGCTTAACGTGTTAATGTAAAAATTAGAGCAGCAGTGGGTCTCAAAGATATATTTTTTCAAAATTTCAAAATGCCAGAAAATATATAAAACATTTTTGTACCGCATATTTCATTTTTTTATTATTATTACATTTTTTGATGAAAAAAATGTTTGAAGATATTTATCGATACACCTTAGTAACATGTTTTTTTTAGTATTTTTTCCATATTTTTGTCTCAAAGCTATTGAGAATGGCGTGAAAAAAACGAAAAGGTGCATTTTTCACCATGATGTACCTTATAAAGACTGAAATATATGGTACCACTGCCAAAATGTGTTATTTCCTACCCTATACAATATTTTCCATACAACTGGTGATTTGGTTTGGTGGAAATAAACTGAACAAAATCTGAAAAAAAATCATACATATCTAGAAAAGCCGTAGGAACACATTTAAATATGAATTAGAGTAGTACTGAATCTCTAAATCCCAAAAAAAAATCGAAATTTGAATATTTTTTAGTACTTCAATTTTTGACAATTTTTTTTTTCATAATTTTTCTTGATACACCGTAGTAAGATGCACATTCAGTATTTTTTTCAAATTTTTATCTCGAAGCTTTTGAGGATGGCGTGAAATAAACGAAAAAATACATTTTCCACTATAGATCCTATGTTAAACCACATAGTGGTTCAAATAAACCGCCAAAATTTCTTATTTAATATCCTATACAATATTTGCCATACAGCTGGTGATTTGGTTTGGGGGCACTTTTTACTCCCTTACCCGGCCAGGCTCTTTGAAACAAAATAAACTTAAATGAAATTAAAATTTAATTTATGCGCGATTCAGTTATTCTCTGAATTATTCTTATAAAATAATGCAAAATAAAATAATGCAAAATGAAGGAAATTTGAAAAATCTATTGTTTTCTTCGATGCCAAATGACTTAAACATGCATAAAACGTCGAGATCTGGTGTCTTCTCGAAAAAAACATTGGCCGAAAATCGATCTTCTGGGACTTAGCCTTAATGGCAATGAAGGTATGGAAAAAAATCATCGAATTTAAAGAACTGACCACGTACATTTTGTTTATTGGCCCCAAAAAATGACCTGTGCAAAATTTCAGCTCAATCGGACATGATTTAGGGGTGCCTCAAAGCACTCAAAATTTTGATTTTCCCAAAAGGTCGATTTTCGGCCGATTTTTTTTCAAGATAACACCAGATCTAGTTTATTTATCGTTTTATGTATTTTCAAGTCATTTGGCATCGAAAGAAAATTTTCGATATTCCCAATTTCTTTCACTTCCCCCTTGGAATATTTTCGAGGATCAAAAAATCAAAACTTTGAGCGCTTTGAGGCATCCCTAGATCATGTCCGAAATGAAATTTTGAATTGAAATTTTGCACAGATAATTTTGTTTTGGGTCAATAAACAAATTCTACATGGTCGGATTTTGAAATTCGATTATGAATTTTTTTCCATACATCCATTGCCACCCTAGTGGACAGCCACTAGCCTATTATATTCCCGAAATCGAAAATTGGAGAATGTACTGGTAAAAATGTATCATTTCTGACTAGGACTGTTCAGGCAGAATTAGTAGAAATCAATAAACAAATGATGGGACAAAGTTTCGTTTGCTGTTTGAACCTTGGCCTAAAAAGATAGGCATCTTTCGTTAGACAGTTCGGGTCAAGCCTCGGACTACGTGAAATATTCACAGAACTAGTGGGGTGTTTAGAAAGGCAAAACTTATTGTTGATCCCATCGCTGCCCGTGCATTCCCTCGCTTTATGATTAATAGTATCACGGGCTTTCCGAATGGCACTGCTATTTACACCCAAATAAAGCCACACTCTCTCGGACCTCGAAACCGATTGTTATCATTTTTTGGCTAGAGTGCATGCTTAATCTATGCAAGAATTGTATCCGATGACAATTTACGTTTTGGAATGTTCCCCTTTGTGTTTGACGAATGGGAACAGCGAAGACCTCCAAAGTTGACTGATCACTATCCGAGCAGCCACTATCCCCATTGGTACGTGCGGCGAAATACCAATTTTCTTCTGATTTTTTTCCTAACCCGCAATTCACACGCCTTCTATCCTCTTTGTTGGCTATTCTGGAATTCAATCTGTGCGCAATGCGCGTTGAAAATCCTGTCCAAAACACCCGTCACGTGCTGCCGGTCCGGTCTGTGATGCCCGGAGCTCGTTGCATTCTAATTTCCAGTGCAGAATGCACTTTTCTCGGACTACCTGTTGCGCATTGATTGTTTTATTACTATAATTTAGCCCTCTGGCTTATGCTGTATTCTCGGACAAACGGATCCCTGCGGAGGGTCGACTGATCTGTGAAACGTCTGAATTCGGACGGATCGCCACTGTGACAGCCGAAACAAAGCAATTATACAGCAAGTCGGGCGTGAGTGGAAGCAGAGGAAGGAAAGAGAACTGAGTGGTGTACAAAAAGATATCTTTGGCGGGTCCATTTCCATTAATAATTTTACTCTTGACCACCGTGACTGCTGGACACATGTGCAATTGTATGGACCTTCTTCTTATGGTCCGTCTTATGGTTCGTCTTTTTCATAAGGCACACGTCCTATAGGTCTTTTGTTCGGTTTCAACCAGCACTACGGGATAGCGAC
Organism: Toxorhynchites rutilus septentrionalis; assembly: GCF_029784135.1. Taxonomy (NCBI): domain Eukaryota; kingdom Metazoa; phylum Arthropoda; class Insecta; order Diptera; family Culicidae; genus Toxorhynchites; species Toxorhynchites rutilus. The sequence goes on from NC_073745.1 coordinate 267,402,829, forward strand.
TTAAGTAGACTTCCGGTAGGGGTACCAGACTAATTGTGCAATTTCACTTTGCGCAACCGTACACATATTCGAACAAGAAACATGCATTCTGGCAACCGTTTCTGCACAGCGGAGGTCGCCTGCCGTCGCGCTTGTGTCATGAAGTGCCTCTCGTTGTGAGGCATGAATAATTACTGACAAACGCACCAGTGTCTCGTTCCAGTGGCAGGAAATTGGACTCCCAATGTCGAAATGGTCCTCTTCGACATCTTCGGATGGTATGATTTCATGGTGGTCAACAGGATCATTCCTGCTGAGAGCCACGTGGTTCGCCTGATGGTCGATCATTTGCATAAGTAGTTTTTTTTTCCTCCCTCAAGTCCAAAACCTGTGCTGGCGGAGGATGTGATTCCCACAGAGACACACATACGCACACCCGAGAAACTGCAATCGGAAGATCTTCGTGGGTTGTTGAATATTTATCTCTAAATAAATCCCATCTCCGTCTTATCAACGATACGATCAGCAACAAATTGGCCCAACTGCGAACTTCGAGGAGGTAAACATATCACCATCGTCATTTTATTTGAGAGAATGCTGAATAAAAACTGAGGAATACACGCAGGAAAGGCTTTCCGAAGGAAACAAACAAACGAGCATCGTCAGTAACAACGGCTTCATTTCGTATGCGCGGTTTTTTTTGACGTAGGACTACGTCTAACCGGAAGATATAGGGGGTGAAATGGAAATCTAGGCACTGAACAAGTAGGAAAAAATGCAAGATTTGGAACGCTTATAACTCAAGCATTTCTCAATAGATCGCAAAGGTTTTTGCATCAATTGATAGGAAATATATCTACGCATCTATCATAACGAATAACATTTCATTTTTCTTGAGATAAATAATTGAATAATTGTGAAATATCAAGCATTGTCAAAATACACTATGTGCCCATTTTTGATTGGTCCATTTTGTGCTCCTCATATCGTACCGACCAAAACGGGCAACCAGAGCAGCAGCGAAATAGAATTAAGCACGATTGGAAAGGAAAAAGAAAAAATGAACGAAACATTGGTCGCAGTCTCACACATGCGTAATTCTCGAGCCAGCCAGTCAGCTTAAAAATCCCCGCTCCGCTGCCGTAACGATCATTCTTTGTGTGGACACCGACTGGACAACGTCGTTGCTGGACGAGCTGGACGGCGAGGGATCGAGTGCCTTTCTCAAGGCAAGAGGGCGGAGGTGGTAGCGCTGGAGTAGAGTAGAGTTTTCAAAGGGCCTTTCTCAAGGCTAGAGACGAATGAACTGCAAAAGTTTAAAGTCTCTATAATACAATACCTTCCTTCCTTCCGTAACGATCATTCTCATTCAAACCGTACACCACATCGGTTCGCATCACAACACATCAACAAACCAACCCAAGCAGCCATGTCTGGACATGGTAAAGGAGGAAAAGTGAAGGGAAAGGCAAAATCCCGCTCGAACCGTGTTGATCTGGAGTTCCCCGCAAGGGTAGCTAGGCCGAGCGCGTTAGTACCAGTGCACCAGTCCACCTAGCCGGCGTTATATAGTTTCGGCCGCCGAAGTGATCGAGTTAGCTGGCAAAGCTGCTCGCGACGATAAGAAAATCCGCATTCGGAACAGAACACATTCGGTTCGGTGGACATCAAGACAACAGGCAGTTGCAGCGAGTGGCGAGTGGCAAACGCAATCGCAAAACGGCATCAGGTAGCAGAAGAAAAAAGTTTGTTCTTTATACAAACTGCTTTGGTGGCAAATCCAGAACAAGGCGGCATCGAGGGCGTTCGAAATGGTTTTTTTTCAAAACCACGAGTACTAAGTTCTCTAAATTGGAACCATTCCATAAAACAAGGCGCTTTTCAGGGCCATTAAACCTTCCAAAAAAGAGTTTAGGAAATACAGTTCAATGCTTTCTTAAACATTATCCAAAATAATAATAAAACACAAATTGATTTTTTCATAATTTGTGTGCCAGGATCTGATGAGTATGAGAATTTGGCAGTTGTTCTGAGCTTATTGATTTTCACCAATTCTTAAATTGCGCTAGAGTATAAAACACGCGGACCCCAAAAAAATATCTTATTTTCTTTCAAACCGTAAACCCGTGTGGTTGTACGGCATCGGCATCGTGGACGTAACAAAGGAGGACAAGTTAAGGGAAAGGCAAAGTCTCACTCGAACCGTGCAGATCTCCAGTTCCCTGTTGGCCGCATTCACTGATTGCTCCGCAAGGGTAACTAGGCCGAACGGATTGGTGCCGGAGCACCAGTATACCTAACAGCGATTATAGAGTTTCGGCCGTCGGAGTGTTCGAGTTGGCTTGCAAAGCTGCTCACGACAATCAGAAAACACGCATCAAGAACAGAGCAGCTTCGGTTCGGCAAGGCAACAATTAGTTTCAGTTAGTGGCAAAGTCGCATTAAATGTAATTTACTGAACAATATGTCACAAGCTGGATGGGAAGAAATTTTCCAACTGTGAAAGCTGTGGCGAATGGCAAACGCAATAGCTAAACAGGAAGGTTTAACCGAACAAGATGGGAATATCGAGTGATAACAAAAACACAACACCAAAGGTTCTTTTGAGAACCATCAACATATTCATAAAGAGTAAATAGTAAACTAATCCATTTTTCAGGTAGATAGGTAGGTATTCACGTAGGAGAAGAAAATAAAACAATATATTTGAAATATATATTTAACAAAAGCTGTCCCCTTTGTATAGTCCTACGTCACTCCGGTTATGTCCCCGACATTACCCACCCGTCTTTTATTTCCTTGATGCCTCTTCGATAGGTTGATTCCCAAGGATGCCGTTAATTTTGGCAATTACAAACGAGTTCTGTACGGATGGTGCTACGAGATCACATTAAAGCGAGAATGAATAAAGGTCACCTGTTCAATTTTGCAAATACTTTGAATGAATTGACCCACCATGAAGGTATTCTTATCATTGATTCAGTTCTACACCAAATGACGCGTCGATTAAAACGGCTCTGAATTGGATTAAGAAATTTTCGCTATAGAAGGATTGTTATTTTTCTCGAGTACTACTATTACTCTGACAGGAGAGTATATTTTTAGAGGTGTATATGTATTTTAGGACAAATTTTTATTTAAGGAATTGGCCTGAAAACATTCAGTTGTATGGAAAAATAGACTGGCAAAGAGGTATATTGAACTGATAATTTAACTGGTTTTTTTTTTCCATCACAATTGATTGAATGAAATAGCCAAAATTGAATATTGAATGAAATGTCCAATTCAATCAATTGTGATGGAAAAAAATTGCAAAATATTGGTGAAAAGAGAAATGGATGTGCAAACTAAATCTGACGTGTAACACCCAGTGCAACGAAGTTTCAGTTTGAATATTTTACGGAATTTCGAGAAATATGATAACTCCGCACAAAGTTTTATCACCTAGTCAGAAATCTTATCATTAGAAAGTTATTATAGGTGTATGGTTTACTAAATCTCAAAAGCTAGACCTGATTCTGTGTGTTCAGTCTGCTTTAAGTCGATATTTTATTTTATTTAGTATTATATATAAAATAGTATTATAGAATTAACCTCTGAACAATTTTTTATTTCCTATCCATTTGCTTTTCTTGTTTGCGAAAAAACTCAGTCTGATCTTAATTGAAAATGTTTATTAATTTCAAACAATCGAATAATGTTATTTTTTTTTATGAAAAATGGTAGTCTTCAACTTTTTGTTGATTTTTTTCAATTGGATTTTAATTTTTATCGCACTGGTTGAGAGTCCGCATTTCCAGAACTATATCACTTATCACAGTGAAACTTGATTCTTACCCATTCCTATCAACAGTTATTCCTTCCATGATACTCGTAGCTCAGCTATAAAAGCCCCTTTGGCCCCGAGTATATTACTAAAATTCTCTTTCTCCTGGCGTTTTCATTGAATTTTCAAAGATCAAATCACCAAAACTTTCACAATGAGAATGTTCAAATTCCAAAAGCCTAACTTCAAAAGACCAAAAAAAGAAGCAAAAAAAATCAAAAAAAAAATTTCTGAGATGACATCAGATCTCGACGTTTCATGAATTTTTAAGTAATTTTGCATCGAAAAAAAAAATTGGATTTTCTAAATTTCCTTCACTGAAAGATTTTCGAGGATCAAAAAAACAAAACTTTGAGCACTTTGAGGCACCCTTAAATTATATCCGATTGAGCTGAAACTTAGTACACGTCATTTTTTTGGGCCAAATTGTACATGGTCGGTTTTTGAAATTCGATGGTGAAATTTTTCCCATACATCCATTGCCAAAGGTCTTCGTAGCGCAATTGGTTCCGTGTCCGCTACTAAGCGAACAATCATGAGCTTATACCTCAGGGCCCTCAACTGACCATCTTTGTGTGTTATTCTAGCTAATAAGACCGTGCATCAATCATCATGTGATGGTGATTCCAGGCCTCTCACTTCACACACGATCGATCTGCTGCATCGGTAATTGGTGCTATTTATAAACACAACGATGGAAGCCTCATATGAACAGTCCCGCTGTGTTCAACTGTGAACATTCGAACAATAAGAATATTCTTACTCCGAAAAAATGCGACGTGTGCTGTGTATCGATAGAATAGGAATGAATACTCTTACGCCTAATGGCTAATGTGTAATAGATAAAAATGTATATCGATGAGATAGGAATACTTTCACGCCTATATGGCTACTATGTAATATACAACATGAGAAAAAATGTACACAATAAATTCGACTCTGTTGCAGCTGCATTGCTAGATGACCCTAGTAATAAAAATTAAACAGATGGAAAAAAAACCATTGCAACCCTAATACATACAGTAGAGTGCCAATGAAAATGGCCATCTCGAATTTTCAAAGAGAACTTGATTAAAAATGTTGATTCCAACGAAAAACTACCCTATGCAAAATATCAACTCAATCGAACTTAATTTACTAGGGTCGCACAGTGGTCAAAGTTTGAGTGTTTTGAAAACCGAAAAATCACCCAAAAGGTGAAGTAAAAGAAATTGGGCTATTCGAAAAAAAAAATTTTGATGCCAAATGTCTTCAAATTGTATTTTGTAAAAAAATGACTTTCCGGTACTTGGTCGTTTTTGTCTGAAAAGTCGATTTTTGATGAAAATTTTTTTTTAGTGATAACAGTAAACCTCGATGTTTTATACGATTTAAAGACATTTGGCATCAAACAGTTTTTTTTTTTGAAAACTCCAATTTACTTCTTGGGTGATTTTTCGATTTGCGATTGATATTTTACATAAGGTAGTTTTTCGTGGGAATCCACATTTTTAATCAAGTTCGCTTAGAAAATTCGAAGGTTACTTTTTTCCCATACATCCATTGGCACTCTAATATATGTACAGTAGGGTGCCAATGAATGTATGGGAAAAATCGACCCTAAAATTTCAAAAAGTTACCCTATACAAAATGTTCACCACCTCGAAAAAACACCCTATGCCAAATTCCAGCTCAATCGGGAGAGTGGCGCAAAGCGGTCAAAGTTTGAGTTTTTTGAAAATCGAAAAATCACCCATTGAGGGATTGAGGTTTTCAAAAAAAAAAATGTTTGATGCCAAATGCCTTAAAATGGTATCAAACGTCGAGATCTAGTGTCATCTCGAAAAAAATATTTTTTTGTTAAAAATCGACACTCTGGGACTTTGTTGGGTTTTTTTTTCGGCATGCAGAACGAAAAGTATGGTTTAGGGTGCCAATAAAAAAAGTTATCCAGATTTTTCATTCGGAACTTGCTACGAAATGTTGATTTGCACAATAATATACCCTATGCAAAGTATTAGCTCATTCGGACTTCATTTACTGATGTCGCAGACGTTAAAATTGGATTTTTTTTAAAACCGAACAACCAGTCGAAATCGGGGTTTTAAAAAAAAAATGATGCCAAAAGTCTTAAAATTGCATGACACGTTGAGATTTACAGTTATCTTAAAGTTTTTTTTTCAAAAATTAATTTTTCAGAAGGAAAAACGAACCGAAAAAAAATTTCGAGATTACTGTAAATCTCGACGAATAATGCAATTTTAAGGCATTTGGCATCAGAAATATTTTTTTGTAACCTCTATTTTCGGTGATTTTTCGATTTTCAAAGAACTCAAACTTTGACCGCTTTGCGCCACTCTCCCTTAAGTCCGATTGAGCTGATATTTTGCATAGGATGTTTTTTCGAGGTGGTGAACATTTTTTATGGGGTAACTTTTTGAAACTCGAGATGACCATTTTCGTTGGCACCCTAATGTACAGCCATTCCATGTCAAACCGATATGGTGGTTCTGAGATTTTCGTCAAAAGTGGTAATTTTGTTCTCTATCGCAAAACATTAGACCCGTAATTTTTTATTTTTTTTATTAGGGTGCCCATTTCCATTTTAGAGTGGCCCGAAAAATCATTTTTCAGCTTTTTCCCAAAAATGCCTTTTTTCAAAAATTCATACCTATTGAACCACTAAACCGATTTAGATGATCGACATATCAAAATGAAGCCAATGAGCTAGCCTTTTATATTGAACTTGCACAAGAAATGGATTATTTTTCCATAATTATTGATTGTAGTCATTTTTTATTATTTTCTAGCTTTGGACTGTATTTTTTAAGCCCCAATTACATCGCAGCTATTCTATTTGACAAAGCAGATCATCGAATGACTTTACTTCTCTTCGACGAGTACTACATTAGTACAAAGCTTTTGTACAATTAGTCAGACATCGTCCCGTAGATGAGCACCATCGAGCCCGAAACCGGTTGACTAAAAAAATAAATTTACCATCCTTTCATGTTTGTAAGAACCATAAATGTTGTGTCCTGGCGCGTTTCGCGTGTTGTGTGTGTACAGTAGTTCTTACGTTAGCACAGTATCTAAAATGAGTGTATTTTTGTTTTATCCACGATTGTGTGGACTAACGCAATTTGTAGCTAACTGATTCAATAGCAAATCCAATTAATCATATCAACCAGTCTTCATTTGATCCCTAAAACGTCCCTGTAGGATCTTTCAATACTTATCTAGCAAAAATTTGTCTTAGTCCATATAATTTATGAAAAAAGGGAAGGAATCGATTTATTTCTTCTCGATACTATTGTTCACTACATATACACTCACCAAGGTAAAAAGTGCTTAATTTCAACGTAACATTAATCCCACAATCGATTATTAGAAAAAATGGGAACCCCTATTTTTGTTGGCACAGGTGTGTAGAATGATGTGCCTACTTTGTTTTCGACGCACGTTCTTCAGTTGTCAAAATGGTCTCCACGCAAGAGGAACGGCGTTTAAAAAATCTAAACGCGCACCAAGAATTTCCGCTTTTGTCGCATAATCAGTTAGCGAAAAGCTCAATTTGCCTCAAACGACCGTGTCGAAAGTGATTAGAGTGTTTGGGGAGAGGTTGACCACAACTCGGAAGCCTGGAAGTGGCAGATGAAGTCGGAGAGTCCTTCACCACGGTGCAACGCGCCAAGAAAAGAGCTGGACTGTCAACGTACAAATAGATAAAGACCCCAAACCTCGACGAAAAGCAAAACAAATCGGCAAAAATGAGGACACGGAAGTTATACACGACGATGTTGACCAAATTTTACTGTATCGTTATGGACGACGAGACATACGTCAAAACCGACTTTAACCAGCTTCCGGGACAAGAATTCTACACGGTGACGGGAAGGGGCAAGGTGACAGAGATATTTAAAAACATTAAATTGTCGAAATTCGCAAAGAAGTATCTGGTTCCTGTAGCAGCACACGGGTTCCGTGCTGTTTTGGCCGGATTTGGTCTCATGCCACTACGGAAAACAGGTAGTGGTATGCGGTCAACAACGTCCAATTCGTGCCTAAGGATAAGAACCCGCCCAACACCACAGAGCTTCGCCCGATCGAACAATACTGGGTCATCGTAAAGCGGAACTTCTGCTTCTTCTTCAATGGCACTAACGTTCCTAGAGGAACTTCGCCGTCTCAACGTAGTATAACTTGCGTCATTTTTATTAGTACTTAGTTGAGATTTCTATGCCAAATAACACGCCTTGAATGTATTCTGAATGGCAAGCTCTAGAATACGTGTGATCACAGTGCAAGTCGGAGGAAATTTCTTTGACGAAAAATACCCCGACCAGAACGGGAATCGAACCCGAACACCCGGCATGTTAGTTATGACGCTAACCACACGGCCAAGGGAGCACCCCCTCCAAGCGGAACTTACGGAAGACAAAAAAAGTCGTCGGGAGCGAGCAGCAAATCAAGGCGAACTGGCGTGTGGCAGCTGAGAAGGTCGACAAATCGACTGTACAAAATCTGATGCTACTACTACTGAAAATTAAAGCCCGAGCATTGGTTTTTTCGCCGCAGAAGAATTAACTAAATATATATTTTGACGTGGGACTACGTCTAACCGTTCAATATAGGGGCCCATTTCAATATTTCGGTGTGAAAAAGTGTTCAGTCTTTGAACGCAAATACCTTCTCAATTAATGAATGGATTTTGGTTCCAACTACACACATTGATAGGAAATATTTACAGCAATTGTTTATATGCTACACATTGCTGTTTTTCAGCTCATATAAAGTTCAAATTAATGAGAAATTGGAAGAAAGAAATCCCTACTTTCCCATACATTTTGTCTGCGCTCCCGCAGCAAACAGTAATTCATTACAAGCAACCACGGGTACGGGTGAAACGTATGGACAAGGTGAAGGAGGGGGACAAAAAGAGATTGTAAATAATTATAGGCAGTCGCTACAACGTTAACTATAAGGCTATATAAAGTGAGCGATGGTGGGGCTTGGCCACATTCTATCATCGGACGCCAAGCAGGAAAGACGCTATCTTGAAATTGATTTTCAGCATAAGAGATATCGCTGCATTTGCAGGCTATGTATGCGGTGCGATACCGCAAAAGTGAGAAACAGGAGTTTCTATGGGATGTAGAGCAGAAGAGCCTGTCGAAGTGTGTTAAAAGCGGTGGAAGCACACAGTTATTTATGAAAAATGCAAATCCTAAATGGCCGCCACCACAAAATGGCGGATTACAAAGCCAAATTATATCACGATACCAGACGGTAAATACCTATTACGAAATGCTTACCATCAAGTGTGTGTTCGTTGCCGGCTGAACAATAACCCTTACAACATTTGCACCGCACAACACTTGCACGACAAAGTTTGATTTTTTCGTATTTGCATCTAAACGTTTGAGTGTTTGCTGAGTGTGCTCAGGTTTTATTTTATTCTTTGATTTTTTTTTCTGTAATTTTGTGCATGAAAAGTTGGTCATTATTGGATCTGTGCTCCATGATATTCGAATAATGGACACCCCTTGGTGTAGTCCCGACATTACCCAACCGTCTTTTTTTAATAATGTAATGTATGAACATCAAAAAGACATCAAAACATGAATTCCTAAATTAAGAATAAACATACTCTAAACGTTATTTTGTCTTAGCACTTTTTGGTCGTTCCACCCTTTAATCTACATTTCATCTTCATGTGTGATTTTTCACGAATTTACAGCATTTCAAAAATCGCCTAAAAAATTCGAATTTACGCTTTGTTCCTTTAATTTTTGTCGAGTATTTGACCTTTGGTGTCGTGTACGAATTACGTAACGCTAAAAATCCGGATTTTGGACCCCGTCCCCCCCTACGTAACGCAATTTCCTATCTTTAATACATTAAGAAAAGAAAGTAACGCAACCTCGACCCCCCTCCCCCCTCATCGCGTTACGTAATTTGTGCACGACGCCTTTCTTTCTATTCATTAGGCGGCGGTTACATTGCTTGCAGCTTTGTATGAAAATGTGACTACACGAATCATATGGAATCTTGACAAGTAAACAACCACATAGAATTGTATTGCTTCCCCTTGCTACGTTCGAATTCGTCGACTTCGAGTGAACGGAATAGTTTGTTTCTTTTCATCAGTTATTTTCCAATCCAGTTTTCTTATGTACTCCGATGCAATGTCTCTATAGCTTTTGAGCCGATTCCACACATGTCACGTTACATAGAGCGAATGGTATGTATTGTTTTGCTCAATTACAATTTTCAGCAGCAGTTACGATTCGGTAGTCATACAACTAGCAAGCAGTCAGCGGTGGCGGCGAAAGCGTCGAAAATAGCCTTTCCAAGACAGAGAATTTAGGACCTGTTTTCTAAATTTGCTTTGTTACGATTTATTTTCTGGTGCGGCTGCTCTCAGCCCCCGAGGATGTGATCTGCTGGTTCCGGAAGGGAACACAGCCTAAGCCCCTAGGCCTTATCCCTGACCTTGCAGGGATGGGCGCGAAAGGCCTGTTTAGGGTCCTCGGGTCTCAGGGTCGTCGCGTGAGTTGTGTGGGAAGGCTTTCGGATCTGGATTAACAGAGCTGGATTAACTGGATTGAGGCGATTTTCAGGTTAATGAACAACAGTTTATTGACTTACGGATCCTTCTAATGAGGTAACAGTTACTTCGGGCTTGTGGGGTGGTGGGAATTGGCATCAGCGAAGCGGTGTGAATTTACGACGATCGACAGCTGGCGTGATGTGGAGTTCTCCGTTGGTGATTTCTCCAGGATCTTAGCTTCAGTGACTTCCAGCGACTATGGCCAGCGACCAGGGCTATTTCAAGCCGGTTTCATCGCTCACTATGAATCAAATTTTTTCTTACAATGTGGTATTACACAATGGAATCTTTGTACGAAAACTTCGATCTGCACGCTTTCACGGTCGAAACCCAAGAGAACACATAATCAACTCCCATCCGATTTCCTTCTCGAACCTTATTCCTTCCTTCTTCCGGAATTCTTCCGTTCCAACCATTCCTTTTTCCTGCTGATCCAACTTGTCATACCGTCCTCTCCATCGTAGCCATCTAATGGTTAATTCCACCCAACCCCACCATGGGGGAGATTCAAAATTTAATAGGGTTTTCCCCTCGGTTTGGGATCCTCAACTTTTGCTATCGTCGAACATTGTTTTTCACTTTTAACCCTCCTGTACTCGCGTGCAAAATCGTAACACGTATACTCGCGCACGGTGTCACAGACCGAAAATTGAACTGGTATCTGGTTCCTGTAGCAATTGATGTAATGTAATGTTGCCATTGTAATGTTGCCATTGTGCATTTTTCAGGCTTTATTGGCATTTAATTGAAGAAGAGGGTATGATTGAATGAAAAAATTCCAAAACATATGTTTTCTTCGTCATTATTATGTTTTAATAGTCATCTAATTCTGCCTCATCAAAATAGAGTAATTTTTGATACTCCAACACGAATAACGAAATTCGAATTTTTCACTGTTATTAATTAAAAGTAAGCAACTGAATATAATTCATGGAAGTATAAAGAGCTATAAAATAACATAAAAACGTATTAATCGATTGTGGTTTCATTGGAGTAAGAATCAGAACATAGCATAACTACATGCTCGAAACAAACATATTTTTTACATTTCATGCAGTTGTTGCGTGTTTTTCGGGTCTTTTATTGAAGAGAAGAATGTATAACGACCATCTAGGTAATTACCAGATGAAAAAGGTTCTGGAATATAAAATTTGCATATGTTTAATATTCTTTGTCGCTGTTTTCTTGGTAAACTAAGAATTAATGCCTTTTTTTTAGATTTATGCCTCATCTAAAAAAAGATGATATAAAAGGATTTCTAGGAACTTTCTTTTCTTTTTCTTGTTTTCTTGTCGATATTGTCCATTATAAAAAATATCCCCGAATCTGTAACTGTTAAAAATTATAATAGGCTACCGATTAGTTTATAGTTTACTGTTTACAATTCTTCCAATTAATAAATATTCCACGCCACTAACCTTAATTTAAACATTTCATTCAACAATATTCTAGAATATGAAAAAAGCACTTGTCCAAAAAAGTTACTCCTATACTCGCGTCGGTGTGTCAGACCGAAAGTGTTAAAAGGTGTCACACGTCCCCTTTGTACCAACACATGCGATACGCTAAACGAGGACGAACGACGAATAATGAGGCTAGAGAGAATCGCAAAGTCGTAATGTTGATATTTACTGAGAAATGAACGAATTATTGATTTCTCGGTCTGACAGACCAATGCGCGAGTATAGGAGTGTTAAACAACGCTCCCGGAATCCAAATGATGAAAGTCAAATTTTCGTTCACTTTAATTCGAGATTCTAATTTTGTTACAATATATGGATACAGCTTCTATGGTAATATGTTTACCATGGGATGGGATTCTGTGCTCTCTTCGGTTGGAAACTGAAGGTTAAAATCTATTCCGCATCGGTTGCTGTCGCAGCCATCGCCGCCGAACGAGCATGTGCAGTCAAGAAGTTTCTTCTAAGCACGTGGCAAATTAATTTTCAGTGATTCATCGCAGTTTTACATTGAGTTTTCGTTTATGTTCGATATCTTTTATAGTGAAACCCCAAATGGCGACGGTAGCAACACGTAAGTATAATCCGTTTCCTTAACTATTATTGGGACATGCCGCAATCACTGTGAAAATAAACGCTTCTTTGTTAAGGTTTTGTTCCTTAAGTAAAAAAGATACTAAAGTTTCAAATCCTTCGGCAAAAAAAGTTCCGTGGAGTTCCGCTCCAAAACACCCCTCAACTTTTCATTCATTATACCCTTGATATTCTGCAAGTGATTCTTGTTGCTCAAGTCTGCTCTTCTGACCACAGTTTACGTTTTTTAGATGATATTTCTACAATCAAGAATATGCAAATTTTCGAACAATGGCAGTTGACCCCTCCCAAAGAAAAGATCGTTTGTTCACCTTTTTGTTGAGTTTTTATTATATGGATGATTTCTCTAAAGAATTTAAAGAAGAGCTCTCGAAATTTTGCAAAGTTTATTGCTACAAAATTAACCAGAGATGGTCGAAATGCTGTAGATCATATTCAAAATTCGTAAAGCAAAATTCTGACTGGTTATCAAAACCAGTTAAACTTCCGGCATATCAGAAAGGTAAAACTAAAGACGATTTGCAGTCTGTTCTTCAAATTGGTAAAGGAAGACCTCAGAAATCGTTTAACGAATGTTCGAAAAAGACAAAAAGTCGACGTGTTGAAGATCTTGTTAACAAGCATGCACCTGAAGGGCTTGCACTCGCTGCCAATGTATCAAACTGTTCGAGTGGCAATCAGGAGAAAACACTGACGGCGGCACAAGCACTGGCTCTATATGTTGATTTAGATCTCTCTGAAAGAAAGTACAATGTACTTCGAAGTACTTTGAATGAAATACATCCAAATTTGCTACCTAGTCTTTATGAATTGAAACAAGAAAAAGCAAAAATAACTCCTAAATTGATATTCTTGGCATTCAGTCAGAAATGGAGAAGAAAATTAAAGCGTTACAGGTTTTCATTATCAACAACGATAGCGCTCAGATCGTTGTAAGTTTTGAAATCCATCGTACCATGATAGATGGAAAGGTGGCAATTGTGATATCCGGAAATAAAGCTTCTGAAAAATGCTTAATTTGTGGATCTTTTCCGAAAGAGATGAATACATCGAAGGCTGTTGAGGCAGTACCAAATACCACTGCATTGCGAGATAAAATGTTTTGAATACGTAACTTACATCGCTTACAGGTTAGCATTATAGAATTTATACACCATTGTGTATAAATAATAACTATCATTCATTTCAACCGATTACCACTCAAAACCTGGAAAGTGAAAACTGCTGAACATAAACAAGAGTATGAAAGCAGAAAGCGAGAAATTCAAGAGGCGTTCAAGTCAAGGGTGAGTCTAGTTGTGGACAAGCCGAAACCGGGGTATGTTTCAAGCAATGACGGCAACACTGCACGAAAATGTTTCTCGAATCCACAAACCAGCTCGGAAATAACAGGGGTAAGTGTGGAGCTGATAACGAATTTCGCTACAATTCTCCGTATAATATCGTCGGGGCGAAAAATTGAAATGTCCAAATACCAGAATTGTCGGATACAAGAGATCTCTACATAAGCCTGTACGGATGGTATTTTATGCCTGTAACTGTGCATAGGTTATTGGTACACAGTTCAGACATTATGGAAGCATTTGATCTGCCTATTGGCCAGTTATCGGAAGAGGCTTTAGAAGCTACACACATGCTGATCAGGGAGAACAGGTTGAAGCATACAAGGAAAGCATCAAGAATTTACAGTAATAAGGACTTGATGAACTATATGCTGCTTTCTTCTGACCCTTCCATAGCAGGGGAGAGAAAAACTATAGCGAATAATCATCACACGGATGTCAATGATATTTCTTCTTTTTTTTTGCTGGTACAGTTGAATTTGATTCTGTTTGTCTTTTTAATGAAACTGAATAATTTACAAAATAATCGAAATATGTAAGAAAAGAAATAAGACATAAGCTTTCTCATCACATTAATTAAAAGAGGTGTACTTATTCATAAACTAACAAATATTACGAAATAGAAAAAAATAATTTTAAGGAAAATTCCAAAATAATAAATAGATAATAAAGTTTCTCCTGCTATACATTACATGTATGGAATGTAAAAATTAAATGTGACCCTAAAATAGAAAACATTTAAAAATGTAAAAATCACCACAGTGGCGTTTGCGTAACTTTGCCATTCGGATGAAAAATAAAAGATTATATTATTTGTGTATTATCCAAACAGGAGAAATATTCCGGAAAGCATTTTATTTCTTCATAACATTATTAATTTGGCGTTTAAGATACTTTTGCGATTATGTACAAAACGTTAGTATTTAATGCGAACGAAATCGTATAAAGCATTAATCTTTTATGCGAAGAGTAGGAATATATAAATCAAACGTTGCCCTAGAGTAAAATGTATTTAATTGTTGAAAATGAAGCACTAGCAACTTAGACGAAAAAAAATGTATAAAAAAAATAAAAATCACCACGGTGGTGTTTAGGTCACTGTGTCGTCGGATGAGATATAAAAGATTGTGTGTTATAATTAGCCTTTTATCTAAACAGGAGAAGCATTCCAGTGAACAATTTAATTTTATGTCACTATTAATATACTATACACTATTAATTTGGCGCCTAAGACGCTTTTGCGATTAAGTATAATACATAAGTCTAACATTTTTTCCATTATACCTATCCGAAAAAATAACTATAAGGGTTGTTTTGATTTTTGTCCCGCATCCCCATATATTCAGAGTACTGTGCGTCGTCGCAAACAATATATTCGGTCAGGTTTTTCTGTTGCCTTTCTGCGAAAAGTTCTGTAAAGGTATGATTTGTTGATTATTTCTTTTGAAATGATAATTCTGAATCCTAATGACTTTGGTGTAGTCCTACGTCTCTCAGGAACTTGGGACAAACCCATGTCATTTGCAATCAGTTTAGTGGCTATGCTATATATAATTAATATATACTCATACACCTCAATGGACAAGCGTGTATACACGATAACCACAATGAATATGGCATTCCGAATCTCTTCACCTAGTAAATCACCGATGAATCAAATTTGCCACCCTGATGGCGGCGTGATCAATCGCGCCACTGCTGGTGGTTTACTTGATCAAGCCAGATCATCACCGGATGTCATCATTGTACGTCACGAATCGGTCCGGGTTCATAGTCCAAACCTCTAAACGCTGCTGAACCATGTGCGTTGATGACCTCTCAAGTGAGGTTCTCGCCGTGAGTGAGGTGACGAGAGGGAGATGATGATTGATAGTAAATCACCGACCGGCGCTCTTTCATCCCTAATCGTACCGCAAAACACCTTCCAATCTCGACATGGAACACCTATGTTGCTGTATGTGTAGATATGTGCTTTGAACACCCCAGCGAACACGCGCGTGTACACGCGATAGGCCCTAATTACCGGCGTGACGAATCTTGGCGGTTTTTTGTTTTGCTTTTTTTTTCTTGCTGCCGGTTGCCGGCCTAACCACGAGCGGCCGGGATCAAGGTGAAGGTCATTTAATGGCTGTCTTTCCTAGCCCATCAATCCGTGATCCGGACGTGACGGACGATACAAAGCGTTGCCGACGTCGATAATCTGTCATAAGTGGCGATTAGATGAACGACCACCAACCAACCACCAATTCGGAGGATATTTCGGCGTGGGAGAGGAACGGCTTTTTGTGCCTTTGTTCTCATCGGTTGCGGTTTGTTATTTTCGCCAAAACTTTGATTGCTCAATTATTGGCGGCGGCGGCGGGGGTTTTCCACCCGGATTCGTCACAGATGGTGTAGCTCTGCGGGAATGTGTTGCGCTGGGTGATGATTCGAGAAATGCATTCGAATTTACGATTCAATATATGATAGTTGTTACAGGAGTGGAGTTAATAACTAGCGAATTGTAAAGTGATCAATAAACCGATTTTCACTATATTTAGCAGAGTTTATCGAAGAAGCGAGTGGAGCAGAATTTTGAGAAACGACTAGATTACAATGGAGACGTTTCCATTTATTCGATTCCGCAATACAAGCATAGACTAATTTCATGCCAACTCGTCTTAGGAGTTGGCATCACCATCTCTGATAGCAGTGAAACGTTGTGGGTGTAAAGACATGGGTCATTTAAGCAACTTTGCATACTTGAAATATTCGAAAAAGAATTAGACTACTTTTTGGAAACAGACAACAATTTTTTCTTAATTTTTTACAAAAATTTATAATTTAAAAACTATGATACCTACAAAATTATTATTAAAGAATGAAAAGTAGGAAATTGTTTAAATTTGCACAAAAAAATACCAAACATTTTTTGGAAAAAAAATTCGCAGACAAAAAAGTTATTTTAAAAATTAAAATTCTTTTTTTTTTAATTTCCCATAAATATATATATGAATAGCCCTTACAATTTCCAATAAGTCGTCCATCCATCGGAAGACGGCCACTTTTACAGGGAAAAAGTTTTTCGAAAAACAACTTTTTCATGTTTTCTTCGAAAAAAGTACAACTATCCCTAATTTTGTTCAAACTCAAGATAGCGATATACTGTGTTCGACAAAGATTTATACTAATGACAGACATACAGCTGTACTACCGCTGTACTTCGAAAATTGTATGTCTGTCACCATGTACAGCGCTAGAACCTACAAGCAACTCGGTACAATCGCTGTATCTGTACCGACCTATTTCACCGTTGTACATGGTTACAGCTTGTCAATTTCAACTGCTCGCAGCGCCATAGACGGGTAGTGGTGGCACCATGAACAAGTTTTGTCAACACCGAATCAAAACACCGCAGTGTTAAATATTCAGTTAGAGACGAATGAACTCCCAGAGTTTAAAGTCTCTTAAATCCAACACCAATTCCAATTCCTATTCAGTTCGTGAGGAAAAAAACGAAAAAAACTATAAACTATATATACCTGTGGCCAAGAGAGGTTGAACAATGGTAATGGAGCTAGCAAAGAAAAGGAAGGCTACGATGCTCGACAAATCGGGGATGCTGGTCGTCATTGAAGTGTGGAAGGACAATATTCTGTCTCTTCGGAGCACTTCCAAGAACTCCCACATCTACAAGCAAATGTGTGAGGAGCTGAAAGGCCACGGCGTTATACTATAATCTCTCTCGGAAGTACAGGTAGATACTTTTTGAAAAGAATATAAAATCAAGTCAAAATAATGGCATATTTGGTCCCTACGTGGGGAAATGTGCCCTTTGTCAAAATAATCACAAGTGCCCCTGATTTTCATAAATTCCTGATCCACTGAAAAAAATTCATGAAATTAATGCCAGAGATAAGATATTTTTTGTGGCATTTGTGATTATTTTGACAACTGAGCAACTAAAAAGACATATTTACAAAGCATACGGACCAAATATGCTTTTATTTTGGCTCGAATTAACATGCTTTTCGGCTGTTTAAACGTTTGAGTCAGCACTCTACGGGCAATTTTTTGAGATAGTGTACTTTTACAGATTCGAAAGAACGCCATGGGGCCCTCAGGAGGATCACCTTCTTCTTGGGATTATTTTGATATTCTACACAGCTTTCTCCATACTTATAAACAAAACAGGTGATTGGTTCCGGTAAGTTAAAAGTAATTTTGACAGTAAATTTTCGAAAGAAGGAGACTGCATGGATCGACTTTCTCTTGTGTTAAACATCATCTAGAAAGCTTTCCTTATCATTTTTAATTTATTAAATGTGAGATAAGAACTTCCCTTTCAATTTGAGTCGTACAAATATAGGATCAAATCTCATGCAATGGGTGACTTTAGCGGTGGTCCAAATGACCTGTTTGGTATAATTATTCTGAAAAGAATCAAACTGAGACCTTGCAGAATCATGCGCGGAACGTGAATGTATGTAAATAACCACTCAGTCTTAGCATTAAAATTCATTTTCATTGAAGCAGCTTTGGATTTATGAGTAATTTGAGTTGGGTTCTGATTCAAGATAGAATAGATAGTTCATCCGGCATTTTCTGGAAAGTATTCCAGCCAAATTTTATAGTTTTTCACTCAACTTGAAAACAGTTTTTTGATCTATATCAGGCATTAACGAAGCAACTAACAATATCTTTTATTTTATTCCAGATCATGACTACTGCGATGCTGAGTATTTAGATGAAGCGTACAACCCGGAGAACGACACATTCGCTCAATCTATGTTTATGTCACCTTCTGCGCCGACATCATCAGTATCATCGCCATCACCAACACTGCCATCATCAAGCCGCAGGAAAAATTGTTGTTGGCTATAAAGGAAAACGAAAATATGGTTACTTTTATGGAGCATTCCAAGACTACAGATCTTCAAATAATCGAGCTCATGAAAGAAAATAACGCGTTGATGAGCAAGCTGGTCGATAAAATTTGAATTGTGTACTTGGAAATTTGAACCAAATAAAACATGTTCAAAAAATCAAATGAATACAGAAATTGATAAAAAGCTTGCGGTGGTGGGTACCACCCACTGTTATTACAGTGAATATAGGGGGAGATAATGGGACAGTTTCCCTGTGATATTTACCGAAATGTACCATCAGTGCGTTTCTAATCCTGGATGCTGATGAGTTTTCGTTTCTTACTATCAATCCTCTTTGTGGTTGTTGCTTCGAATTTAAGGTTTGAAGCTGGATCATCCATTTTTTTGTTAATATTATATGTAATTTATTATTAATTGTTACATGTTACATAGGTTATGTAGAATGCAGCAAGTTTTGATAATTGTATTGACATTATTTAGGTCGACCTCCAAACCTTTCCCGATTCTTCTGAAACGGGCCTTCAGATGGCCGAAAGCATTCTCTACAACCCGTCGGCATGCTGATAGATGATAATTAAATAACTTTTCATGCTCCGGCTGATCTACAGAAAATAGAAACGGCTTCATCACCTGGTTTGACAGTCTGAAAGCCGAATCGCCGATCAACAGCATCGGTACTACAACCCCTTCGATTAGTTTCGAATGCGCTTTAACTGTCTCGTTCGTGCAGTGTACTTTTTTGAGTTTGGAGTTCTCAAAAATAGTTGAATCATTTGAACGGCCAGGAACTCCTACGTTGATATATGTGAACCGGTAACGATGATCCACCGCAGCAAACAGAATAACCGAATGCCATCCTTTGAAGTTATAGTAGTCGGTTGCCTCATTTTTTGGTACTTTTACTTCTATATGGCATCCATCAATGGCACCGTAGCATTGTGGAAAACCCAGTTTCTCGAAGCCACCGACTATTTCTGATATCTTCTCCGAGGCTGGTGGGTATGCGTCAAACACTTCGTGTTGCACAACATCTACAACCGCATTGCAGATTTCAATGACCAGTTCACCCGTAGTTGTTCTTCCTACACCGAATAGACTTCCAATAGTTCTATATTCCGCTGACGATCCGAAAGCATACAGGGCAATAGCGATGCGTTTCTCCAACCGAATAGCAGACCGCCAAAGAGTATCTTCTCTTTGCAGGCGATGTAATTTTTTGACCAACAAATTAAACGTACATCTGTCAACCCGAAACGCGTTTTTGAATTTTTTATCACTAAACTTTGGTACTTCATCTTCCCAAAATCTAGAATTTTCTACCTGAAAGACCGATATAGTTAGAGAAATTAAAGTTGATATTCAAATGCATCTTACATTTGACCACACCCTACGTTTTCGGGATTTAACCGGACTAGAGAGTAACGAAACGTATTTCCTGTAGAGCTTCCTAGATATCAAAGCTAACATCCTATATTTTCTGCTCTGCTTCAACAGCATTTGAATTTTTCTGTTATTGTGAATCATTTTCGTTCTGATTACGTTCAGCATCCTGAAGAAATAAAGATACAAAGAATAAACAAGCAAG
This sequence comes from Toxorhynchites rutilus septentrionalis, assembly GCF_029784135.1. NCBI lineage: Eukaryota > Metazoa > Arthropoda > Insecta > Diptera > Culicidae > Toxorhynchites > Toxorhynchites rutilus. Next base: position 267,423,076 of record NC_073745.1, read on the forward strand.
AACGTTGACGGCATTGAGCTTCGTATTACGAAACGGGGGAGTAGGCATGACAATATGGGTTTGCAGAAGAAATGAACACACTTTCAAAATAAAAACTATGAATGATAATTATTTTTCCCAAATCAAATTAGTACTCCATGTAAATGAAAATCACTTTTGCATGCAAGTAGTGAAAAAATATCGTACAAAAATTATGTCTAAATATAATTTTATATTATAATGGTAAGTTTTGGTGAGAATATTTGGAACATTATAGAAAATAGTTTAAATTAGGGTCAGAACAACGTACTTCTAGTAGGCAAACAACGCCAAGAAAAAAAATTTTATACTAATTTTAGTAATTGAAAACTGCCTTAGGGTCGACTAATCTGATAGAGAACAGTTGGCCTCACACAAACTAATGTCGTATCCAGATGTCGACACCATTCCGTCGTCAACCCGAATGCAATAGATTTAAATTCCTGATTGTCAGTTTGACATGTGGTACAATGTACAACCAAAGTATGTCTGTCATGGTACGATAGTACCTGTACAACGCTGTACTCTTACAACGCAAGTACAGCTGTATGTCTGTCCCTGGTATTAGATTGATGAGACATAACATGACAAAAAATGTCATAACTCACTAATACTGGTAAGCATTTGTATAATATACATGGTACAGCAATATAAGGTTAATACGAGCGAGCGAAACAAAAGACTAATAAGCTTTCCGCATACTTTGCCACATACACGGCCCAAACCGAGATAGATATTGTTCTCCTTAATGCGCTCCTTTTCTACTCTTAGAAAACGCTTTCCAACTTCATTTTATAAAGCTAGAGGCGAATGAACTGAAAAGTTTAAAGCCTCTTTAATCCAACATCATCATCATCATTTTATAATCAGGTGCAATATTGTCACGTATTTGCTGAACAACTCCCGAAGCATCATTAGCCATGTGGATAGCGTAGTCGTGCAAAAAAAGCTTTGCATCCCACCCGCGCGGTGGTTCGATCCCCATTGATGTCGTATGTGGACTTTGTTTTTTGGCACAATTCCAAATGAAATGAGAAAAGAAAACAGAAAGAGATGTCTGCACGCATACATACAAACCATTTTTAAGCTTTTAAAATAGCTCATTATTTGCGCATTTGACTCTCCAGCACACTGAATGGCCAACGCTAGTTTAGGTGTAGGATTGTTGTTACAACATAAAAAAATGAAAAATTCAACTCAACAATGCAACCACAATGTGCCACAGCAAAGCGTGGCAGGGTACAGCTAGTCTATATAAATAAAAATGTAAGGCAAAATCTGTTGGTCAGCGGAAATCCCGAAGAAGGGTTCGATTTTAGCCTCCTGTATTATGTTGTATTCGTCTCTTCTCGTAGATCAATATAGTTGAGAGGAAAATCGGAAAATTTCCGGAAAATCCTGAGGGAAGGTCGGAAAATTCGGAAAATTTAATTCCCACATGTTCGAAAATTACATCATAATAAGCGTTGTTAGTCCATTGGATATTTGCGCTATCGAAATTGATCTTTGTTCGTAAGTGGAAATGGATTTTCAGGCGAAATAACGCATTTCCATATCTTATATCTATAATTAAAAATGGGAGGCCAAATGTGTTGGTAAGCGCACAACCCGAGGAAAGAATGGTTCAATTTGAGCACTTTTTCGAACAACAACTTTTTCATATTTTCTTTGAAAAAAAAAAACAACTTATCCTAATTTTGTTTAAAGTCAAGATATACTGTATTCGACAAAGTTTTAGATCTTGTTAAAATATAAACTATTGTCGAAGACATCAACTTTCTATCTTTTATAGTTTTTGGAATATAAGTCATTTTTGTATGAAGACTCCTGAAAAAAATAATGTTTTGCTCGTTGTGTGTAAATTCTCACGTTTGACATGTTCTTGATATGTTTCCAAATAGAGAAAAGTTAGCAGAGCATGTAAATTGCGATTATTTATGCATAAAACTGTTACGAATTAAACATTAATACTATTATTTCAAAGCAAAAAATTAAAAAGTTATATTTATATTTATATTAAATCGTTTATTTTTACAGGCTCAGTTACATAAGTTTAAAGGAGCCAAACTCCTATCTGTAGTTACAAGTATACATAAACATTTTTTATTAATTCTAATGATAATGAAGTAGAGAACCGATTACTCGCGGCTTGCTCGATTTTAGAATGGTGACATTTTGTTTCAGGAAAAGGATGGGATATAAGGATATGTTGACAATGTTCACACTCACATTCGCACTCACATTCATCATACTCAATTCTTAAGCCTATCTTATATCTAACATGTATTTACATTTCACCTTATTCTAAAGGGTGTGTCACATCAAATTGCATCACGGAAAAAACGCTGTAGAAATCTAATTTTTAGGAATTAAATCTTCAGCTTTCGCTTATAATCAGATAAGAGTGTATAGATCACGTTGGCCATGCTTCACTGTAAATTTTTCGTAAATTTGGAAAAATGTCGTCGAATGAAAAAGAGCGTCGTGAATTAATCCTGCGCACTCATTTCGAAAATCCGGAGTTGTCACATCGGGACATCGGTAAGATGCTGGGAATCGTCCAATCCACGGTCAGCAGAGTACTTAAACGATACTTCGAGAACCTAACCATCGACCGGAAGGTGAAGAACGGCAAAAATGGATGCTCCGTCAGTGAAGAAGATCACAAGCGCGTAGTTAAGCAGTTTAGACGTGATCCGAGAAGTTCGGTCCGGGATGTCGCCAATAAGCTGAATTTGTCAAGTTCATTCGTCCAGCGGACCAAGCAGCGGGAGGGCCTGCGTACATACAAGGTTCAGAAGGCTCCTAACCGCGACGAAAGGCAAAACATGGTGGGGAAGACGCGAGCCCGGAAGCTGTACACCGAAATGCTGACGAAGCCGCATTGCCTGGTAATGGACGACGAAACCTACGTCAAAGCGGACTTTCGTCAGCTACCGGGCCTGTTGTTCTTCTCCGCAGAGGACAAATTCAGCGTTCCGGAGGAGATTCGCAAGCAGAAACTATCCAAGTTTGCCAAAAAGTACATGGTGTGGCAAGCGATCTGCTCTTGCAGAAAGCGAAGCGCCCCCTTCGTGATGACCGGCACGGTAAACGGACAGGTTTACCTTAAAGAGTGCCTACAGAAGCGCTTACTACCACTATTGAAGCAGCACGAGGGCCCGACCATCTTCTGGCCGGATCTCGCTTCGTGCCACTATTCAAAGGACGTGTTGGAGTGGTACGAAGCCAACGGGATCACCTTCTTGCCAAAGGAAATGAAGCCCAACGCGCCGGAGCTTCGCCCAATAGAGAAATATTCCGGGAGAACCCAAAAGTTGTCAAATCGGAGGCGGACTTCAAGAGAAAATGGATGTCTGTTCAAAAAAACAACAACCTGACGTTGTACAGAACCTTATGGACGGGGTAAAGAGGAAGGTGCGAGCATACGGGCTTGGGCTCGAAGTATGAATAAAAAGAAAATGCCAAAAGTTGTTTAATAGTTTATAGTTTACTGTCTAAAATTTTGAAAAGGATCGGTCTACTGGGCGAATTTCTACAGCGTTTTTTCCGTGATGCAATTTGATGTGACACACCCTTTATTGTTAGTATGAAGGGATTTGATTTCTCGCGAAGGAAAAGGAAAAGGAGAATATAATGATATAAGGACAATCACACACGAAGATCGATAGCTTTTAGGAAGACATATATTTGGGACATGTAATCAAGGTCTAACCGAGCCAACACGTCTCTCACCGGCATCATGGGCTGCCTTCCTCTAGCCCGAAGAGAGTTTTCTAAATTCGATCTGGCAACAAGATACTCCTCGCACGACCAAACAACGTGTTCGATGTCGTGGTAACCTTGGCCACAAACACAGATATTGCCATCGGCAAGATTAAAACGAAAGAGTAGCGCGTCTAACGAACAGTGATTGGACATGAGTCGAGAGAAGGTGCGAATAAAGTCCCGACTTAAGTCCAGACTTTTGAACCATGGTTTGAGGCTAACCTTAGGGATAATCGAGTGAAGCCACCGACCCAATTCATCTTCGTTCCACTTACGTTGCCAGTTAGCGATGGTATTTTTACGGACTAAAGAATAAAATTCATTGAAAGCGATTTGACGCTGATAAATATCGCCTTCAATTGCACCTACATTTGCTAATGAGTCAGCCCTCTCCTTATCCGGAATTGAGCAATGTGAAGGGACCCAGACAAAGGTAATGACATAACAGCGTCTGGTTAAAGCACTCAAATTTTCTCGTATTCTCTCAAGGAAGTACGGCGAGTGCTTTTCCGGCCTCACTGAACGGATAGCTTCGACAGAGCTAAGACTATCCGTTACAATGTAATAGTGTTCAACAGGTCGTGAGGCGACGCTGTCCAGCGCCCAATGTATTGCTGCCAATTCAGCAATATACACAGAGCAAGGATTCTGAAGACTGTGGGAGGTGCTAAAAATTTCGTTGAACACTCCAAATCCTGTGGACTCATTCATAGAGGACCCATCAGTAAAGTACATATTATCACAATTGACACGCCCATACTTTGCATTGAAGATCGTAGGAACGATCCCCGATCGATGATAATCTGGAATTCCATGGATTTTCTCCTTCATGAACAGATCAAAATGTACAGAGGAATTGATGTAGTCAGGAAAACAAACACGGTTGGGAGTATACGAAGAAGGATCAACCTGCATGGAGATGAATTAATGATATGAGCTCATGAATCCTGAATGAAAATTTAGCTCGATAAGCTGCTCAAAATTTCCGATCACCAATGGGTTCATAACCTTACACCGGATGTGGAACTGAAGAGATAATAAATTGAAGCGATCTTTTAGTAGGAGTAGGCCTGCCAAAACCTCGAGACTCATGGTATGCGTTGAGGGCATACATCCCAACGCAATACGGAGACAAAGATACTGAATTCGCTCGAGTTTAATGAGATGTATTTTGGCAGCTGATTGAAAACAGAAACTGCCATACTCCATCACTGAGAGAATAGTTGTTCGATACAACATTATAAGATCTTCTGGGTGGGCTCTCCACCAGGTGCCGGTAATTGTACGGAGAAAGTTTATTATTTGTTGACATTTTTTACTCAGATACCTAATATGGGCCCCCCAAGTACATTTGGAGTCGAACCAGACCCCAAGATACTTGAATGACATAGCATGAGTGATCGGTTTACCCAAAAGTTGAAGCTTTGGTTTTGCTGGTCTATGCTTCCTAGAAAAACCCACCATCTCTGTTTTCTCCGTGGAGAATTCGATCCCTAGCCCAATGGCCCAGGTTGAAAAATTGTTCAAAGTATCTTGTAAGGGTCCTTGCAGGTCGGATTCGTTTGGTCCTACGACAGACACCACTCCATCATCTGCAAGTTGTCTTAGGCTGCAATTTTGTGTAAGGCAATTGTCGATGTCGCTTACATAGAAGTTGTACAAAAGGGGGCTTAAACATGAGCCCTGGGGGAGGCCCATGTAAGAGACCCGACTTACTGCCGAATCTCCGTGAGAAAAGTTCAAATGTTTCTCACAAAGCAAGTTATATAACATATTATTCAATAGAGGCGGCAGACCCCGAGAGTGTAATTTGTCCGACAAAACCTCTATTGAAACAGAATCGAAGGCCCCCTTTATGTCCAAGAATACTGAAGCCATTTGTTTTTTTTCGGCGTAAGCCATTTGAATTTCTGAAGAAAGCAACGCAAGACAATCATTCGTCCCCTTGCCCCTGCGGAACCCATATTGTGTATCTGAGAGTAGGCCATTCGTTTCAACCCATCGATCAAGGCGAAACAAGATCATTTTCTCCAACAATTTCCGTATACAAGACAGCATTGCTATTGGGCGGTACGAATTGAAGTCGGACGGTTTTCCGGGTTTTTGAATAGCTATAATTCGCACTTGTCTCCAATCATCTGGAACAACATTATGCTCCAGAAACCGATTGAATAAATTCAACAAGCGATGTTTCGCCACATCAGGGAGGTTTTTTAACAAGTTGAACTTAATTCTATCCGTTCCTGGAGCCGAATTGTTACAAGAAAGGAGAGCAAGAGAGAATTCTACCATCGAAAACTCGGAATCAAGATCGCACCTACCTTGTGGTATATCTCGAACAATTTTTTGCACAGGAGCGGAATCAGGACAAACCCTCCGTGCAAAATTAAAAATCCATCGATGTGAATATTCTTCGCTTTCATTCGATGAAGAGCGATTTCTCATGTTTCGAGCCACTTTCCATAATTTTTTCATTGACGTTTCTCGTGACAAACCTCCCACGAAATTTCGCCAATAAGCACGTTTTTTCCCTTTGATCAAGTTTTTAAATTGATTTTCAAGGTCCAAATACGTTTGAAAATTCTCAATGGTTCCACGTTTCCGAAAAGCTTTAAATGCGTTCGATTTATCCTGATAAAGCTTGGAACATTGGCTATCCCACCATGGATTGGGAGGCCTTTGACGAAAAGTGGAGCCTGGGATGGGTTTCGTTTGAGCGCGAACCGCGCTGAAACGAGAAAGGAAGTTATACACCTCCAATGGAGAATTTAAAAAGTTGTTGTTCGAAAAACTTTCTCCATGTAAATGTACCCATCGTCCGATGTTCTGAAAACTTGTTGAAAATTGTATGGGCTGTATATATCTATTTTTTCAGAATTTTAAAAGCATATGTTTTCGAGAAAAATTGAATTTAAATTTTCAAAATATTTTTTTTCAATGAATTTTTTTTCCAAAAAAAAATCTTTGATAATTTTTAATGAAAACCAAAATAATTTCCTACATTCCATTCATTGACTAAAATTTTGTAGGTCTGGTATTTTTTTGTATGTTTTTTTTTTAATTTTGAGTTTTTTCAACTTTTTTTTGGAAAATCTTAAAATAAAAACTAAAAGATCTACAAAAAGTTGGTCAGAGAATGAAATGTAGGAAATTACTTAGGTTTTCATAAAAAATTATCAAATATTTTTTTGGAAAAAAATTTCATTGAAAAAAAATATTTTGGAAATCAAAATTCATTTTTCTCGAAAACATATGCTTTTAAAATTCTGAAAAAATAGATATAAATAGTCCTTAAAATTTCGAAAAGATTTCCATACATTGGACGATGGACACATTTACATGGAAAGAGTTGTTCGAACAACAACTTTTCCATTTTTTTTTTTTGAAAAAAAAGTATTAATGTTTAATTCGTAACATTTTTATGTATAGATTATCGCAATTAGCATGCTCTGCTAACTTTTCTCTATTTAGAAACATATCAAGAAAATGTCAAAGAATTTACACATAAAAATGTTACGAGCAAAACATTATTTTTTTCAGGAGTCTTCATACAAAAATGACTTAATTTAGATTTTAAATGATTTTTGACATGCTGTATCTTCGAGAAAAATCAACGCATATCGATGGGATGCACATCATTTCGAAGCTACAACTTTCAGGTATCAGAACATTTTACGTACATATTTTTATCTTGGTGTGTGTAGGTATGGTGGGCAAAAATATCGGGAAGAAATGAAAAATCGATTTTTCTTTCTTTTATCAAGAATATTCTGGACCAACACAATTTTTTGCCAACCAACTCAACAGCAAATCCAATTAACCTCATCAATCAGCTTTTTTTGGTTCCAAGAACGTTTCTGTAGGACCTTTCCACACAATTCTTTCAATTTTGAAGTAGAAAATTTTGAATGATGTATTCTGTTTTAGAATTAAAAAATATGGTAAGAAAATAGGAAAAAAAAAGAACTAAGTGCTTGTTTTCCAGCGGGTTCGTCGGAATTTTTTGAACTGATTTAGCAATGAACTTTTCGATCAGCCAATCGGTAATTATAATCAATTACAGCCTCTAATGGTCCATTTTGAGACTCACCAATCAGACCCCCAAGAATCGATCCCCACTAACGACAGTGCAGGACCATCCTCGATGCTACCCAATGTCCCCCTGCCGAAGGGTCCCGACAGATAATTGGCTGGTGCTTCATATATTAAGCAATTATATGACATCGGTGTAGGTCCGAAGTAACCGGCGACCGTATCGCGGCAGGGGGTAATGACGATCAATCTGCAAAATGTCTCGAGAGAAAAAAAAAGGGAAGCACCCCGGCGGATTCGACGATTATTTACGTTATACACATTTGAAATAATTTGTGAAATGAATTTTGATATGGTCCTGGGATGACGATAATAACGATGTGAATCCGGGCGCTGTCAGTGAATAGAACGAATTCATTAAACCCATCCATTCCGCCGGTCGATCGCCGACTGGACTTCAATTCGGAAAACATTCAACTTTAATGGTAGAGTAAACGCTCTCCTTGTTCGAAAGGTGGAACGGACTGAAATGGTGCGGAGTCTGGACAAGCCGCGCACGCCATTAGACGGGAAACTGGTTTCGGTTGCAGTGGCCGCACACGCTGCACTCGGTCCGGGGGATGAACCAACACGCGCCTGCCGGATTCGCTTTCATTCGTCGGCATGGTCGGAGGGAAGCAAATTCGCATTATTCGTTGGTGATTCAGTTCGATACTAGCATTGCTGGGAGGCCTGCACTCATTGACAAATTGTGAAGCGAAGAACATCGTGGAGAAAATGGTAAACAAAATTATCATTTCCCCCCGGAGAGTCGTATCCTGTTCTCGAAGGACGGTTTGCTATAGCTTTTCGCCGGCACAGTTTCCGGAATCGTTCGCTCTGCCTGAGCTTTCGCCCAAGCCAAGAGCATTCCTTGTGGGTAAGCAGATGATGTGATTCAATTATTGTTCAAAGGAGGATCGGAAATTGTTGCTCTGGTGGATCCACCCAGAGATGACCACCGGGATTGTGACCACCAGCCGATTGTTGACCACCGCGTCGAGATGTTTTTTTCGTTTCTGCTTGCTGCGATATTCAATTATGCAAATTGCAATGCTGTGCGACTCTAATGAAGTAATTATACCTATAATTAGGACAGAGGACAGGGAGTTCCACAAATTTGTGGCGCATGTTATTCGACACACACCGGCAGATGAGTTTTACCAGAATGGACACAATAAGTCGCTTGCAGTCACATCGGGACAGGGTGTTATGAGCTGGAAGTGATTTCGCCGCTGCTACCGAGTCATTGCTTTTCACGATACAATCGCTCTTCGGGCCTTCGAACAAATGAAACATGGCTGCATTTTTTTAACAAACTGTTGAATGATTGTAAAACGTCGAGTATTACCCAAACATGCTTGATCCCATGTTTTGATTTTTATATTTTTGTTCGCCAACTTTTGCCATCTAAAAGGAACAAGTAAAGTAGCGAAAAATCACAATCAAGAATAATTTTATCTAAAGAAAGAACAAATCATCTTAAAAATAAATCATCCGTTGTGACAATTCTTCAGTTTATGATTTGCTACCGTGCTGAACGGACATGCAAAGCTGTTAGCTTATAATGTGTTTTCAGAATACTCACAAAGAAAACTGTACAGTGCTGAGTTTGCATTGGCGTGCGGAAGCAAAGCAGAAGAGACTTCGATTTCGCATTGATTTTGATTCTAATTTCGGTCCAGTCAGCGAGCCGGTTTGAGAGATAACATTAAAATTTCCAAACTGTCTCGTAGCTAATCTAGGTTTTGATCTTCTAATTTTTTGCAATTCCAAATTGAGCTCATTTCAACGGACTATTTTAGTTTACGCTTCATGTTCAATCATGGACTCGCGATGCGGAGTTAGCTAATATTCGTTCGAAAGTAATCCTTTGCGTAAAATGATTTTACTGAAGTGTTATTTTTTCTGCTGATGTGTATATCCGTCACCCACATGCAACATTGTACCATGCGCCAGTATAAATGCATAGTTTTAGAGATTTCAAATTACTGAAATAAAACATTGAAGCTTCTCTAGTAACCGTAACCGGTCATCAGTGTAGCTCCCATGATGGACTACAGCGAGCACAATTCACCGTGAAGCAGTTCACGGTTTCACGAGTTTTCCGTTATTTCAGTGTTTCACAACACAACAGCTTAATAATGGAAGAGACGCGTCCATTTTCCTCGCCAAACCCCGTTTTTTGCCGGGAGCTTGTGTGAATTTAGGAATGTGTTCGGACTTCTTCGTTACTACTTCCGGTCAATAATTCAATTTTCGCGAATTCGTGCATCGTTTCCGTGTTAAAAGTGCAGCGCATTTCAAACTGGATTTTTTACTGCGGCGAGGGCTGTGTTCCACAGTTGAAAACTGAGGGTGAACATTCGTTCCGCAGCTTTCGATGCCTTCGTCGTCACCACACAACCGATTCGGTTCGGATTTTCTGTTACCGTTCTTCGAAAGGTGCTGCGTGGTATAATTTGTGATTAGTTCATTGAGAGTTATGTCTTTGGAAGCGATTGCGAAGTATGTTTGCTTAGGGATACTGAGCAAAACATGCTGTGCTTGGATATTCAATAAGTTAAGTGTTTTTGTGCAACTCTAGTCAGCGAAAATATTCAACAGTCCATGTTAATGCTGAGGTTGAAAGCTGGAAGGTTGAAAATCTGTGAATGATTTGCGCCGATCAGTGCCAGCATTTAGTTAAAGATGATAATGGTCCCTTTTTCTACAGAGATAATTCTGTTCTCAACATTGAAATACGTTTAGCAAACACAAAAAAAAACGAACTGATTTTATTTAGAGATAAAAGTTCACCTCAACTAATAAGGAAACTTATTTCAGAATCATAAAAAAAAAATTATAGGGGAAGTGGGGGCATAGTGGTCACCCTGAGGAATATGCCCATTTTCAGCGTCCACATACCGCTTCAATTCCCGTTTCTCGAAGAATACTATAGTTCAACTCATTGTTGTTCAAGATAGCAAACGGCTTTTACTATAAAAATTCAAATATTTCATCATTAGAAAAAAGGTGAAAAATCGATTTTTTTTTTTTGCTTGGGGGCAAAGTGTTCACTCGCATATATCAAGCTAAATGGGATAGATTAATGCGTTGCAATCGTTCGATAACTCGCAAGTAGATCGGATAGGTTTTCGAAACGATCCAACAAAGGTGTTTTTTTCCACATCGAATCAGACTGTGTTTTTTTTTTCATCGGTTGCGCTTGCGAGTAGAGCGAAGCTCAAAGTGGTACGCGACCGAGACGCAGAGGATACAATTCATACAGATTCATCACACACGCCACACAGCAGCGGCAAGTATAAGTTTATTTTTCTTTTGTCCTCCTATCATTCCTTCTACCATCTGTGTGTTTACCAAATCGGCAAACGTTGGCATTAGGGGTGTCTATTTTTTCTTGGTTACATTACCGTTGAAATTTTATTGGAACTTTTTTTCATTTTAGAATTTTATATAAATAAAATAAATTAATATAAATATTATCCGCAGCATAACCTTATAATATTTTTTTTTTACTTATTCATTTTGATAATTATTATATTCTGTTCATATCGAACAGTTGGCCGATTTTTTTAATATGGCTGAGGGCGGAAAGGACCCCCCGTTGACGCAATTGAATATTTCTGATACCGAACCTCCTCCTGAAGAGCAGGAGGATGAAGCAGAAATTGAGGTAGAAAATTCTGTTTACGAAGTTGATAGTTCCGAAGATGAGGAAATCGACGAGAAACAGGATTTTCGTCCTAAAGAATACCCTGAAGGCTCCAAAGGCCCATTCATTGTGTACTTTAGACGAAAATCCAAACCTCTCAATGTCATTCGTATCTCGAAGGAACTAACTCAACATTTTTCTGACGTTACCGAAATTACACGGATGGGGCCAGACAAACTACGAGTTGTCGTCTCAAGCAGGACCCAAGCGAACAAAAGAACGCGCTGCGACCTGTTTGCGATTGAGTATCGTGTATACGTACCCTGTTGCAACGTCGAAATAGACGGCGTAATAACCGAAAAGGGTTTGACCCGAAAAGAGATAATCGATGGTGTCGGTCGCTTCAAGAACTCCACACTAAAAACTGTGAAGATTCTTGCATGCGATCGACTGAAATCTGTGTCACATAAAAATGACAAAAGAATTCTCAATCGGACAAACTCTTTTCGTGTGACTTTTGAGGGTTCCGCCCTTCCAAATTACGTTGCAATAGGGGCACTTCGTTTACCTGTTCGATTGTTTGTACCCCGGGTAATGAAATGCAACAAATGTATGTAACTCGGTCACACGGCTGCCTATTGTTGCAATAAAAAACGTTGCGCAGATTGTAGAGAGAGCCATGATGAGAATCCTTGCGCGAAAGAGCACAAGTGTCTTCATTGCGGCGGGACTCCTCATGATCTTATTCAATGCCCGGTGTACAAACAACGAGGGGAAAAACTCAAGCGTTCCTTAAAGGAACGTTCCAAGCGGACTTTTGCAGAAATGCTTAAGAGTTCCGTGCCAACGACACAGGACAATCCCTACTCCATTCTGCAGAACGACGAGCCTGTTGCTGACGCTCCCAATGCCGGATGTTCCGGTACATCGCAGGGTGCCATCAGGAAAAGAAAAATTACTTCTTTTCCATCACTCCCCAAAAAGAATACCGAAACTTCCCAAGTTGGAATGAAGCCTCGAACTGAACGTGCTGAGAATAGGCCGAAGCAAGTACCTCCCGGTTTACGTGGTCATGCTACCAACCAGGGGTCCTCAGCACTTCCCGGAACAACAACGAACACGTCTGTTCCATTTTCGCGGTCGAAGCAACAGCCACTACCTGGCCTGCTTGCGCTTTCAGACCTTGTGGATAACATTTTAAATGCTTTAAATATAAATGATCCTCTTAAAAGCATAGTATTATATTTGCTTCCGGTTGTGAGAACATTTTTGAAAGAAAAATGTGGCTTTTTAGCAGCGTTCATTTCCCTCGATGCCTAATTCAGCACAAGAGGTCAAGGATTTGACCACTGTCATACAGTGGAATTGCAGAAGCATCATCCCTAAACTAGACCAATTTAAATTTTTAGTTCACAGTTCTAACTGTGATGTATTTTCTCTCTGTGAAACATGGCTTTGTTCAGCCGACGAGCTGAATTTTCACGATTTCAACATTATTCGCCTAGATCGTAACGACTCGTTTGGTGGCGTACTATTGGGGATCAAAAAACGTCACTCCTTCTATAGAGTCACTATCCCATCGATTACAGGCATTGAAGTTGTCGCTTGCCAGATACAAATCAATGGCAAAGAACTCTGCATTGCTTCGATATATATTCCTCCCAGGACTACGGTAGGCCGCCATCAGTTCTTTGATATTATCGAGGCATTGCCGGAGCCGCGGTTAATCTTAGGTGACTTCAACTCCCATGGAACAGCATGGGGGTCACTCTACGATGACAACCGTGCCACTTTGATTTATGATCTGTGCGACAACTTCAACATGACAGTTTTAAATACTGGGGAAGCAACTAGGATAGCCAACCCTCCTGCACGGGCAAGCATGCTAGACATAAAGGGTGTGTCACATCAAATTGCATCACGGAAAAAACGCTGTAGAAATTTAATTTTTAGGAATTATATCTTCAGCTTTGGTTTTATAATCAGATAAGAGTGTATAGATCACGTTGGCCATGCTTCACTGTCAATTTTTCGTGAATTTGGAAAAATGTCGTCGAACGAAAAAGAGCGTCGTGAATTAATCCTGTGCACTCATTTCGAGAATCCGGAGTTGTCACATCGGGACATCGGTAAGATGCTGGGAATCGTCCAATCCACGGTCAGCAGAGTACTAAACCGATACTTCGAGAACCTAACCATCGACCGGAAGGTGAAGAACGGCAAAAATGGATGCTCCGTCAGTGAAAAAGATCCCAAGCGCGTAGTTAAGCAGTTTAGACGTGATCCGAGAAGTTCGGTCCGGGATGTCGCCAATAAGCTGAATTTGTCAAGTTCATTCGTCCAGCGGACCAAGCAGCGGGAGGGCCTGCGTACATACAAGGTTCAGAAGGCTCCTAACTGCGACGAAAGGCAAAACATGGTGGGGAAGACGCGAGCCCGGAAGCTGTACACCGAAATGCTGACGAGGTCGCATTGCCTGGTAATGGACGACGAAACCTACGTCAAAGCGGACTTTCGTCAGCTGCCGGGCCTGTTGTTCTTCTCCGCAGAGGACAAATTCAGCGTTCCGGAGGAGATTCACATACAGAAACTATCCAAGTTTGCCAAAAAGTACATGGTGTGGCAAGCGATCTGCTCTTGCCGAAATCGGAGCGCCCTCTTCGTGATGACCGGCACGGTAAACGGGCAGGTTTACCTTAAGGAGTGCCTACAGAAGCGCTTACTACCACTATTGGAGCAGCACGAGGGCCCGACCATCTTCTGGCCAGATCTCGCTTCGTGCCACTATTCAAAGGACGTGTTGGAGTGATACGAAGCCAACGGGGTCACCTTCGTGCCAAAGGAAATGAACCCGCCCAACGCGCCGGAGCTTCGCCCAATAGAGAAATATTGGGCGAATATGAAGCAGGCCCTCCGGAAGAATCCAAAAGTTGTCAAATCGGAGGCGGACTTCAAGAGAAAATGGATTTCTGTTAAAAAAAAACTACAACCTGACGTTGTACAGAACCTTATGGACGGGGTAAAGAGGAAGGTGCGAGCATACGGGCTTGGGCTCGAAGTATGATTAAAAAGAAAATGCCAAAAGTTGTTTAATAGTTTTCATTTTACTGTCTAAAATTTTCAAAAGGATCGGTCTACTGGGCGAATTTCTACAGCGTTTTTTCCGTGATGCAATTTGATGTGACACACCCTTTATCTCTCTGCTCTTCTTCATTATCCCTGGATTGCACATGGAAGGTAATCCAAGATCCCCACGGTAGTGATCACCTACCAATAATTTTATCGATCGCCAATGAATCAAAATCTAGTGAGTCAGTCGATATTGCGTATGACCTCACGAAGAATATTGACTGGAGAAAATTTGCAGAATTAATATCTGAAGCAATCATTTCGATGCATGAACTTCCTCCCCTTGAAGAGTATAATTTTATATCAAGTTTGATTTACGATAGCGCACTTCAAGCTCAAAAGAAACGTGTACCGGCTACCACTTTCCGACGTCGTCCTCCATCACTTTGGTGGGACAAGGAATGTTCAAAGGTCTACCATGAAAAATCATCCGCTTTCAAGAAATTCAGGAAAACTGGATTAGTGGAATGGTTTCGAAAGTACCAAGCTCTAGAAGCCAAACTAAAAGGTCTGATTAAAGCAAAAAAGCGTGGATATTGGCGGAAATTCGTCAATGGTTTGTCAAGGGAGACCGCTATGAGTACTCTTTGGAATACGGCTAGGAGAATGCGTGGCTGGAACCATACCAATGAAAGCGAGGAATACTCTGACCGTTGGATTTTCAAATTTGCAAGGAAGGTTTGTCCCGATTCTGTTCCTGCACAAAGCGTCGTACGCGATATTTCGCTCCAATGCGATTATGAGAATTTTTCGATGGTAGAATTCTCAATTGCCCTCCTCTCATGTAACAATTCAGCTCCGGGGTCGGACAAGATTAAATTCAACTTGTTGAAGAATCTTCCCGACTTGGCAAAACAGCGTTTGCTGAACTTGTTCAACAAGTTTCTGGAGCTGAATATTGTCCCGCATGACTGGAGACAAGTGAGAGTGATAGCCATACGAAAACCCAACAAGCCGGCTTGCGATCACAACTCGTATAGGCCGATTGCAATGTTATCCTGTATTCGCAAATTGTTAGAGAAAATGATTCTATTTCGTTTGGACAAGTGGGTTGAAGCGAACAATTTGCTGTCGAATACGCAGTTTGGCTTCCGCCGAGGTAAAGGGGGACAAATGATTGTCTCGCGCTGCTATCTTCTGAAATCCAAATCGCATTTGCTCGCAAAGAACAAATGGCTTCCGTTTTTCTCGATATCAAAGGGGCATTTGATTCAGTTTCCATGGAAATTCTCTCAGAGAAGCTTCATAATCGTGGACTTTCACCAATTCTGAATAATTTCCTGTACAATTTACTGTCAGAAAAGCACATGAATTTCTCTCATGGCAACTCAAAATCTTCTCGTTACAGTTTTATGGGCCTACCGCAAGGCTCCTGCCTAAGCCCCCTCTTGTACAGTTTTTACGTCAATGATATGGATGATTGTCTAACTAGAGACTGCACGCTGAGACAACTTGCAGACGATGGAGTTATTTCCATCACGGGTACTAATCCCGTCGCTCTGCAAAAGTCGTTGCAAGATACCATGAACAATCTGTTCACGTGGGCCCTCAAGCTGGGTATCGAATTCTCTACGGAGAAAACTGAAATGGTCGTTTTTTCTAGGAAGCACGAACCCGCCCAATTCCAGCTTTACCTATCCGGCAAAACGATCCAACACTCTATGTTTTTCAAATACCTGGGTGTATATTTTGATTCTAAATGTACCTGGGGGAGACACATTGCGTATTTGAAACAGAAATGCCAGCAAAGAATCAATTTTCTCCAAACAATAACCGGAACATGGTGGGGTGCCCATCCAGGAGACCTCATTCAGTTGTACAAAACAACGATATTGTCAGTGTTAGAATATGGCAGTTTTTGCTTCCGATCAGCTGCCAGGATTCATATTCTCAAGCTGGAGAGAATACAATATCGTTGTTTGCGTATAGCCATGGGGTGTTTGCATTCGACACATACGATGAGTCTCGAAGTTTTGGCAGGAGTACCCCCGCTTACTCTTCGGTTCACAGAATTATCCTACAGATTTCTCATCCGTTGCAAGATCATGAATCCATTGGTGATTGATAACTTCAAAAATCTACTCCAGCTGACTCCTCAGTCAAGTTTTATGTCTTTATACCATGAGTACCTTACCCACGACGTGCACCCTTCACCAGGCATCTCCAACCAAGTTTGCTTCCCATACTTTTGCAATTCCTCTGTCATTTTTGATCTGTCCATGCGACAAAAAATCCATGGAATACCAGATCACCTACGCTCCAATGTTATTCCGTCGATATTTTCGGAAAAATATGGGAAAGTTGGATCTGATAAAATGTTCTTTACTGACGGTTCATACATAAACGGGTCCACTGGCTTCGGCATCTTCAATGAAAATTCCAGTGCCTCTTTCAAACTCAAAGATCCTTGTTCCGTGTATGTCGCAGAGATGGGTGCGATATACTATGCTCTAGGGATCATTGAAACACTGCCCATCGACCATTATTTTATTTTTTCAGACAGTCTCAGCTCAATAGAGGCAATCCGCTCAATGAAAGTTGATAAACGCTCATCTTATTTCCTAACAAGAATAAGACATCTATTGAGTGTTTTGGTCGAAAAATTATTCAAGATTACCTTAGCATGGGTTCCCTCTCATTGCTCGATTCCGGGGAATGAGAAAGCGGACTCGCTAGCTAAGGTGGGCGCTTCAGAAGGCACACTTTTTGAAAGGCAAATTGCCTATAATGAATTTTTTCACATTCCTCGTCAGGACACACTCGTTAGTTGGCAGCGCATGTGGAGTGAAGATGAGTTCGGTCGTTGGTTACACACGATTATCCCTAAGGTCTCGACGAGTGCATGGTTTAAGGGATTGAATGTAGGTCGTGATTTCATTCGCGTGATATCTCGGCTTATGTCCAATCACTACAACCTAAACGCGCATCTCTATCGCATTGGGCTCGCAGCAAACAATATTTGTGATTGTGGCGATGGCTACCACGGCATCGAGCATATTGTCTGGTCGTGTATCCGGTTCCATGCTGCTCGCTCTCAGCTCTCTAGAGGACTGAGAGCAAAAGGCAGACAATCGGATATCCCCGTCCGGGATATCTTAGGTAGCCGGGATCCTGATCTTCTGCTTCATCTATACCTGTTCCTCAGAAACGCCGATGTCAACGTTTAATGATGTTTCCTTCGTTGTGTCCCCGTTTCATATCCCTCCTATCCGATCGATAAACTTTTACTTAGTCGCGGCAATACATACACACACTCTTTACAGATGCACGGGCCGAAGGTTGTGCAGTCCACTGATCATTCAACAAGAGCCAAAGGTTGTACCGCTCATGACAACTCTACACGAGCTGATGTTTGCGCCGGCTAGTGACCATTCTATCCTGGATTCCTCAAGTCGAGAAAGACGCACCACGCTAGATATGGGGTACAGACTAGGGAGCGTTGCTGATTAATGGTCAGCTGCATCCCAATAGGAAGTAGCCCGTGTCGGGCACACGTATAGAGCATCGAAGACTGCAACATACCAATTATGAGAACACTTGTAATACTAACCTCGAGCCAACCGCGAGTAATCGGTTACATATTACTAACATAGTTGTAAGACAAAATTTGTCAAAATATTGGACTCCCGGCCCCGTCAGGCTAACGCCACATGTGCCTTAATAAAAAATATATTTTGGGAAAAAAAAATGCGTTTTTTCGTCCTAATTTGTTCAAACTATATTTGATATAGTAGGTACATGTATGAAATAAGCTTGGTCTATTCACCTAGAGTCTCAATTTAAATTTTCTCATGCATACAAAAACGTAGTAAGAAACACATAACGTTCCGCATAATGAGGCTTGGTTTAGTTGGAGTGGCATATTTACCCAGGGTCAAAGCCACAAAAGGATCTTCTTCAAGAGCAGAATGTGATGCGGTATATCAGATTTAGTAAAGAGAACATTGTAATTGTTATTCACCTATGACCACTTTGCCCCCAAACATCAAAGTAATTTCTATTCGAATTAATCCTATTATTTTTTGTTTTGCAATAAATCGTTACCGGGAATAAATTGTGTAGAATATGGGTTTTATTCCCATAAATATTTCAAGGTGAAAATGAAACGAGGTGTATCTGCGATGACAACGGTACGGTGTCGACATCTGGATACGAGAATAGCTTTCCACTAAAATTTATCATCTATATATATAAAAATCTCGTGTCACGATGTTTGTCACCGAACTCCTCCAAAAAGGCTTGACAGATTTCGATGAAATTATGCACAAAATACTTGGTAGGTATGAGAATAGGTTGTAAACTCTATACGATACCACTAGGATACCGATTAAGGTGGTGGACCTATGCAAAAAAAAATATGAATACATTTTGGTTTAAATTTTGCTGCAAACAATTCATATGACCACAAATTTAAACCCCTACCCTATTTTCAATCGTGATCTTGGTATTTTTGTATAAACAATATTCAAACAATTTAACCGTCGTTCTTTTTTCAAACAGGACGAATTTATTTATGTTGTTCAATGACAGATGGCGTTACGTCCGCTTCATCAAACATTCATTCACATATACCCCAGTATCCTCAATTCGCCTAAAGCCAGGCGCATTGCCGGTGAGCTGGAAACTGAATAAGCACAACGGATTACTGAAATTTCCCATTTGTTTGACGAAAAACCCCCGGGCGTTCTGAAGGGACAAGACGGATACTGCATAAAGGGTGTGTCACATCAAATTGCATCACGGAAAAAACGCTGTAGAAATTTAATTGTTAGGAATTATATCTTCAGCTTTCGTTTATAATCAGCACTCATTTCGGAAATCCAGAGTTGTCACATCGGGACATGCTGGGAATCGTCCAATCCACGGTCAACAGAGTACTAAAACGATACTTCGAGAACCTAACCATCGACCGGAAGGTGAAGAACGGCAAAAATGGATGCTCCGTCAGTGAAAAAGATCACAAGCGCGTAGTTAAGCAGTTTAGACGTGATCCGAGAAGTTCGGTCCGGGATGTCGCCAATAAGCTGAATTTGTCAAGTTCATTCGTCCAGCGGACCAAGCAGCGGGAGGGCCTGCGTACATACAAGGTTCAGAAGGCTCCTAACCGCGACGAAAGGCAAAACATGGTGGGGAAGACGCGAGCCCGGAAGCTGTACACCGAAATGCTCACGAAGCCGCATTGCCTGGTAATGGACGACGAAACCTACGTCAAAGCGGACTTTCGTCAGCTGCCGGGCCTGTTGTTCTTCTCCGCATAGGACAAATTCAGCGTTCCGGAGGAGATTCGCAATCAGAAACTATCCAAGTTTGCCAAAAAGTACATGGTGTGGCAAGCGATCTGTTCTTGCGGAAAGCTGAGCGCCCCCTTCGTCGTGACCGGCACGGTAAACGGGCATGTTTACCTTAAGGAGTGCCTACAGAAGCGCTTAATACCACTATTGAAGCAGCACGAGGGCCCGACCATCTTCTGGCCGGATCTCGCTTCGTGCCACTATTCAAAGGACGTGTTGGAGTGGTACGAAGCCAACGGGGTTACCTTCGTGCCGAAGGAAATGAACCAGCCCAACGCGCCGGAGCTTCGCCCAATAGAGAAATATTGGGCGATTATGAAGCAGGCCCTCCGGAAGAACCCAAAAGTTGTCAAATCGGAGGCGGACTTCAAGAGAAAATGGATTTCTGTTCAAAAAAAAAAACTACAACCTGACGTTGTACAGAACCTTATGGATGGGGTAAAGAGGAAGGTGCGAGCATACGGGCTTGGGCTCGAAGTATGAATAAAAAGAAAATGCCAAAAGTTGTTTAATAGTTTTTATTTTACTGTCTAAAATTTTCAAAAGGATCGGTCTACTGGGCGAATTTCTACAGCGTTTTTTCCGTGATGCAATTTGATGTGACACACCCTTTAATCATAAAACAATGAGATCCTACCACATGCACATAATTCATCATGAAAACGATTATTCATTTTGAATTAATTTATGATCATGTAGTTAGAGGAAACTTAACTAAAAAGAGAGTGTGCTCGATGGATTTTTATGTGTATCGTATGATGATTGGACGCGATCAGAACAACTTCATTTTACGTGAGCTGTGCCAACAATTCATGGTCAACACGTTCGCGAAGGTAGAGACCGAACGATTCTTATGACACAATTAACAGAAACGGCATGTGGAAGTGAATGTATACTATGCGAGATGCTATCATGAGCAACGCCGGCACAGCCGTTGCTATTGTCAGCCCAAAATGTAATACATTGTCATGACATTACAGTACATGTATTTAAACAAAAAAGTATTCAATGTTCTTTATTACAACATTACACGTATTAGGTCCTAGGCTTTGTTGGAAACATTCGGTTGAATGGCAGAAGTAAGGATTACATCATACACACCTTTTAGTTTACTGCCCATGATTGCATAGGAGACGTAATCACCAACACCATTAGTGTTGAGAAAACGCAATTTTGTTGTTTTTTTTTCGCCTACAAGCGTAACCATGCAAATTTCCAATGAAATAATCTGTTGAAGGATATTATCGGCAAAAAGAGGGCCTAGGAGATTTTGCGGATCAAAACATATTCCATTTGGGAAACGCTTGCGTCTATTTATTTTACATTTTACATTTTGATTATTGTGCATCTGTGCTATTTCTTGCAAATAAAAGGCAAATGCAAAGAATGCAAATTGTGCAAAACAAGGCGATGCGTCTGATATTGAGATGTGATCGACTAACTCCACGAAGATTTATGCTCGAATGCCTGCAATGGATGTCAGTGAGTCAGCGTATTAAGTACTGCACGCTTACGTTCATATATAAGATGACTAACGGTATGACACCGAACTATCTACAAAACACGATAACGTATGGGAGAGATATTCACCGATATAACACAAGACAAGCAAGTGACCTCAGAACCATGAACTTCCGAATGTCCTGTACCCAAAATTAACTTTTTTACAAAGGATATCGGCTTTACAATACATTACCAAATGAAGCAAAAACAGCAACAAGTCTTCGAATGTTCCGTAGTATCTGTAAAGAGTTTTTGAAGTATGATTTGGATTTTTAACCCAGTATAGAATCAATGTTAATCAATGTTAGCATGTAAGATGACAAAGTTATAACGGATATTTGTGTTTCTTATCTTATGACTATGATGATGATGGTATGTTGTTCGTTTGGGGAACTTTAGTCGTACTTTTTTTTTCTCTACAGTCGAACATACAAATTTAACTTTAAACAATAGTTTGAGTCCGCGCGCGTTCACACACATAGAGAAGCATAAGACTGAACATAATCAAATTTCTCTCGAATCAAATAAAAGCGTTCCAAGGGGTTCAATGTGGAAACCGGAGTGAAGCTAGGGATAGCTCAACAGGAATACTCGTAATTTCATCTTTTCAACAGATAGTTATAACGAGATTTTTCTGTGTTGTGGCAGATCTCATTGCAGATTCAGGTTGATACGTTTATACTCCAGGTTGAATGTAGGACCTGAAGTATCGGCTGGAATTAGGCTTAGGTTTGCTCAGCTGTCTGGTCTCGAAAACGGTTAACAGACCGTTGTCGGGTATCCAAAGAAGCGGGAATTTATTTGTAAATTCAAGGCTAATACTGACATAGGTATTGGGTTCAATTCCTGATCGGTCAAGGATTTTTTCGGGTTGGAAACTTTCTTGACATGCCTTGGGAGAAGTAATGGGCCTGTAGTATCGGCTAGAATTAGGCTTGGGTTTGCTCAGCTGCTTGAACTCGGAAACGATAGCATCGTGGCCAGGGATCTGAAAAAGCGGGAATTTCCTTGTAAATTCTTGGCTAATATTGTAATAGGTATTGGGTTCAATTCCCGATCGG
This sequence comes from Toxorhynchites rutilus septentrionalis, assembly GCF_029784135.1. Classification (NCBI taxonomy): domain Eukaryota; kingdom Metazoa; phylum Arthropoda; class Insecta; order Diptera; family Culicidae; genus Toxorhynchites; species Toxorhynchites rutilus. The sequence goes on from NC_073745.1 coordinate 267,445,572, forward strand.
TCTAGGGTCCTCCCGTGTTGGGAATTCTCTCGACATGCCATGGAATAAATGCGTCGAGTAGTTCTTTCGATTAGGAATCTATGTCTGTGTTATAACCAGTCCGTGTTTTTTATGATATGCTAACTGGTTAGTTGTATAGTACAGTAAATTTCAATATAAATATCATTATCAACAAGAGCTCGTTCAGCTCAAACTTTTGTAAGGGGACCATCATCATGATTTCATATAATAAATAATGTATTGTCTTTTGTGTGTGAGTGTGTGCTTTTTTTTAAATTTTTACTCATTTTATCTTAAGACTATGATGATGATGGTATTGATTGGTTTTGTTTTTATTTCAATTCAATTCTTCAATTAAATTTAAAAAAATAATTGTCTGCAATAGTTTGAGCCCGCGCGCGTTGGCACACATAGAAAGACTTGAGATCGAGCATAAGCAAAAGTAGTTTTTCGCGAATAAAATAAAAGTATTCCAAGGAGTTCAATGTGGAAAACGGAATAAACTAGGGATAGCTCAACCGGAATACTCGTAACTTAATCTTTTCAACAGATAATTATAACGAGATTTTTCTGTGTTATGGCGGATCTCATTGCAGATTTCAGGTTGATACGTTTATACTCCATGTTGGATGTAGGGCCTGAAGTATCGGCTGGAATTAGGCCTAGGTTTGCTCAGCTGTCTGGTCTCGAAAACGATTAACAGATCGTTGTCGGGTATCCGTTGAAGCGGGAATTCCTTTGTAAATTCAAGGCTAATACTGACATAGGTATTGGGTTCAATTCCTGATCGGTCAAGGATTTTTTCGGGTTGGAAACTTTCTTGACATGCCTTGGGAGAAGTAATGGGCCTGTAGTATCGGCTAGAATTAGGCTTGGGTTTGCTCAGCTGCTTGAACTCGGAAACGATAGCATCGTGGCCAGGGATCTGAAAAGCGGGAATTCCCTTGTAAATTCTTGGCTAATATTGTAATAGGCAATGGGTTCAATTCCCGATCGGTCTAGGGTCTTCCCGGGTTGGAAATTCTCTCGACATGCCATGGAATAAATACGATCAGATAATGGCTTATATTGTTCTTTCGATTAGTAATCTATGTCTGCGAAATAACCAGTCCGTTTTCATTTCAATTTAATTTGCTTACTGGTTTGTTGATGAATAATGTAAATACCGTAATATAATTATTATCAATTATATAACCCGTTCCGCTCAAACCTTTGTAGGGGAATGAGGTGGGACCATCATCATTATAAAAAAAAAAAATTATGCGGGCAATCAATCGTTTCAATAAACATTTATTCGCATAGCTAGTCGTTTCCAGGTTGCTCTGTCTGTAGTGTTAGTATTTACATTTCTGATAAGAGTCAAAACGTTTTCGTCGTTGTTATCGTCGGATAAAGTTAGATAGGTTTGAAAGAAATTCCAATGAACTAACCATCACGTAAAGAAATTGAAGATATTGACAAAAAAAACTACTGAGAGATAATTTAAAACCTTCATTTAAATTACCAGCTTCAGCTTCAAAAATCACAATAGGATTTTAAACTTTAAAATTTTTGGCTCTTATGCCGATAGATAAACATGACTATCGGATTAATTTACCAGAGACTCAAATAGATTAAAATTTAAGGATTAGTTATATAATATTAGCAAATAAAGAATTAAATATGAAATAAGTTTAAAAACATATAGTTTTTTTTTTTTTTGAACATGGGTTAAGTATTCAAAATGGTTATTTTAAGTCCGATTTCTTTACTTACACCAACGAATTTGATGAGTGATAATGCTAAGAACCAATGTTTCCATAGTTTCTATTTGAAATTTGTTCATCCTGCCTGAAAGTAAAATTCCTTTTGACGCTTCACTTACTCGAAAAACGTAGTTCAATGACGCGCCGTTCATTTCGTTTTCACCGTGAAGTGTGTATGGGAATAAGGCCCTTTGTATTGTGTATAACTTTATTACAGGACCATTCCTCATTGATTTTAATCACTTTTGTCACCGGAATGAACGAAAGATGAATGTGAATGTCGTTATTTTCATATAATATTCCAGAAATAAGTTTTTTTCGCGATGAATGAACAGATCTGAATGATCTATATCTACGAAAAGGCACCATCGTCGCATCTTACTGATGTGAGATTGATGTGAGTTGATGTTCATCGACTGACACTGATCGCCCGATCAAACATACTGGACATCATGTCGGGGACCAGAGCCAACCATCAAGCACTGGACGTTCATAGGCCGCAGCTTTGCTTTTGGCCAGCAGCTGGTCGATTTCAAATGGTTCCTTTCCCTGGGGTGCCAATCTGGCCGTCTCGCCGTCGCATAATTGCTTAATAAAATTTTACGACCAACGTAAGTATTCCGATATCACCCATTTAATTCAATCGAGCCAGGAGCGTGTTGTTCCTGGTCGATGTTGTAGTCCTAGCGATAGGCCACTGGTATAGTTCGGCGGAATTTATGGAAATTTTATGCAGCACCTATACCGAAACATGCCTAATTTTTCTTGTTGTAATTTATTCGCTTTAAAAATTTTAGACAAGCCAAGCTGCAGACTCATTTATTTCAATCACAACCCAGCAGATAATAACATCTCTCTAACAGGCAACCAGCGACCGATAAAGATGTAGATGAGAGAGTCCTTCGTCTCTTATACGTCGCTGGACATTAATTGGATCAGCAAAATCCGAAGGCTCTGGTCTAATTTGCATATCACTTGGGCAACCGTGGAACGAACATTATTACCACCGCCCGCTTGATTACTGGTTTATCCTGAAGATATGTAAATTAGAGAAATACGGCGCGATTGGAACGAGAACGACTGACCTTGGGACAGGATATGCATTCTCCGGTGGCACCCGCACGGGATCGTTCGTTCAATCGTTTCTTACATAGCCGTGATGGTGATCTGCTGCTCGCCAGAATACACCCGAAGGTGCTCTCTGCAGGGAAGTAGCCAACCACAAATTATAAATTAAATCAAATTGCCCCATGGAATGAATTCTCCCGCCGGGCAGTCGTAATACGGGAACCGCACAAGAAGCTCGACATGTTTCTGACCATTTTGATACGGCTGCATCTGTCATTCTGAGACTCGAGGTCTATGCCGGACGATGCGATGGTCGTAAGACGCCCAGTCAAACTCACCGAACCAGACGTCTGTCATGTCACACTGATTCATTCAGCAGAAAACAGCGAGCAAATAACAAAGATAAAGTAGAAATGATAATAATTCGCAAATTGATATCAACCGAAAAGCGAAGCGAACGCCTGCTGCCGTGAGCATGGGAAAAGGCTGCCCGTGGGTCATGGCAGACGGATCCGCTCCCGCGAAACCCCCGATGAGTTCGGGAGCACTATAATTATGCATGTAAATTTTCTGGCGTTGCTCTCGTCCGCGGACCGCGTTAGGGTTGTGTGGGTCTACGACTATCCTGGCGACGGGTTGGTGCGGGTTGTGGAGAGGCACAACATCATGCTGCGAGGTAATTGAATTAAGATGTTCGCGTGATTGTGACATGGGCTGTTGTGAACTGCCTGGAATCATTCACCGCTTTACAGTCCCGAAATGCATGCTGCTGCTGCCCAGTCAGGTGATGCGCTGTATCATAAGAAAAATATCAATCAAAATCAATTTTTTTAAATTTCAAAACGAAGTTCAAGGGCATTTATTTATTCATAATAGTTTTTTATTCATAATGGTATAGTACTTACAGTAGGTAATATATTCTGATAGTCACTACCCGTTTTGCGTGTTGTTTGATTTGTCATTTTGCAAAAACCATGCATCGAGCTCTTCGTCCGTTTTACGGTCGGCATAACGGTCTATTAGAACCACTAATTCGAGTAAACATTTATCGTTCGCCCATATGTATCGTACACGTATGTTCAGAGATGCGTGAGGTATTTGACGACTCTTGGTGCGCTTTACCGACCAGTGGAATCATTGGTTCGTTTCTCTTCCAAAATGATGGCGGTTGGTTTTTTACAAAAAAATATGACTTAAAAACTATAATACCTAATAAATTCTGGTCAAAGGATGACATGTACGAAATTGTTTGAACTTTCATTAAAAAATACCAATTTTTTTTAACATAACAACAAAAATAGTTTTTTTAACAAAAATAGTTTAAAAATCAAAATCAAATCAAAATCAATCACAATTCCCAACAATTCGTTCATGTATCGGAACATGGGAACTTTTACAGGGGAAAAGTTTTTCTAACAATTTTTTCAAATTTACTTAAAAAAAACAATTTGAAATTATGTATAAATTAATTATATATAAATCTATATAACTATTTGAACTTTTTCTGTCATGAAAGCAAATAAAAATACAAATTACACCAACTATAACATTTATTTCATTCGAGTAATCTAAAGTTAAAAAATCAAGATCAATGCGTAAGATTCCGTATTCAATCTCAAATAAATTAAATTTAAAAAAAACTCTTCAAATCGTGGCTATATAGCTATTGAAACCGTCAAAGAAATTCAATATTTCTAAAAAACGTTTCCTAAATTTCGATACCTTCGTCTGTTGGCTGCACTTGGCAGGAATCTAACGTTACAAAGTAATGAAATATTTCTGCAGAAGGATCATTTTTCTTGAGCGGAATTCTGGGTCGACCAAAAACGTAATTAAAGAATGTCCGAGCAGGGTTGCCATAATGAAATTTGTATTTTTGGTCTCAAAAAAATCGTTTTATCTGAGTTTTGACGTAGGATTACGTCTTTTGGGAAAATATTGGGGTACAAATTGCAAATCGAAACTCGAGTACATCCTGAAAATTGTCCAATTTCAAACGCTTATTGCTCAGTCATTTCATGATGGATTGATGAAATTTTTGCATCAGTCGATTTCGGCACTCCATAACATTTTTTTATTTTGAAGAAAATAATATATATCATGAAACTAACTATCGAACAACTAAAAAATTTCAACCGCAATCCTAACGGAAATACCCACTTCTGATTGGTCGAATTGACGAGACATGCGGCGGTTCCCTAACAGAGACATCAAAACCAAGCTGCCTGGGAGAAAGCGACATTGCAAATACATGAAAGTAGGGGAATGTTTTGTGCTCCCTTGGCCGAGTGGTTAGCGTCATAACTAACATGCCGGGTGTTCGGGTTCGATTCCCGTTCTGGTCGGGGGAATTTTTCGTCAAAGAAATTTCCTCCGACTTGCACTGTGATCACGCGTATTCTCTAGAGCTTGCCACTCAGAATGCATTCAAGGCGTGTTATTTGGCATAGAAATCTCAACTAAGTACTAATAAAAATGACGCAAGTAATACTACGTTGAGACGGCGAAGTTCTCTAGGAACGTTAGTGCCATTGAAGAAGAAGAAGAAGAAGGGGAATGTTTTGCTCCTACCGAAATGTATTCCCTAACAGAGACATCAAAACCAAACTGCCTGGGGGAAATCGGTATTGCAAATATATGCATGTCGGGGGCATTTTCGTATTTCGTATTTCGCCGTAAAGTTTATACGGCGGGAAAAATAGGAAAAGTGAAAGAATATTAGAAAAGTAATTTTCCATATGCTCTACATATTGTATTAGGTGTTGTTAGTCCAATTAAAATTCGCATTGTGTTGAATGAACACTCAAAAAGTAAAAATTATTAAAGAAAATTAGCTTTTCCATTTCACATATGTTTTCTCTATATTAAAGTAACATGTTTTCACTGATGAGATAAATTGATAATTGTGTTCGGTATTGGTAATTATCTTATATTACATTGGTGAGTTTTTTTTCTTTATTTAATCCATACATATCACATATCTCGTTCCACTTCAGTATCTTTTATCTGATTCTATCATCACCACTCGGTAAACACTGGTGGAGTGAACAGACATTACCCAAAAACCAAACAAAACGGTCCTTTCCAGGGTCACCAAATCATTATCAAAGAGTTTAACGATGTAATTCTTCAAACATATCCAAAATCAATAGATAGCCTGACGGAATCCTACGTCAACTATGCGGTTGTGTCTCGGACACAGCCCTTCTGAGACTTTTGACGTAGGACTACGTCTTTCATTTCTATACTGGGGTGTAAAATCAAAGTTTCGAAAACGAAAGCGTTACGCCGAAGACCGAGATTTTGAGTGTTAATAGCTCCTAAACAACTGAACGAAATGGTATGATAAACACTTCATTCGAAAGATAAAATGTCTACGCGTTCTATACTTGTTACTTTCTGATCCAAAAACTTGTTTCAATAGTCTTAAATTTGCTTTCAAAATAGGCTATTGAAATCACCAATCGGTGTATAAGCGAGCGCCGCTCGGAAATCCACTCAGTTCTAATTGAACAGCGATTGGAGCATGTTGTCGCTGTTGTGGTGAAGCTCTTCATTTATCATGAAAGCGCGGATGAACGGTGTCACCAAGAGCCTGTTTGTGCACCTTAGGCCAGAAGGGAATCCATCAGGAGGAGAGTGATGCTACAAACGGTTCCCCGGGAAGATCTCGAATCAGCCGCTACACACACACACATACACGCACGGACTTCTTTCCGTTTGGATCGAGAAAGATCCGGAAAATAATCTGCCAGTTCCTCTAGGAATTTAGAAATACATTCATGTGAAAGAGTTTATTTGAATGTTTTCTATCCATGTAACACTGTAACCAAATACATTAGGTTTTGTGATTTTTCAATCAATCGCAATCAACAGGATAGCTTCTGGAGATTATTCTTCCCCATCAGTAGGATATTTCCGTATCCAATATTGGATGCATAAAACCTTGTGCCTTCAACGTAACGCTCTCGTTTTCGAAGTTCTCCAAATATTCATTCATTCAGAATGAATTCAGATTCAACTTCATACAAATGATCTCTAAATCAACGATAGTCCTACGTCACCCTTGCGGTTATACCATAGATATAACCCACTTCCTGTTTTTTCTCAGAAAATCTGTATTGAAATCTGTATTAACATTTTGCGGTCGTTTGTCTGCTCTTAGCCTCCACAGCAAAGAGGTATATGTATTAATATAATAACTTATATTGCAATCTATCAGTTCACATTTTTTCTAAACGTATTTTAATATGTTGTGAACTTATTCACGAACCAAAACGGTGCCACAATAAATAATAGAAAATGGTACTCAGTATTAAGTAAAGTTGTCCGTGCTTGAGGAAAGGATTAATGGAAAACTCCATGTGTTGCGGCATTGTGTAGATGTCTAGTAGAGACTTGTTTTGTATGTCCAAACAGAAAGATTAAATTAATTATTTTTGTGAAACATGTGAAATATATCACACGAAGAAGAATTACAGCAAAATATTTTTTAGTCACAAACATAAAAAAAATGTTTAGTAAATACTTATCAGAAATTTAAAAAAATGAAGGAATCTTGTTCATCTTCAATGATCACAAAGTTATACATCACTGCTTTTAAGGTAAAAATAATTGCTACCAGTACGACACACATGTCGTAACTTAATACGATACGATACGACTGCATAGAGTTATATTTATAAGTTCTATTTTGAAGCATAATCTTAGATATCGTTGGTTGGCATAGTTACTATGAATTCGACGATGTAGAAAGTATCCACGTAAAAATCACTGTGCTTTAGTAGAAAGAAGATAAACAGTGTTATTTATTTATTGTGAAGCATAGCAGACTTTTGCATCTTTTCGCCTCAGATTGAACATGAGAAAGCAGTATTATATGCAACATATGAATGCCAAAATAACTCTCATTCAGACTGATTCAAATGCTGTATGAATAAAATTGGTGAGTTGAGGAGAAATTGTTGAGATCAAGTTTAACTAATATTGTTTCGTTATTTTGAAAAATCTGTATATCTGTATGGAAACCAAAAAATCTGTAATCTGTATCTAAAGATTCTTGGTTTCAAAAAGTCTGAAAAATCTGTATAAATACAAATTATTCTGTAGGTAGTAACCCTGTGTTCGAGTCACAAAATGGTTTTTTTCCTTTGACATTCGACAGACAAGGCACGGGGAAAAAAGTTGCAAGATTCTTTTTTCATGCGAAAATACACTCGAAAAATAAATTTGATTTACTTCTGGATGACCTAGACTAAGACGAAAAGTTTTCCGCTTGCGTTCAAGTTTTAGAAGAAGGAAGTGTTCAGCACCCTAATTGTGGAAAAAAGTAATTACAATTTTGAACAAGAGATAAACTTCCATAAAACTCATTTAAAATCAAAACAAATAAATAAACATTAGAATACTAATTATAATATAATAAGAAATCAAACAAAAAATAAAATATTTTAATTCCGGACAAGTTCTGTTTTTTTATTGATGAATGTAATACGTAATGTATTGTTTGCATATATTAAATTTGATTCTGAATATTCTCTTTTAACATTTTTTGTTGACACATTCAATTTTGATCAATTTGAGTAACTAACTGGTATGCCTGGTATGTGAATTCCTACCTGTCAAATAGCTACTAATACAATCGAAGTTTCACACAACCAAAACCCGTTAATCTTCCCACCTTCTATTCTCCATTTCGATATAACACTGTTATGCTATTACGAACAGGGATGCCAGGTTTGAAGACATGTCTTCATTTTAAAGACATTTGACCTACTGTGAAGACATTTGATTTATGAAGGCATTTCGAAGACTGTATGAAATATGTGAAGCCATTTCAGTATGATAGCGTATGTGGGTTTTTGAGAGATATTATTTCCATGAAATTCTAACTATTGGCAGAACATATCATCAAAAGAAATAGGGCTTTAGCCTCAGTGTCATTCATTCGCTTTTTTGTCATTGTCACTTATTCACTTTTGTTCTCTGTAATCAATGGAAACTTTTGTTTCGGGGTTATTAACTTGCTTTTTTCAAACTATTTCAAGCAGAAAATTCACATGCATATAGAATGAATTAAACAACGAAGCGACTTTTACTTCAAATTCTAGAGAACTTCCAGCGGTCTGAATACATATTGCCTCTAGAAACATTCGTTCATTTGCGCTCGAGAATTCGAATTATTGTGACTGGTGGATCACACCATTGAGGAGGTGGCGGATCCTTCGACTGAAGGAGGCTCAGGATAATCGGTAAATCAGGAACTTTGGTCTTAAGGGAGACCATTGAATGTGGCACAGGAAATTTAAAACACTGGATAATCAAAAAACTTGGGAATACTTTCGAAAACAAATAGATTTATTTACGCGATGTAACTAGTGATGTCTAAATTTTTCATTTATTCGATTATCTATTAATCGTTGAGGCATTTTTCAATATTCGATTAATCGAACGAATACTTATTTCTCGAAATAATAACGTATGACGTTGTCATTATGGTCACCTGGTCTATCGGATGGTCGATGTTAGATGGTTGAATAAAAAATGTTGGATAAAAAAAATTATACAGCCTAATTCTTAGCTTAAAAATGCATTAACTTTGAGAAAGATTCCTTCTTTCATTAATCGCGATTACAGTGACAATTATTCGATGTATTCATATTTTGATTTCAAATTATTCGATACAAAATTAATCGATTATAATTTCAGATATTCGATTATTTGAATTAATCGAACGATTAACCGACGTCTCTAGATGTAACGTTCTAAACTGTTGGAAATGGAATGGTAAAAACATTTGGTAGGAATCTTCTCGTATGCATATCTTTTTTCGTATGGATTAGGCTGATCGGTATCGGGATATGCTGCTGTTGTAGTTGTGTTATGCACCACACACTGCAGAAATTTAGATGGGTAAAATGTAGAGATGGGCAAATCAGCTCATCATGGTGAGCGGCTCAGAGCCGTTCAGCTCATACAAGAGAGCTGCTCATTTGGAACAGCTCTTTAGCTCAGTTGACTTTTGTGGTTGTCCACACAATTGCATAACTACAATGGGGCATTTTATAGAGTGCATTTTCATAATGGACGGAAACCAAAAAACTTAACGAATTTAATATATAATTGTACACAAACTAAAACTAATATGAATTCTAATAATATGATATAAAACAAAAATTGAATGCTGATTTCCCACATAGAAGATGCTTAGGATATGCTGAACTTAAACAACAGAAAAACCAGCAGTAGCCAAATAAAATGCCTTCAGAAATATTGGCTGACACAACATCTTTTGATAAAACTACCGAGATATTTTTTGCATCCAAGTATATAAAAATAAATCCACTAATAGGCGCAACGAGAAATAATTCTTCGCGATGACAAGGGTAATAAAAAGACCATTATCAATCATTAGCATTTATGCCGGGTTGTTTCTGAATTGTTTTGATTCAGCACGCGGAAATAAGTTTATGTGTTTCAACAGTCATGTTTAAATAACAATATAATATAGTAATTTCATTTACAAGCAAATAATAATGTTTATTATTTTGTTTGGTAACGAACGATTGAATATCTTCAAAACAAAAACCTTTTTCCTATCTGGCATCTCTGCTAAAGCTAAAGAACGAAGAGGGACACACGAAAACAAACTGACGTCATATCATAAAACGCGGGAGACGAAAAATTCTTTCGCGTCACAAAATTCACACTCTGTAGCTTTTGCGCTCCGCAACTATGCAGCTCAGCAGCTCAACAGCTGAGCAGCAGATCCGCTCAGCTGCTCATCAGCTCAACAGCTCAGCAGCTCATCCGCTCAGCTGCTCATCAGCTCATCAGCTCAACAGCTCCGTAATGAGCTGATGAGCTGTGTTGTTTTGATTGCGAACCGATCCGAATCCGCTCACTATAATGAAGCGATTCGAATGAACAGCTCATGAGCGGATGGCACATCTCTAGTAAAATGGAATAGGGATACTTGCTCAACATTCGCGCTGTTGATCGCGAACAGTGACATTGTATTTTTTATTATTCTGGGCCTAAACTATACAATAGATCAACCTTTCTTTAAAAAGCACACTTCACAAATCGAAGGTTTTCCGGTTAAATACCGTTTCAGCAATTAGTTTATGGATATGGTTTGAGTTACAATCAAAACTTCAAAGCTGAAATAAACAAATTGAGTTATCACATTTCCATTTTTGTGGAAGAACTGGGCCTATATGCGCTCAATCAACGGTTTATCGAGCCAATTATCATTTCTAAACTCATAAAAACATAGTTGCGCAATAGGGGAAGTGGGGGTATAGTGCTCACCCTAAAGAATATTCCCATTTCCAGCGTCCACATACCGCTACAATTTCCGTTTTTCTTAGAATATTATAGTTCAACTCATTGCTATTCAAGATAGCATACGGCTTGTAACGTAATTGGCCTTACATGACCGGAAATGTTGCCAACACGTTCACTTCTCTCAAAAAACGACAGCAGATCAACCATGCAATCAAAGTGCGCGCTACATTTACTTGCTCCTATGTCCGCTCGGGACGCATTCACCAACACACGCTCAAGCACATGCAAACGGTGCACTTACTTTCGTTGTATGAGTCGGCTTGGGCTCTCCTATCCACGGTCTCGATGCTCGTCTTCCTTCCGCAGCGCACCACGCCGCTTCAATTGCAGCGCTCTCCCTCTCAGCGATGTCGTCTCAAGCTTTTTTCTCCGGCTTCTTCGCTCTCCGGCACGGTGTCCGATGAGTTGACCTTCTCGCTTGTCGGTGCTCACTCTCCTAACTTTAATGTACTTCTTCTGAATGCTGCCGCTCTCCTCACGGAACAGAATGGCCGTACCGCCGCTTCCGGTTTACACCAACAGACACCACTATTTTCTTTGGTACTCTACCATTTTCTTTTTATTTTCTTTTTCCTTTTTTTTCTCGACCCGCACACCACGTTTTCCCCACGTGCCTTTTTCACAAATGAAGATCTCACACCGTCGTCTACGATCTAATCACATATGCTCGGGCTAGGCAATTAGCCTCAAGATCGATACCCATCCACTCCCAAATTCTAGCGGTGCTTTCTGCTCGCCCTTCACACACGCCATCACAATTTGCCCCAAACTAAAAGAAAACTACTTCCTTGCTTTCGCCATTTTATGATGGCTTCTGCCACTTAGCCGCGGAGAGAATAACTGGCACTTGATCGAGGAAAGAATAACTGGCACTTAACCGAGGGAAGCAATGGCTGCCACTCACTATGGCTGACACCATCACCATGTGCTTTTAATTCACCACCAATAACCGCTGGACCTTCTTTACTGCACTTATTTGCAGCGAAGCAATTATTTGCCCCCTTTTGGGCGCTACTGTAACTCCTACGCACTTTGCACTTTTCCGGTGGAGGGACTGACTTTGCTTCGGAATTTTCCCGCACGGCACCTGCGATGTGCCGACAACCGACTACCGTCGAGCGCGTGCGTCCTAAAACGCTTCACGACCGATCTGCTTGACAGTTGGAATTCTTCTGTCTTGCATCGATTAGCAGAAACAGTTCGCCCTACTGCTGCACTGCCGTGATCTCGCAAAGTGACGCAAGCGCCAAAATTGACATTTTACTTTTTATGTTATAGATCGATAAAGAATACCAAATCCTTTCAAACGACTGCGAAGTTTTATAGAAATGTGGAAAAATGACCCCGTAAAAGTATGAAAACGGAATGGCGTAAGCGCCATTTCCACTGTGATGTGACGCAAGCGCCATTTCCCTTATAATGTGACGTAATTTGAATCTGATGCGATGTGATTTTTAATCCGCTCCGATGGCATAGAATGAACGAGAAGGGACAACTAATTTCAAATAACAACATCAATCAAGGGACAAAGCATCTTGACGATGTTCACTTACCTCACTTGCTCAATGTCTTTTTCGGATGAATTGAAGCTGAGAGATCGAAGGGTAAATGTCGGATTTGCTGAACAGCTGCACTCTTCTAAAATCTCCATCGAAACGCATCTTATAACAAAATTCAGAACATCCTCGCGTAAACTGTATTTGCTCTACATCGGATAATTTCGGACGGCATTATCTTATTCAACAAGGATGTTTTCAATTGCATTTTGGATTGGAAAAGAAAGTGCTGTCCATAGTTGTTACATTCGGGTTCTCAACTACGTTGGCCCGCTCGACACACGCTACAATGACGGAAAATGTGTAGAACTCTTCTCCCTGATGCTACCTCATGCTCCACTTAACGGTGGCATGTGGTAGAAAATATTTGGAAACAGATTCTCCCATACTTTGATGGATGAACGCCAATCGGTTGTGGAAACAGCGATTAAAAGTTGCTGTTTCCACAACAAACTGGCGTTGGTAACAAAGCTTAAATAAAACTGCATTTTTTCAAAAATCGAGCCGATGGCAATGTATTTCCATCAATTGTACATAATTTGTACAGATCAGACTTTCGTAATGTACGCGTATGCTGATTATACATGCAATTTTGCGAAAAGTCTCGTACTGAAAATTTCTCCCTCTGGCGCTTGCGTCACTTTGCGAGATTACGGCAGGCTGCTGTGGAGAACTCACGATCGCCACGAGAGTGTTTCTCGCTCCGATTCCTTGTTTCATCTTCGCTCGTAATCATGTCGGTAGTGCTACCGTTGTGTGCGAGCGGATTCGTGTTGCCCTTCTGTTAGTGTTGGTGATGCGCACAAAATTGGTTTGTATTGTTGTTATGATCTGCTGGTTGAAATATTTCACATATCGTAATAATAGGGATGCTCAAAAAGCTGCATGCTACAGGCTTTAGCTATAAAAATACAAAATAGTACATTTTTCATCATTAGAAAAGAAGATGAAAAATCGATCTTTTTTTTTTGCTTGGAGGTGAAGTGGTCACCTAGTGGGGGCAAAGTGGTCACTCGCACATATCAAGCTAAATGTGATAAATTTATGCGTTTTTCAACAAATTTGTTCAAATAATATTCGATATAGTAGATACATGTATGAAATAGGCTTGATCTATTCACCTAGAGTCTCAACTTAAATGTTCTGTTGCATACGAAAACGTTGTAAGAAACACATAGCGTTCCGCAAAATGAGGCTTGGTTTAGAGCTTGGGGTGGCATATTTTCCCAGGGTCAAAGCCACAAAAGGAACCTCTTCAAGAACAGAATGTGATGAGGTTTATTAGCTTTAATAAACAGAACATTGTAAGTCGTTAGGCACCTATGACCACTTTGTCCTCAAACATCAAAGTAATTTCTATGCAAATTAATCGCTGAGATTGAACAAAATATCTGTTTATCTCTCCTAGAATATGTGAACAGTTGTCCAAACTGATGATTTGTCCAACATATCAGATTGAATAAATTGAATTTCACGAGAAATTCCTTAGATACCATGTGCACAGAGCTACGGCCGAATGGCTATCGTGAGAGCAATTTCTGTTTTTATTTAGATTTTGACATGTGACAGTACTACTGAAGTACAGGGTGACTCAAAAGTCATTAAATTTTTCAAACATAAGGTGACTATTAATACGGTGGTAATAGTCAATAGTTATACTATCAAACAAGCAGGTGACCACTTTGCTCCCATTATCAATTTGCCCCAAGTACCCCTATATTCTATGTTCACAGGTAATGAAATGAATTTCAAAACCTCAAAGTAAGTTTAATGAAATGCGCTATATAACAATACCAATTAGAATAAACATTGAATAAGCCATTAAACTTTACTCAAAAGTAAGTAATGACTTTTAATTTCATCCGATATGATTGTGAAGACATTTGAAGACATTTTTCCGCACCATGTGAAGACATTTTAAAACATAAAATCATTTATTGCACCCTAAAACCCCCACATCCCAAATCTGAGTTCGTTTGCTTGACTAATTCTCGAGTTATACTAAAATTTGTGTTTCATTTGTATGGCAGCCCCCCCTTGGGGAGAAGGAAGGTGTGTCTATCCGCCATAGAAACATTTATTGTACCCTAAAACGTCCACACGCCGAATTCGTTTGCTTGATTAATTCTTGAGTTATATAGCAATTTGTGTTTCATTTGTATCGAAACCCACCCCCTTAGAGAGGGGGAAGGAGTGTGTATCCAACATAGAAACATTTATTGAACTTTAAAACCTCCACATTCCAAATTTGGGTTCGTTAACTTGACTATAATATATATATATATATATATATATATATATATATATATATATATATATATATATATATATATATATATATATATATATATAAATAAAAAAAAATTATTAATTTCAAACGCCATTCAATTTGCTTCTCTTGCGAATTAATAAATTCACCAACAACTTTTGGGCTCATAATGTGAATCACTGTATACGAGATTGAAAATGGGCCCGAATTTGCAATAGGACTAATGTTCTTCGAATCCTGTCGTCTCCGATGACAAATCTGTGACGAATGCAGATGAACTCACCTTGCCCCAGTGGGACCAATGTTCTGACGCATGGACGGGATTGTTGTTACGATTGCCATTTACCGCCAAACGTGCTAGGGCATTAATCAGCCATACTGCTGGAATCAGCCATGATGCGCTAATTCTTCTGCGGCGTGATGCCATCGGCACTACAATGTTACCAAAACAATAAACGATAACCTGTTGAGCACATATGAAGACAACACAAAACTCTTCGAGACCTTTTCGGTTTCGGGATCTTCCCATCTATCAATGCCCTGTCACGAATCGGCCGTAAACTTTTTGCTACGAGTGCCACAACGAATCAAGCCGCTATTGAATGCAACATTGTTGCACTATCAGTGCACAAAAGCATTCTTTGCACTCCGGCGGTACGCTGCGGACATCGAAATATAAACAAAGTTTGTAAAAAAGTTCATTGATTATTTTCAATAAGTCCATTAATCATTAATTAACTGTCTCCTCATCCACCGCAATGCCATTCGTTATCTGGCTATTGCAAACGCCGGATTTACACTTGATTAATGAGTCTAAGTGACCAATTAAGTGCTGGTCAGTGTCCAACCGTGGCGATTGCGTCAGACGTGTTCGATTTCATTGACCCACTTTTGAGATTCGAGTATTGTGCGAAAATATTTAATTTGTTCGGTATTATTATTCCGCACCAGGTTACTGATGCAATTCTAACAGAAGACCAGGTTGGGAATATAATGCTCATTTAGTCAATAAGTCTGCATATTCCCACCAATTTGTGGCGATAATAATCTCCCGGAATGTCGTTCTTAAAAAGTGGTAAAAGAACTTGAAATGCATCTCCGGCAATGGTTCTCAAATGATTGTTTGATGCAACGCACCACGCCAGGAACGGATATCATCTTGGAATCTCTCCGACCACAATTTGATTGCGATACAGGCAAATTAGTTCTGGACCCATAAATTGTAGGATTTGGATAGTTAACGTGGGGCAATTGGCGCGAATTTGGTGGTAAAACGATGTCTGCTTTGGACGCGTTGCAGTTTGCACGTATCAAAGATGCACGAAAACATCTTTGGTTCGCTCGTACCGTGAGACGAGTGAATCCAATTTACATAATCTCTCATTATCAATTTGGTGGAACGGCTGATTGTTTTTTTAAACGTTTATTGCGATGCAGTGTATTTTTAAGATTCATCGTGAAGGTTTTCATATCACGAAATTCTCGTTTTATGACACCTGAGAACATGGGAACATCCAAACGGCGGCATCCGACTCGGATGTTAGAGACGTTTGTTTCATTTCGCGGCACCTCAGCACTATTCAAGCTTTAAAATTGGTATTGAAGAGTTGGTGCATTGGATGGTGGTTGATTACGGGTCATCCTCCAAAATGAAGACTAATATTTAGTAGCATTTAGATTCATTTCCCTAGCAACTCTGTGCTCAAAAAATTAAGATAAAAGGCACCCACCGACCCCACCCCACAAAGTCTCAATTAGCGCTCATTATGATTGATTTGAACTACCTTCTGCCTGCAGACCACACACGTGAGCGTTCTTCTAATCCATAGCTTCGGGTTCGTTTTTTCTATCCCTCAAATAATTTAAAGGGAACGCCCTCACGCATATTTCCTTCTACTTTTGCATCTGAAGATGACCTCACTCGACTAGAGCTCATTCATAAGTGGAATACATATGGAAGATATCGAACGAAAAGCAACAAACTTTGACCACTATCGTATGGAAGCAATGTTCTTGTTTTGATCTTTTGTTCGGTGCGGGTTTTGCTTCATGCAGGGCTTTTTACCTTGTTATGATTACTCATCATCGATGTTTTCCGATATCCTTTGCCCGATTGGTGGCTGCTCTCGAACACGGTGGTCCGCTCGTGGTTGGATTGAATTGTACAAAAAATATTGGGCGCAGCCCACAGACTATTGATTACAGCTTTGGAAATCATCACCATTGGGTAAACGTTGGGCTCCGATGTTGGAACGTTCGCTTTGAATTGGGTTTAATCGTTCCAGGGTTTTTGTTAGATGATATTCCCGGATTTCTCCCTGCCCCGGACTTATGGTCTAAGTTCAATTGGTCTCAGCACCTTTTGATAACCCTCTAAATCAGGGGTTCTGAAACTGTTTTGGGCAAGTGACCCCTTTTCCAGAATTAAATCATACCTTAGACCCCCATTGCCAAATTTCTTTGAAAATCCTATCTTTAGTTTTTTCTTACTGAATAATTATCAATTTGAAAACATTGCAGTTGGTTAAATGAATAAACTTGACATTATTTTTCACGGAGGCGATCTGGCGTAGTGGTAACATTCGCACCTCCCACGCAATAGGTCTCGAGTTCAATTCACACTCCCGACATTCTTCCAAAACATGGAAGTAAAGTGACAAACTAGCTAAAGGTGTGGAAAATCACTATAATACAGAAAAAAAAAATTCTCATCATATTCAACAAAATAATAGAGATAAAATGCAGTAAATATCAAGTGTGACAAATAATTATTAGTACAAATTACTCACAAACCATAAAAACATTCAAATCGCAAACCAATTTATCGACAACTACAAAAAAAATCAAAATACCGTTCAATATTGGTTAGTTAAAGTCTTAAGTCGCCGCGGTCGTTGATTTTCAAATGGTTTCGCGTTGTTTGTAACCATAATGAAGCCTTTTTTTGACAAAGTATGATAATGGAAAAACGAGAACATATTTTTCAGCAATATCTCACGTCGCAGGATACTGATTTTCATTGTTTCGATATAACTAGAACATCCTTGGTTGTACTTCTGCCTAAGCTGTGCTGACGATAATCAATATAATGATCAATTTAGAATAGCTTTTCATAAAGTAGGTTAAAAAAATACGAACATGATGTCGTTTTTCCAAAAATCATTCACTGTTTGCGCATTATAAAATTGGTTCTGAAAATGGTTAATAATCATGCAAAAAAATCGGTTCAGAAGTTCATTGAATGTATTAGTTTTAGGTGTTAATGGAAATCGCTTTCAAAATTAACTTTATTGAATGTTCAAGAATATTTTTTTAAATTTTTTTTAGAAATTGCACGTTTGAGAGCAACGCATATGTTTTAAAAATCCACGTACGCTATCATACTGAAATGTCTTCACATATTCCATAATGTCTTCAAAATATCTTCAAAGTGAACACATGTCTTCAAACCTGGCATTTCTGGCGCGCCGCAAAGTGACGAAAGAGAGACGAAATCGCTGGAAAAAATTGCCTGACTAATTTTCAACAACATGAGAATCTAAAATTTTCATTCATTTGTTTTTTTACTTGACTACATGATATTTGTTAACTGTTTTTGTTTTGATTTAATTAATTAATTTATAATGAAGGAAACTTGTAATAGAAAACGCTTATTTTTTTGCTCAAAAAGAACATGCCTATTATTGACCAACAACCCTCTTCGCGATCCATCTCAAGTTTCCTGAAATAATTTAAAAAAGAATTGTTACGCCATGCACATAGATGACCAATCATTTTGTAAATTCTTTCTCAATCACTTTATTCTAGTTCACTATATTTAGCTATATGAATACTTTGTAATCTCTTGAAATAAATTAGAAGTTCATTACATTATCATTCAAGCTCCAACGTATTTCAGAACGCATATGAAATTGCAACCTAAGGGCAAGCTTGTTATACAATAAAATACTAGGAGCATGTTTGGACATGGATTTGATGCTAACTTTACCTTTTTACTAATTAACTTTATTTTTTTTTAACGTTGAGTCAAGAAGATATGTACCTTGATTTATGAAAATTTTGAACTATATGAAATGTCACCGGCTATGTATCGGGTCAAGGAGGAGCGTCAATTTATTATGAGAAAGCTTTTTTATGATTTATTTTGTTGTATTGATATGACTTAAGCAAACCATAAATAAGAACAATAGATACAAAATGAAAATAAACATTTTTTTCCATTTTTTCCGTTAATTTTTTTGATACATTTTTTTACTAAAAATACTTTTTTAATTTTACAGGATCAAATGTGGCAACCCTGGTCATTCTTATAATAGGGTGGTTCACGTAACACAACGTATGGAGCATTTTAAATATTAGCATTTATTTTTATAAACATTTTTTTCAGACCCCGTCGACCCCCTAAATCAATTTTCGGTTCTGTCGACCCCTGGGAAACCAAAATCGACCCTAGGGGGTCGATATCGACCACTTTGAGAAACCTCGTTCTAAATGATTGAAGTAAACGTATTTTTAAAACTTCTTCTTGCACAATGCAAACTTCATGCGCAATGGGTTTGGGCTTTTTAATGAAACGTTACTGTAGTGGACGTGTGTATTAGATTTCAACAAAAAAAATCTTAGAAAGGAAAAAAGGAGATGCAAACGACACGGGTATGCCTAAATTACGCGATCGGCATCGGTACAGAACTAGCATTTTCAAAATAGTATGATTGTTGATAAATTTGGCATGTTCCCGAGGGAATTTGTAACTGTCCGGTAAAGTGTTAATTGTTTAATATGCTATACATTACAATTCCCTAATCCCTAAACGGTTTAAATTAATGAAAACTGATAGCTGTTTCCCATACATCTGTTCTGCCGATTTGTGTGCTTACCATACCGTACCGTCAGAAACAAGCAAATAATACGTTCGTTTCTGCCCGTTTTCAACTTATTTGGTATAAATAAGCCATTCACGATTTGAACCTACAGAGACGAATGAACTCTCAGAGTTTAAAGTCTCTCTAATTCAATACCTTCCTTCCCTTGAACCTACACCACTTCTCGTTTGGTGGTCATCGGAGCAACATCGATGCTGGAGAGCATCGAGCGAGAAATGATTCTTTCCCTGTCGGGAAAAACAAGAGAAGGGGGAGTATGAAGTAGAGTTTCTTTCCACTGATGGAATGGTATGAAACCACAGTTGCGAGCGGATAAGCAAGTACAACACAACGAGCGGACATCACTTATATCTAATGTTGATTTCACACATATATACACACACAGCTCGATACGGTAAATTTTTGTGCTAGTGCGGATATGAAAGAGTATCCATAATTTTGGAATACAGACATAGCATTTTTATTCAAATACAACATATCATTCATGGAAGTATGCTTTTAAATCCGAGGTTTCCCACCTTACTGTTGCATGTTCTGGGACTCGATCCCACCTCAAGCGGAATACACTCTGTTCAACTTCTAAAAGACCAGGTGATGATTTTGCTGCATTGCGTCATTGTAAACAAACAATGCTTCAATTAGTATTCTAGTGTGTAGGTATTGGTGAATACTATGCACAGTATTACTTTCATATGTGTGTGTGTAAGTACTGAGCGTAAACGAATGTTTTTCGAACAGCTTCGAATACATCAAAATCGCTTATGCAAATAAAGCAATATTTCAATTTAAATGTTACTAAAGAAAGAGGGCTTAAAAGGTTAAAGCTCCCCATCTTACACCATCTCACATCTGAAGACGTCTGACTTTTGCCAAAGATCACATGAATCGACAGTGGGACATGGTATGTTGTTTCCAAGAATGTTTTCAAAAGAATACATTTTGCTGTATACCATAACGAAAAGTTCTTCAATGTATAGGTTATCCTCACTGACGAAAAAAAAGTTCAATTTTGATGGTCCTGATGGTTTCAATCGGTACTGACGACGTGATTCACGGAAGAAGGAACCGTATTTTTCAACCACGAATTTTAATGGAGGCTCGTGCATAGTTTGGGCCGAAAAGCTCAAGATAGCTTACACATCATTCAAGGATTACATACATGTTCTGTTGTGCTCCCGTGGCCGAGTGGTTAGCGTCAAACCTAACATGCCGGGGGTTCGGGTTCGATTCCCGTTCTGGTCGGGGAAATTTTTCTTCAAAGAAATTTCCTCTGACTTGCACTGTGGTCACGCGTATTCTAGAGCTTGCCACTCAGAATGCTTTCAAGGCGTGTTATTTGGCATAGAAATCTCAACTAAGTACTAATGAAAATGACGCAAGTAATACTACGTTGAGACGGCGGAGTTCCTCTAGGAACGTTAGTGCCATATAAGAAGAAGAACATGTTCTGGAATCCTCTCTCTTACCGTTTTTGCGTGGATATCGTCACACAAAATCACATTCCAGCACAACAATGCTACTATTCATACCAGCAAGGACACTAAGCAATGGATTAAGGATCAAAAACTTTTTTTTTTGGACTGAGCCGGTCTTGGATCCTGTTGAAAATCCCAGGGGGATCCTTGTACGCAGAATCTACACTGAGGGAAAACGGTTCACCACGATTGAAGAACTCAAGGTCGCAATTTCGGAAACATGGAAAAACATCGAGAAATCCGTTCAGCAAAATTTGGTAAATAGTATTCCACCACGAATTTTCCAGGTTAATAGCCAATTATTGACATGTAAATCAGCCGATCGTTTTGTATTTTTCATTGACAGTACTTATGAATTAGGAAATGGTCTTATAGAAACTGGACAGCTGAAATTATCATGTTTAAGCACAATAAATAAACAAACAACTCTTTTGAACGAAATTGACATTAAATATACTTAATTCTAAGCATTCAACAATGTATGAATGTATCTTGTTGAAATTCAAACTGTCTGTGTTGCAACGAAATATTATCGGGGTGGTCTTATAGAAGTTGGACAGAGTGTATAGGAGTAATGGTGTTTATAGTTTGTAATCGATATATGAATGGGAAGGAGTAAGTCTGATGCGAGTTGGCAGCGCAGTTCCATCGTAAAGTGAGGGGGGAACCGAATAAACGAAAAGCACTGAAAGCTTTCGTCGATTCTCTTCTTTGTTCAAATATCAAATGAACATTTTTACTACTGAAGTAACTGAAAAGCTGAAAAGTCATATAACTGTAAGTATTACGAGGGTCACTATTTATATTTCGGGAATTGGCAACACTGATGTCATGTGAGTCCATCTGACGGTTCCATCGTAAAGTTTGACATTTTTGACGATATACGTACTCAGAACATTTTGTCATACGAACGCTATTTGTTTATTTTATATTTAGTTGCAAGTTTGGTCTCGGCAAAAAAATGGAACTGAATCGTGAACATTTTCGTGCGATGATTTTTTACGACTTTCGACGTGGATTATCACTGTAGTGTACATATGGCTTAATAACTAATGGTGTTACCACACGCAACAATAAATTGTTAGAACAATTGATATAAAGCTAAAATATTATAGCAGACAGGCTGCTCAGTAATGCGGAGTTCAGTTTGGTCTCTTGCCTGACCGACCATCATCCAGTGCAGATGGATAAAAGTTTTTATGTGGAATTGAACTAAGCGATTAACTCATATAAAGTCTCGCGTGCGTTGTTATTACTTCCTCCAATTAGTTCAATCACAACAAGAGTGCGTCAATCAACTTAATTTGACTTTTGGCGATGAAGCTCCATCAAAAACCACTGTGTATCGCTGGTATAGTGAATTCAATCGTGGTCGTAGTTCGCTGTCCGTCGAGTTTCGTGAAGGTCGTCCAAAATCGACTGTAGTGCCAGAAAACATCGATGCTGTGCACGAAATGATTAAGCAAGATCGTCATGTAACCTATTGTGAGATTGAGGCATCCCTAAGCATTAGTTCCACCAGCATATATGCGATTTTACATGAACACTTAGTTGTGCGAAAATTATGTTCACGTTGGATCCCACGTAATTTGACAATCGCTCAAAAAAAAAAAAGGCACGTGTTGATTGGAATAAATGCTTTGAAAATTGGTTTAAGCGCATGCAAAAGTGTATCGATCATCGTGGCAAGTACTTTGAAAAACAATAAAAATATATTCGCAGCTTAACTATTTGTTTTTGTTCCTATTCCCGAAATATAAATAGTGACCCTCGTATAACTGAAAAGTTATTTAAAAAATTCCGATGCTTCCTAAAATAATATAGTAATTTTACTTTTAGTTTTTAAATGGGCCGTGTAACAAAAAAAATCAATCTTATATTTTGTCTTTATGAAAAATATGAGAACTATCTATGGAAAGACATATAATTTCGATATGCTTCATAGTGCATATATTTGATAATGTTTCAAAATGTTAACAATTAATTCACATATAGCAACAAAACAATCTTTACACAATTCACGGCGATGGAAATGGTATTTTTACATGTAAAATTTTTCGTAATTCTGTTTGTTTTCGTTGCAGAACCTACATTTTCATGCACCTGCATGCCTTTTCTGGAAACGTGCCCTTCGGTGGGTTCTTAAGGTGACTTTGAAGCGTTTGTCGCAAGCATCAGGTCTAATTACTTTGATCTGAACATGATAAAAAAAGGTCAGTGTTGTATTGGGAGACCTAAACTGAGTAACATTTTTTCTATTTCTACTGTCGAACACATAAGATTGAATAAATAAATAAATAAAGGTGAAAAGATAGACGCTCTTATTCGTCCAGATTCAATACTGTTGAGCAAATTGTCAAAAAACTTCAAGCACTTACACCTGCTAGCGTGTTTGTGATCCAGTATTCCACGAACACTCTTGGTTTCCATAGCACTGCTTCCTCGAAATTAGCGTAAAAACTCTCCTTTGATATCTACAAGGATTGTACATTATTTGCTCAGGGCATGAGGTGAAGTGCGTTCACACAAGACCCTCTTGGATGTAACGAAGATCCTGGCCCTAACTTGCGGTGCAGCGAATGATGCATATGTTTATTTGTTTACGCAGCACCCCCACACATACCAAACTCAACTGTGCTTCTCGGGAAAACGCCATAACACTCCACGGCGTCTTAGGATAAGGAGAGCTAGAGGAAGAAAAACAAATCCACAAATCATGAATCCTCTTCTCGGCATTGCTTATTTGGCCAGATCTCCGCATGATGAGTGCGCGTTTTTTTTGTCGCCGGGAGGATGTGAAAATTTGACTGTCACGCTTGGGGACATAATAGTTAGGGATGCACTCGTATCAATTCGACTCAAAAATTGAGCCATAAGGACAAAAATC
Source organism: Toxorhynchites rutilus septentrionalis (assembly GCF_029784135.1). Taxonomy (NCBI): domain Eukaryota; kingdom Metazoa; phylum Arthropoda; class Insecta; order Diptera; family Culicidae; genus Toxorhynchites; species Toxorhynchites rutilus. The sequence continues at coordinate 267,469,804 of NC_073745.1, forward strand.
TGCTAGAAAAAGTGAGCAATCCTCGGATCAGTGTTGCAGGAGGACAAATCTAAACGGAGTCACGCACGTCATAAAACCATCAACAAACGCACTATCTGAGGTCTCCTTCTATCCGAGGGTATGTACTCTTATCTTCCCGCTCGCCCTGCGTTCATCTCAAGTGGTCGCCGGTGGTTTTTCTTAATTTTATCGTCATTTCTGTCATTTTTAATGTTTTAACAAGCTTGAAATCCTGACAGTTATGACCTCGTCTGGGTCCACCCCCGGAGGTCGTTAAGTCACATGTGTGTTGTGCTCGGTTGGCAACTAAACTGTGCGTGTGGCCCGTTCTGACTTTGGCGGATGACGGATATTGTCATCCCCGCGAAACCACTCGAGAACTGGTTACAGGCTAGGCGAGTTTAATGTAACTAAATTTTCGGAAACATGATCGATCCTGGGCGCATGTGCGCAGATGCGCTTCATTATTGCCGATTATGGTTTAATGATACATTACACATGCGTCTTGTCATTTTATGGCAATTCTGGAAATCATCCAAGCGTTGCGGGTTTTTATGGGTAACCTCGAATTTTACGGTTAACGGAAATGTTCTAAGCCGTACAACCAAACGGATATTCATAAATGTTTGCCATTAACTGCACTTTGGTATGTTGTTAGCTAGAAACAACTGTGTGATTTGGGTTTTGATAGTTTTTTTAAGTTTCCGAAGTGTTCAGGTCCAGTGACAGAGCATGAAATACCAACCTTTTGGTGTGTATATTATTCTCATTATTATCAGACTAAAAATAACAAACAAATCTTATTTTCAGACACAATTCACGTTCAAGATTTTTCAACCACTTGCAAATAACATGTTTCAGTCCTAAATCGGAAAATTCCTTCCTCGAGCTCTGCTCTTATCAACACATTCGACGATACTTTTCTATTGGTATAGATAGAAGAAGATATAGAAGTGCGTTTCATCACATTAAAATCCATTTCCAGTTTCGAACGAAGATCAATTTCGCTAGCGCAAACATCAAATGGACTAACAGCACTTGTCACTATGTAATTATAGAACATATGGGAATATACTTTTCCGAATATTCCCTTTTTACTTCAGAGTTTTCCGAAAATTTTCATTTGTCATGTTTGGTTGGAGTATTTTTGGTTGAAATATGTGTAATATTTTTATGGGACCCCCACTACATTCCAGTGGAGGGAGGGGTGTCATACCGTCATAGAAACATTTCTCATACCCAAAAACCCTCACATCCCAAATTGTGCTTGATTAGTTCTCGAGTTATGCAGAAGTTTGTATTTGTGTGCCCCCTGTAATTTGTGTTTCACTTGTATAGCAGCCCCCCCCCTCAGAGAGGAGGGGTGGAGTGTTTAACCACCATAGAAACATTTATTGTACTCTCCGGCCCCAAAAACCCCTACATACCAATTTTCATGTCGATCGGCTCTGTAGTTTCCGAATCCATAAGAATCAGACAGACAGAGAGACAGAAATCCATTTTTATATATATAGATAGATTAGGGTAGCAGCGAAAATGGTCATGTCAAATTTCAAACCCGACCATGTACACAGTGGCGTGGCGTGGCAGGGAGACACCCGGGGCGGGTTACTAGGGTGCCACCCCTCCATAATACTTAATTTTTGTTTTCGAATGAAACATTGAACTTATCTAAATAAGAAACGTATTTCTTATATTATTAGATAGGACGAACAAGAAATCACAAGGTCTTCACGCGTTGGTCACTGGAACTGACAGTAAAAAAATGGGTGGGTTATATCTATGATATAACCGCAAGATTGACGTGGGACTAACTTGGCTTAGCAATCATTTGTTTGTATTGAATACATTTTCGATTGAATGAAACAATTTCCGAATTCAAATGCATTCAATATATTTGCTTTGTGAGTAAAAAGTTAGTATAATGTAATGTAAGGTCGATTCATGCATTGTGATAGATTATGTTCTTAGTTACAGATAAATTTATTGACAGTCCTGTTACTTTTAGTATGATGCCCAGGACAAAATATGAGAACGGAAAAATTATCAAACGATTATTTTATTTTAGGTTTCCTTCTGAAGTTTGCATCTCTCAAGTGTACGACTTCTTGAATCGCGAATTTGCTTGATTTGATGAACTTCAGGCACTCAGATTCGATTTTGACATGCACGTCGAACGCATATTGTTTAATCAATAGGCGTTATCGCAGCAAATGGTTATCAGTATTTTGCCTAATCATCAAATGGTATGCGTAGAAATTCAGTGAGCAGAAGATATGAAGGCATATCCTTCAATGCAATCATGAATAACCGAGCCAAAGCGTTGTGTTCGTACCCGAAGTACCCCCGGCTTGCATGAATCAACAACTTCAACTTCTACTTTTTATACTATAGAGGATTTAAGTTCATTCGCCTCTAGTCTAGTCTGCACGATTTTCCCAGGTTCCTATGTTTAGGAGATCGTGTTAAGGAAAAATATTCTAGTTAGCACAAAGGCCAGCGAGTACTAAAATACTCGCACTTTGCATTTATTCGCAAAGCCGATTTCCTCAGACACTTTGGTTTTGAAGTCTGTGTTGGGGAAAGACACTTCAGTCGGAACAAAAATACCCCCGACCTGCATGTATTTGCAGGGCCTGATTCTCGAATACACTTCACGGTGGAAACGAAATAAACGGCATGCCATTGAACTACGTTTTACGAGTTAGTGAAGTGTCGAAGATAATAATGAGTATTCAGGCAAAATGAGCACTTTTCAAACAAAAAATCATTAATGAAAATTAACTTCTTCGTATCAAACTGGTATTCAATGTATATTCAAACTATGTTTTCTTCATGTGATATAATAATCTATATATATATATAAAAATGGAGTGATGTCTGTCTGTCTGTCTGATTCTTATAGACTCGGAAACTACTGAACCGATCGACATCAAAATTGGTATGTAGGGGTTTTTGGGGCCGGGGAAGGTTTTCGTGATATTTTGAGACCCCTCCCCCCTCTCTAAGGGGGGGCTGCCATACAAATGAAACACAAATTTCTGCATTACTCGGAAATTAACCAAGCAAACGAAACCAAAGTTGACATGTGAAAGTTTTAGGGTGCAATAAATATTTCTATGATGGTTAGACAGTCCTTCCCCCACTCAAAGGGGGGGCTGCCATACAAATGAAACACAAATTTCTGCATTACTCCAGAATTAATCAAGCAAATAAAACCAAATTTGGCATGTGGAGGTTTTAGGATGCAATAAATGTTTCTCTGGTGATAAGATACTCCTTCCCCCTCTCTTTGAGGGGGCTGTCATACAAATGAAACACAATTTTTTGCATTACTCGGAAATTAATCAATCAAACGAAACCAAAGTTGGCATGTGAAAGTTTTAGGGTGCAATAAATGTTTCTATGATGGTTAGACAGTCCTTCCCTCACTCAAAGGGGGGGCTGCCATACAAATGAAACACAAATTTCTGCATTACTCGAGAATTAATCAAGCAAATGAAACCAAATTTGGCATGTGGAGGTTTTAGGATGCAATAAATGTTTCTATGGTGTTAAGATACTCCTTCCCCCTCTCTTAGAGGGGGCTGCCGTACAAATGAAACACAAATTTGTGCATTACCCGAGAATTAATCAAGCAAATTAAACCAAATTAGGCATATGGAAACTTTAGGGTGCAATGAATGTTTCTATGGTGGTTAGATACCCCTCCCCCCTCTCTTAGGGGTGGCTTCCATACAAATAAAACACAAATTTCTGCATTACTCGAGAATTAATCAAGTAAATGGGCGGGACGAAGTTTGCCGGGTTAGCTAGTCTCATATAAAAATATCATCTGAAGATAATTTGATATTATAATTATAAGTTTAGTGGGAAACTAATCTCGTATCCAGATGTCGACACCGTACCGTTGTCATCGCGGATACGTTTCATTCCGTTTCCACCGTGAAGTGTATTCGAAGTGTATTCCAGAATCAGGCCCGCAATGTCAATTTCCCTACGCTCCATGGATTTGAAATCTGTGTTAGGGAAACACATTTCAGTCGGAACAAAAATACCCCCGACTTTCATGTACTTGCAATGTCGATTACTCCAACGGTGCTTGGTTTTGAAGTCTGTGTTAGGGAACACATTTCGGCGAGAACAAAAGCCCCCATACTTTCATGTATTTGCAATGTCGATTTCCCCAAGGCTGCATGGTTTTGATGGCTGTGTTAGGGAAACCGTGAATCGGGCCAATCAAAACGAGGCAGTTGGGGCGTTTAGATAACGCTTAACATTTTACAGTTTTTTAATTGTTTATCTAATGAAAAATAACATTTTATTAATTGCGATAGAAGCGTAGAAATATTCCCTATCAATTGATGCGCACATCTTTCCGATCCAGTAAGAAATGTTGGAGATATAAGCATTCGGAATCTTTAATTTTTTCCTGCATGTTATGTGTTTAGGTTTTCATTTAACCCCCCATATGCTCCGGTTAGACGTAGTCCCACGTCAAAAAAATAAAAAAAAATTATTAAATATGGTTTATTTGTGGATGTCAAAATGTGACTCCAATAAATTTTATGAAATAAACATCTTTGGGGGTCGAGACCGACATTGATGTTGTACAAGTGCTTCCCGTGCGCTTTCACTCTCTTGTTGCGGGCTCAATAGAATGCGCAGCAATAACGGTACGGCGCTCAACGTATTAAATATGTCTGATCCATCGGTGACCGCAAATTTTCAATTAATTTCGACTATGATAAGCCTCTCCACAGGTACGCACACGGTTAGAAACAACTTCAAATTCACTTTAAGATTTAGAACCGATTCTTGGAATTCCCACTTCATAATGAAATACACCACATCCAATGCAATCTCATTAATGACATTATTAGAATTAATTTCAGCAGACTTCAAATATTTACTGAGTCTTGGTATCTCTGGCAAACGTTGGCTTTCCGAATCTTCGTAGTTGCCAGTTCGTCAAATCGACTTTTTCAGTTTGCTGTCAGGTACTTATAACATGTGTCGAGCTTGAATTGTTTCAAGAATTTCGGTTTCTTCTCTAGAAGATTTTGACCGTTTTTGTAATTTCCGATGAAAATGACCAATGCACTTCAACATTCTCTCTTCCATCGTTGGACCGGGTCTGGAAGGGCCTTTCGTCTGGTTTGCTCATCTTATGAGTAATTGCGAACGGGTCTTCATGAAAACTAAACCCTCTTTCAGTTGTTGACAGATTTCGTTATACAAATCTGCAACTTTTCCCACCCAAAACGAAAAAACTACACCCAAACTAGCGTTGGCAGAAAATATTTCATCTTTGGCAGAAAAGATGCCATTTCCTGTGCATGAGAGTCAAATGCGCAAATAATGAGCTATTTTGAAAGCTTAAAAATGGTTTGTATTGCGATCTGTTCAAACATATACGAAACAATATTTTTTCGCTTGTGACCTCTTTTTGACGTTCGACACTCAAATTATCAAGAATTACTATTCAATTATTCGTATATCCAAATATCTTTCCCGTAATATAAGGAACCATCACGGGAACACCTAGTTAACTGCCCAAATGTGTGCGAAATAATATTTTACCCCTTGAGTGCATTCACAACAAACGATTTTGTATGTTCGTTCATCACGACAGCAACAGAAAAACAGACAGAGGTTGGCCAGCCCACGCATCATTCATCATGCATCAACCGCAGACCAATCGAGATTGAAATGAAATTTCAAGAAGCTATCGCTATTTTTAAAAATTTAAATAGTTTGCTCGTGAAACAGTTTTGAGCTATTGCAACAAGTTTTTATGGTCAATAAGTAAAAAAAATCTCTCGTTGATCTTTTATCTTTCGAATATTGTTATTTTCATAAAACTTCGTTAATTCGGTAGACAGATATTAACGCTCAAAACCTTGTACTTCAAACGTAACCCCCACGTTTTCGAGACTTTGAATTTACACCCTAGAAAGATTCTATATCACGGACTTTCTCATAGTGACTTGTATTGTTCGATATTACCATAAATGATAACCGGTTACCTTCATTCAAAATCATGTTTTGACGTAGGACTACGTCTTTCATTTCTATGCTGGGGTGTAAGTTCAAAGTTTCGAAAACGAAAGCGTTACGCCGGAGAACGGGATTTTGAGCGTTAATAGCTCATGAACAACTGAACGAAATGGTATGTGTATATCATACCATTTCATTCGAAAGATAAAATGTATACGAGTTCTATGCTTGTTACTTTTTGATCCTAAAACTTGTTTCAATTGCCTTAAAATTGTTTTCAAAACAGGCTATTGAAATCACACCAATCGATATAAAAGCGAGTGTCGCGCGGAAATCCACTCAGTTATGATTGCGTAGCGATTGAGGAACCATCGCTGGAATGAATGGATCTAACACAGACTTCAAAACCATGGATCCTGGGGACGGTATTGCGAATTAGATGCAAGCAGCGGAAACTTTTTAACTCGTTTGCGTTTTTGCAAATCGGAATGTTTCCCTAACACAGACTTCGAAACCATGGAGCCTGGGGAAACTGGCATTGCAAATTAGATGCAATCAACGAGTGCTTAGTTTGCATTTCTGCAAATCGGAATGTGTTTTCCTAACAAAGATTCCGAAACCAATAAGTTGGGAAAATCGACATTGCAGATCTTGGCAGTACTTTTATACTCCCATGCATTTTTACACTACGGAATTCGTTTTGCTGACACAGTCTACAAAAACGGGTACAACTTCTACGTATACCGTTTGACGATTAGGCAAAATGTTAATAACTATTGGCTGCGATAACCACTACCATAATGCATGAATTGTCCTAAATTGGGATTTGTTTGCAATTGAATTCGTAAATTGTTTCATTCATTCACAAGTTTAATCAATAATTCAATCAATACATACAAAAATAGCTATGCGCAGCAGCGATATCGTATCCAATGAGGAACATACGAGGTGCGATTATTGCTAACTGAAAAAACACAAATGATTACTAAGCCAACGGTAGTCCTACGTCAACCTTGCGGTTATATCATAGGTATAACCCAACCATAATTTTTTTTCCAATGTATTATACTTGTCATGGTCATGGGTGTCACCCTTAGAGGGGAACCCGGGACGGACCGCCCCTTCGGCCCCTACACTACGCCACTTTATGCACATTTTGTTTATTGACCCAAAATAATGATCTGTGCAAAGTTTCAGCTCAATCGGACATGATTTAGGGGTGCCTCAAAGTGCTCAGTTTTGATTTTTTGATTCTCGAAAATCTTCCAAGGGGGGGAGGAAAAGGAAATTTAGGAAATCGTAATTTTTGTTTCGATGTCTTCTTCTTCTTCTTCAATGGCTCTAACGTTCCTAGAGGAACTTCGCCGTCTCAACGTAGTATTACTTGCGTCATTTTTATTTGTACTTAGTTGAGATTTCTATGCCAAATAACACGTCTTGAATGCATTCTGAGTGGCAAGCTCTAGAATACGCGTGATCACAGTGCAAGTCGGAGTCGTTGTTTCGATGTCAAATGTCTTAAAAATGCATAAAACGTCGAGACTTTATCTCGTTATCTCGAAAAAAAATTTTTGGTCGAAAACTTTTTGGGACTACTTTGGTTTCCTTTGCTTGATTAATTCTTGAGTAATGCAGAAATTTGTGTTTCCCAGGGGGAGGGGGAGGGGTCTCGAACTATCATAAGAACCTTCCCCGACCCCAAAAACCCCTACATACCAATTTTCATGTTGATCGGTTCAGTAGTTTCCGAGTCCATAAGAATCAGACAGACAGACAGGAATCCATTTATATATATATATATATATATATATATATATATATATATATATATATATATATATATATATATATATATATATATATATATATATATATATATAGATAGATTGAACAAGATAGACTTTCGAATCACTTACGTATGGGCTAAATGTAAATCACTAAAACAATAAAGATAAAATGCACATGTTTTTATCAATGACTTGGAAACGCACAGAAATAAACAAAATAACTTTTTATGTTGACTTCGCTGTTATCAACTGGAATAACTCGTGGCCGATTGGAGCCAACCTCTTTCATGTCCTGCGTTCGCCGACATGTCTCACACACGCGAACTGATAACAGACGCGTGCATAAGTCGTTGACTGAGTCAAAATGCCGTGGTAGAGATTATCCTCGCTGCACCGCTTGTGTAACGTTCTTACCGCTCTCCTTTACCGTTGTCCAGCGAATGATTATGATTATCTAAATTGCTCGGCTTTATCTCCCTGTCCGTGCGCGGATCTTGCCGCGCTTTAATGGTGAAGTCCATGTTTGTGCTCGTGTTGAAACATTGCCATTCCGGGGCAGCACCGATTGAGTGTGAGCATCGGGCACACATGTAAGCCCGTTGCTTCTGCTGCTGCTGCTTCCCGACAGCACAAAGGATGATCCGGGGAATTAGGCATGCGATGTTATTTAGCGGTAATAAATCAAATTAAGCAATTTTAAAATTCAATCAACCCGAACAACAACTGGCTACCACACAGAGGAAAAACAGGCAGGCGGCACTGGAAGGATACACGGCCAAGGCAAATAAGTCGATCCCATGTTCAGCGGTCTTGTTCTTGATTCGCGCGACGATCATTGAGATAAATTCTGCGCTGCGATAGCAATCTCGGTCGGTGCGCGGTGAGCATGCATGGCGACCCTTTGGAACTGCATTCCCTGCGAACTCGAAAAGTGCGACCGAATTGAGCGGCTCGGTATCCAGCAGCGGGCACATCCGATCGGAGGAAGAAAAATACATTAACAATTGCTGTTACAAGATAATCATCTTCCAGTTTGGTCGAAGATTAATAGGTTTCCAATCCGCAGGGATAAGCATCAGGGCTGCAAAAAATGCAGCTTGCGGAAATTAACAAAATTCTTAACTTTATGAGTACCTCAATGTAAATTGTATAAATGATAGTTCTTTTGAAGAGTACTCCGCAAACTGAAATATCAGAGTGAAACATGGAATATTCTCCAGTTGTGGCAATGTTCTAGATCTAATCACTGTCTGAGTGACGGGTGTACTTCCTCGGAGGTGCTGTCTCCCAAAAATGGGTGACATTAACATTTGGTTTGGTATATTAATGAAATTTGTTTTGTATTATATTTTAGTTATTGTTTGTTAGTTAGTTTGTTAGTTATTGTTATTGTTTGAGAATGAGAACACTGAACGTTTCATAATCGTTAATTTTTTTAATTTTACAAAAACTAGTCACAAAAAATCTATCGCCGTGGCAGCGGTATCTTGTCATCTCATTAACAGACCATTCCTTCAAAACTGAAACAAACACGACCTGACTTTACTACCGCTCAGCCGGTGTAGTCGAATTATTATGAAGCTTAGGTTCCACAAATATATTGACAACCACGAAACAATTAACATGAAGATTATTAATCGATTCTTTGCTTAGACCTAGTCAGTGGACGGAAGCTGACCGAGAACGAGAAAGCAATGCTACCTTGGGAATTTGGCTGCCAGTTTTTCCGCTCTTGCCGCGGGGATTTTGTGCCGTGTTATTTGGCTATAGGGGTAGTGGGGGCAAAGTGGTCACCTGCTTGTTTAGTAGTTTAACTATTGACTGTAGATGTCGTATTGATAGACATCTTATGTTTGAATAATTTAATGACTTTTGAGTCACCCTGTACTTCATTAGAGCTGTCGCATGTCAAAATACAAATGAAAACAGAAATTACTCTCTCGATAGCCATTCGGCCGTAGTTCTGTGCGCATGGTATCTAAGGAATTCCTCGTGAAATTTAGTTTATTCAATCTGATATGTTGGACAAATCATCAGTTTGGACCACTGTTCACATGTTCTAGGAGAGGTGAACAGATATTTTGTTTAATCTCAACGATTAATTAGTATAGACATTATTTTCATGTTTGGGGGCAAAGTGGTCATAGGTGAATAACAACTTACAATGTTCTGTTTACTAAAGCTGATATACCTCATCACATTCTGCTCTTGTAGAAGATCCTTTTGTAGCTTTGACCCTGGATAAATATGCCACTCCAACTAAACCAAGCCTCATTATGCGAAACGTTATGTGTTTCTTATTACGCTTTTGTATACAAGAGAAAATTTAAATTGGGGCTCTAGGTGAATAGGCCAAGCTTATTTCATGCATGTACCTAGTATAAAAAATATGATTTGAACAAATTTGGACGAAAAAAACGCATAAATCTATCACATTTAGCTTTATATGGGCGGGTGACCCCACTAGGTGACCACTTTACCTCCAAGCAAAAAAAAATTTCGATTTTTCACCTTATTTCCTAATGGTGAAAAGTGTACTATTTTGAATTTTTATAATAAAAGCCGTTTGTTATCTTGAAGAACAATGAGTTGAACTTTAATATTCTTCGAGAAACGGGAATTAAATCGGTATGTGGGCGCTGGAAATGGGCATATTCCTTAGGGTGACCACTATGCCCCCACTTCCCCTATTCTGCTATTCGGGAATTGTCAAGCAATGGATTGAATCATCAAAAAGGGAGATCGTCAAAATCCAAAGACTTCTAGTAACCGCTTCACAGCGGTGTGCCAGTAGGACAGAAGAGGGCCGGATTGACACCGACAAAGCGTCACTTCCAGACAGATTCCATTAATAACAGTCAAATTTTGTGATTGCACGAGTGCAGCAGGTCAAACATTAGAAAATTTTATCGATCTAGTCGATCATTTGTTTGGTTTAAATTTTCGATCTTTGTTCCCGTATAGTAATCGTAGCAAGATAGCCGCGATTGATGCGATCATTCATTCGTTTGAATTTGTACGTTATACTCTGGATTCGTTTTCGGATATTAAAATTTATCTATGACATCTGTATGTATGATTTATGTATGACAAACTCTCTACTAGAAGTATGCTAATAATAATGAGCTTTAATGTTTACCTGAACATCCTGAAGGAAAATATAAAGTAAAGTGTCAACAAAATCGGAAGGATTCAAGTTTTACTAACACAATTACCTAGAGCACTAGGCTTATGAAGTTCGCACATGATCACATTTAAAAATTTCTCAAAAGTTATTAATATTCCTTCACAATCTCCCGTCATCAATCCCAATAAAAAACTAAGGAAGTTATTTGTGTAGGAAATTTAGAAACCATAAAATTTCTAAAAATAACGATTTTAAATACCACTTGATGAAAAAAATGGATGAATATTCCTTCCGAATACACAAAAAAAAGAAAGGGGTTGTATCTAAGACACGACCGCATTTTCGACGTAGAACTAGGGAATTATATAAATCAATCTGCTTGTTTTTCACTTCGGATATTATTTTAGAAAGCATTGAAAATTTTGAAATAACTTTTCAATTATTTAGTTTTTTACTACTTCTAGTGAAAATTTTCATTTGAAATTTGAGTAATGAAGAGAATTGTGGAAAGCTTTCAGTGCTTTTCATTTATTTGGTCGGATTGAACTGCGCTGCCAACTCGCACCAGACTTTCTCCTTCCCATTCATATATCGATTACAAACTATCAACACCATTGCTCATATATTCCGCTTGAGGTGGAATATAGCCCCAGAACATGTAAAAGTAAGGTGAAAAACCTAGAATTTGAAACCATACTTCCATGAAAGAAACGTTGTATTTTAATAAATGCAGCCTATGTATTCCAAAATTCGGGATACTCTTTCATATCCGCACTAGCACAAAAATTTCCCGTATTAGCACCTTCTTTTTCGTAGCACACTTTGATACAGAGGGCTTCTTCTTCTTCAAGGGTGTGTAGTGAATGCGAATGAAATTGCATTGCAGTTTCGCAATATCTTCCATTCTTGTATCGAGCTGTGTTTAGGGTAAAAGGGGGGGATTTGGACCACCTAAGCAAATCGCCTAATATTTCCAAACCAATACGGTCTAAATAAAAAATGTCACATTGTATACTGAGCTACACTTGCTTTCTCTCAAAAAATAATGTTTAATCATTATATAAAGCTTCAATCTACCAAATATATCATAAAATAAAAGAGATGATTTTGGTCCAGTGTGTGTTTCATCGAAAAAAACATACTTATGTTTATGTAAAGTATTTTGGGATAATGTTACAATCAGTAACAATGTTTCGGGATCGATACTAGGTGTCTTGGCCAGATTCCAGCCCAGAAAAGTTGGATTGACACCATCTCGAATTCTGCATGAATCTTTTCACTGTTGGTCGAGCATTTTCAAACACTTTTGATGCTTGGTCAAAGAAAATCCGTTCTCGATGGCCTGCGTTGCTCTTTCAAGCTCCTCCTTCTCCAAACGTTTTCTGTCCATTCTTTTTTTGTAATTCAGCGGCATCTGGAATCAGACCAAAGAAAAGTCTCAAACCTGTAGGACCAATTCACCCCACAGAAACGTGTCCATGTCACCCCACACAACACGCAAAAATAAAAATGCACTTAATTTCATTTATTGTTATCGAACTTACAGTTTCGCTACATCAAATTGTTCCTCTTCTGTGGCGAACAGAACTTTATTGCACAATACACGAAAAGTTTGTTTAATTAGCGGGAAAAACCTTATAACCACGATCGGAAAACTCACATTTTTTGACGATCAAAGTGCTTGCTGTGTTTATGCTACCGTTTCCGTCTACTTGTTAAATTTTTCCAACGTTTTTTTACTTTAGGTACATACGGTTCAACTATAGAAGGAAATGACGTTATAAAAAACCTAAGTAGAGCTGTAATTTTGCTTTGGTTTTTATTAATAAAAGTTTAGGGATTAGGAGATTTTAATTTATAGCTTATCGAACAAAAATAATTTTCGATTCGATTGGTATGCAAATTATCAGAATCCGTTCGCTGTGAAAACGTTAATTTTATTTCATAAAAAAGTGACCTTTTTTCTGATTTGGCCTCCTTCCTGAAGTTCTAGGTCAAAAACAAGAAATACCATATATTTGAAAAACTTGTTTTTTTTTCAGTTAAAATATCTCGAAACATTTGGTTGGCATGAATATCTGTACAACGCCGTATCGTTGAAATGTCCCAATGGCGTGAAAGATGAAGGAAAAAATTATTGAATTATTCAATGATAATTTTTTTCTGGGTGAACTAAAAAACGGAAGAGATCCAATAATTAACGCATTCCATGCCATCTCGTCTTAGGAGTTGGCAGCACCATCTCAGATTGCAACAAAACTTCATGAGTTCAAAGCATTTTTGCATACTTGAAATCGCTAAAATAAAACTAATCGACTTTTTTAAAAGGGCATATGTTTCCTTTTTTACAAAACTCATAAACTAGAAAATCTACAATTTTTTTTAGGAATGAAATGTAGGAAATTGTTTGTTAAATATCAACAACAAAAGTTTCAAAAAAATAACACTGAAAAAAAATCATTTTAAGAAGTAAAATCTATTTTTCTCCATAAACTATTTTTGAACTCTCTTGAAAAAATCTTATATGGATAGTTCATACAATAACCAACAAGTCATTCATACACTGGAAGATGATTACTGCTGTAATTTATGAGTACAATGAACATTGGCATACGGCATAAAAGGTGTCCCGGTTTGTCTAGTTTGTCTCTGCTGACCTTTTCTCTACCGATAAACTAATGCTTTACAGTATGGAATTTATGGAATGGATTAGGATTTTCATGGAATTTCATCCAAAACCCAAACGCAAAGAGGTATTGCATCATAATAATGATCCATCGCAAACTGAAAACCCGACCATGTTAATGATTGACAAAATTCTTGAGAAGTAGTTACGCATGCGATTGTATAAGTCTGAAAGAAGAGTATGTTGGAAAATAAAAAAGGTTTACCCCAAACAATTAGGTAGTTTATATTTTTGTACAGAGCAGTCCTTGTATGTACAGTACGTGTAATTATTTTTTTTAAATGAGTTTTTATGTCCTCAATGCTGCCAAAACGCGACTTTGAGTTTCTGAAATAGAAAAAAGTCACACCCATATCTCGCAGCCAGTATTTGTGCGTTGGATGAACGTGCGATCAGAATTTGATCGACCAAGCATGTTTTCAGTCACTTGATTCGATGAAAATTTAGCTCTTTTGGAACTAATCGTGCTGCGACTTTTCTCATGTCTAAAATGACGATTTCCATGCACAATTTCTTTTATTTTGTCGATGTTTTCATCAGTTCAAGAGGTCGTCCTCGACGTGACAAATCATTCATCTCTTTTCGTTTGTCTTTGAATGTCTTATTCCATTCAAACATCCTTGTTTTTGACATAGTTGAGTCAACAAATCTGCCCATGTTTGTATAGGAGGCGCTAGCGACAAAATGAACAAAATCGACTTTTTCGCCGTTACTCAATGTAATACGTTTGCTCAACATGCAAACGAACATTTTTTGTTCGAAAACATTTGAGCAATTTTGAAAAAAACGTTACCGAAAACTCACTGTTTGTCCGCATAACAGATGCAGTTCCATACAGCTTTCATACATCGTTCGAAAATCGTTAATCGTTCAAAAATTCCACATACTCAGCATTTACTCATACCGTTGATGTAAGTCACTCCACCATCTTTATGTGATTGATCGTGATATCGGTGAACCATGTTGCTAGAATTACCAAAATTGCAGGTTGCCTTTACAAATTCATTAATTGAAAAAAAACACGAACCTATTGTTCTTATCGTATCCCAGAGTATTCAGGAAAAAAGTACTATCATAGACTCGCATCAAATCCAGAGCATCTTTTCCAGCAATTTCACTGATTTTCTTCCAAACCTTCTTGATTTTATCCGATAACAACTGAGACTACCAACGGAGACGTTTTGACTATTATCGGAAATGTAAATACTAACGCTACAGACAGAGCAACCTGGTGATTACGTCTCCTATGCAAACATGGGCAGAAATGTATTGGTCAGCATTTTCATTAAAATTACAATTTCCCGAAATAATTTGGTAAATCGTTTTTATTTCGTTACATGTTCATTCTCAATGCGTTAGAAAAATATGGACGAATTCATTTTTTTCAATTTTGAACAAAAAATTATTATGTAGGTCATGTCATTCCCGAATGAAGAGATTATTTGTGTATAGAGAGCGAAAAGGAACAACAAGCCGTTCATAAAACTTGTTTATGATGACCTTAAAATAAGCTTACAAAAATTTTCTTAAAGTCACTACAATTCGAAAATTGGCTTAACTTCATTTGGTCGGGGTTCTGCCAAAACGAACCATGCGCCTTTTTTTCAAAATTGAGTTACATACACCACTGAATGTGGAGAATGATACTATAGAGGCAAAACTTTTTTTTTGCGGGGGATAGGGACCGCATAAAAAAAATCGTGCAAAACTTCACCAGTAGCTTTAAAAAAACGTGTTCGGTACAAATTTGGAAAAAAATACTTTTTTGTGCGGTAGATAGGGACCGCATATGAAAAGTTTCCCCCGAGAAAATAACTCAAATCCACGCCGTTCACCGTTCAATTTCCTTTTGTTTCCCTGCTTTGCGATGGGACAGTTTGCCTCTTCGGTTACGCGTGGCTGTTTTGTGTTTTAGTCGCATGCCGAAGCGTTATGCTGTTAAGACGCGTCCACATTAAGCCAATCGGCCTTGGCCGCCGAAAACCGCCGAAAACCGACTCGAATCAAACCGAACCCAACCCGAAATAAATGGGTCCAGTTCGAGAAAGTCGAACCAAAACAAAACGAAGTAAATTAGCGTTGGCGACATTGTGTTTCGTGTGTTCGTGACGGCTTCGTGCATCCGAAGGGACTTCGGCTTCGTGCACCCGATGGGGCGTCCGCATTACATAACGAACCGAATATGCCGTCTGGTACAGGCCGATCGGCATCATTCGGCATAATGTGGACGCGCCTTTAGATATCATGTCATGCTAAAACTAAGAAAAACAGAGCATTTGATGGAGGGGAGGGGAATTATTTCAGAAGTGGATAATTGAGACGTAAATATGCTTTTTTCGCACTGAAATGCATATAAACCATCGAAAAAAACTAAATGGACGATAACTTCGTCAAATATGCTTCTTTTCATATAACGCACGAAAAAAAATCGTACAAAAAAAAAGCTGCACAAGAACAGAAAACCGCACAAAATCGCACAAACAAAATTTGCACAAAAAAAACGAACCAAAACAGGTTTTACTGTATCGACTATAAAATTACCGGATCATTCGGACAGCTGACAACAGCTCCAAAACAAACAAACAAAACAACTTTTCTTGCTACGCTTTCTATTCAGCGCGCATCAAGAGCGTTTGCATAATATCAGTGTCGGTCCCAGCTCACATGGATACTTCTTGTATGAATAGAAAATACTTAGAAATTCGACTAGAAAGTATTCACATTTTGTAAAACATCCGAAAACAACCCGTATATATTTATACAGGGCCGTTTAATCTGAAAGACCCTGTATATTCATGTTTTGTAACTGTCAGTCCCAGTCAGTAATCGCTTTCCTACCAAAACGCTCACCGTCGGCCCCTATGGACCGACAAGGGGCTCAACGTGTTAAAAGTAAAACCGTGTTAAGGGGGCTGATCTGCATTTTTCGAAATTGCATTCAGTCATAACTAACCAAGTGTAATGTATTGTTAAATAAATTTATTTTCAATTATCAAGATATTGATTCGTCAAAGACAGCGAATATGAGTCACTATACAGCCATTCCATGTCAATTCGATGTAGTGATTCTCAGATTTTCGTGAAATATGGTTATTTTGTTCTTTATCGCAAAATTGTTAGTATTTTATTATTATTATTTTTTTACTAGGGTGACCATTTTAATTTTTTCATCCGAAAAATCACCTTTTTCCTGTTTTTTACCAAAAACTACATTTTTCAAAAATTCATAACTTTCGAATTACTACACCGATTCCGATGATCGATATATCAAGTCAATGAACTATTCTTCTTTGCAAAAATATTGCACTTACAAAAAATATAATTGATTGCAAACATTCAAGATTATTGATTGTATTTGTTTTTTATGGTTTTCATTGTCTCGGGACCAAGGGTGGTATATTTTTTTATATTTTGACGTAGGATTACGTCTTTCGGGAACATATTGGGGTACAAATTGAAAATCGAAAATCGAACACATCATGAAAATTGTCCAATTTGAAACGCTTATTGTTCAATCAATTCATGATGAATTGATGAAATTCTTGCGTCAATCGATTTCGGCACTCCATAACAATTTTTTATATTAAATAAAATTATATATGTCATGAAACTAACTATCGAACAATTGGAAAATCTTAACCCCTATCCTAACGGAAATATCCACTTCTAGTTGGTCGAAATTGACGACACATGCAGCGGTTCACTAACAGAGATATCAAAACCAAGCTGCCTGGGGAAAATCGGCATTGCAAATGCATGAAAGTAGGGTGAACTTTTGTTCCTACCGAAATATGTTCCCTAACAGAGACATTAAAACCAAGCTGCCTGGGGGAAATGCAAACATAGCATAGCAAATATTTGAAAGCAGGGGGAACTTTTGTTCGTACCGAAATGTGCCCCCTAACAGAGACATCAAAACCGACATGCCCGAGGGAAATCGGAATTGCAAATATATGCAAGTTGGAGGCATTTTTATATTACACGTAGGGTGAGTGAAACGATTAATTCTAGCAAATGAAATTTTATTCTGAAACTTTAATGTTGGTTGCTTCGTGAAATTTCATATCAATGACAGATCGTGTATTGTGAAACATTTAGCGCAAGTGTAAGTGTAAAATTGTATATGGTAGTAATTATGTTAAAAATGACTTGATATATGAAACGATTTATTTCAATTTTCATAAATAAAAACCAAGGTGTGTTCGCGCTCGAGAGAGGGTCGTTCGTTTTTTTTCTTTATTTCATCCATACATAACACAGGAGGCATCACGTCTAGGGTCACATAGGGCGGTTTTCATCATATCTCATTCCACATCTTCTATCTGATACGCCCCACCCAACGACTGTTTACCATATTTCTGCCATCATCACTCGCTAAACACTGGTGGAGTGAACAAACCAACCAAACCAACAACCAAACAAAATTGCCCTTTTCAGGGCCACCAAATCATGATCAAAGAGTTTAACGATGTAATTCTTCAAACATATCCAAAATCAACATATTGCCTAACGGAATCCTACGTCAACTATGCGGTCGTGTGTCGGACACAACCCTCCTGTGACTTTTTTTTCCTGAAACCTGAGTTTTTTTACATAACGACTTAAAAAATCAAATAGGTGTTGCTGTTTTTTGAAGTTTTTGAAGTCCTTTTTGAAGTTATGATTTTCAAAGTTAACCGATGGTTAAAAAAATCTGGTTTTTCTCCTTTTTCCAGAAATGAAAAATTCATAACTTTTGAACTGCTGGATCGATTCAGAGGAACGATATTTGAAATTAAAGTCAATGAGATAATCTTCATTGGAAAATCTATTGCACTTGCAATAAATTGGATTTTGTTCTCATAATAATTGATTGTATTTGTTTTTTTATAGTTTACATGGTTTCGGGAAGTATATTTTTTATATTTTTTCTTGAAGCCGAGGTTTTTTTACATGACATATCCAAAAATCAAATAGGTTCGTTTTTGAGTTATGATTTTTCAAAGTTTAGATATTTTGGTTGCAATAACTTGATGATCAGTAAATAGAAACATGGGATATATATTTTTTTCCAAGTGTCATATTTTTTGAAAAAAAGAATAGCTCAATGTCTTCAATGATATATGTCGATCATCTGAATCGATCCAGTAGTTCAAAAGTTATGAATTTTTGAATGAAGCTATTTTTGAAAAAAAAAGAAAAAAGAGGAATATATGGTTTTTTGGACCATCGACTAACTTTAAAAAATCATCACTTCAAAACGAAAAAAAACACCGCTCTGATTTTTGGGTATGTTATGTAAAAAATCCTCAGCTTCCAAGAAAAAAAAAATACCGTTCTTGGTACCGAAACCATGCAAACTATAGAAAACAAATACAATCAATTATTATGAAAACATAATCCATTTTTTGCTAGTGTAATATTTTTTCAAAGAAGAATAGTTCATTGCCTTTAATTTGATACATCGATCTTTGAAAGCGGTGTAATATTTCAAAAGTGATGAATTAAAAACAGTCATTTTTGGAAAAAAGGGGAAATAGCTGATTTTTTGAACCACACTGAAATGGAAATGGTCACCCTAATAAAAAATAAAAAAAAATACGAGTCTAATGTTTTACGATAAAGAACAAAATTACCACTCTTCACGAAAATATGAGCACCACTATATCAGTTTGGTATGGAATGGCTGTAAAAGTATACCATTTATGAAATTTTTCAAGAACCGTTACAAAATTCTAATGTGTTGTGTAATGATATTATGCTAAAAGTTAGCATGTACTTGGTTCCCTCTGCCTGCAAAGAGAACGGTGTTTTGCGCATCTAGCTACTACAACATTTTGTTTTGTTTTTTTATCATTTTCTTAAAGATTCTTTATCCGAAATAGACGAAGATATGTGCTCATAGCATGAAAACGAGTGTTATTTTATTGCGAAAGACTTGGATATGACGTTTTTCCGAACTTTGGGAGACAATAATACTCTAGATAACATTTTTAAATTGGTTGACTTTGGATGAACATTTTTCATAACATTTTATAACCAGAAAACTTACACCCAATTGAGGACACCATTTCTCGTGTGAAGCACAACGACATTCAACACCTGATGAAATATGTACCTCCTGTAAACTATGAACTCTTCATGAAGCTGGTGATTGTAACGATTCAGACGATTCTGATTCGGATGATTCAGAAATGCATCCAACCACACTGAACTGAAAATCATATTCCTTGACTTTCATTCTGCTAAAGTGAACCGGATGCATGTATCTTCTTCTTCAACTTCTTCTTCCTTTTATATGGTACTAACGTTCCTAGAGGAATTTCGCCATCTCAACTTAGCATTACTTGCGTCATTTTTATTAGTCATTAGTTCAGATTTTTATGCCAAATAACACCCCTTGAATGCATTCTGGGTGGCAAAGCTCTAGAACACGCGTGACCACAGTGCAAGACAGAGGAAATTTCTTCGACGAAACGGGAGCATGTGTACCAAAAAGTCAATTATTTGTATATTTATGTGTTACTAGCTGACCCGGCAAATTTCGTCCCGCCCAAAATTTGTTTTTTGTTATCAATACCTTCAAACATTCACGTTTTCTTACTATGAGCAAGTTCATGGGTCCAATCGCAGAACTGTTCATTGATTGATCTTCTAATCGACCCTGTTTAATTTACCTTTACTAGAAATTCCAAGTATTTCTAACAAAACTCATCATAATAATATCAGATTATTTTCAGACATAATTCTTGTTCAAGATTTTTCATCAATCACTTGCAAATAACATGTTTCTCCGTTACATGGAATAAATGTTTTATACAGAAAATATGATAGAATAAAGACAGCCCTAAATCGGACAATTCCTTCCTCGAATTCTGCTCTTATCAACACATTCGGCGATACTTTTTTATTTGTATAGATAGAAGAAGATATAGGAGTGCGTTTCATCACATTAAAATCCATTTCCAGTTCCGAACAAAGATCAATTTCCCTAGCGCAAACATCAAATGGACTAATAGCACTTATCGTTATGTAATTGTGGATCATATGGAAATTTAATTTTCCGAATTTTCCCTTTTTGCTTCACAGATTTCCGAAAATTTTCCAATTGTCATGTTTGATTGGAATATTTTTGGTTTAAATATGTGTAATATTTTAATGGGAGCACCATTCCAGAGAAGGGAGGGGTGTCATACCATCATAGAAACATTTCTCATAACCAAAAACCCTCACATCCCAAATTGTGCTTGATTAGTTTTCGAGTTATGCAGAAGTTTGTGTTTGTGTGCCCCCTGTAATTTTTGTTTCATTTGTATGGGTGGAGTGTTTAAGCACTATAGAAACATTTGCTTGATTAATTCTCGAGTTATGCAGAAGTTTGTGTTTCATTTCTATGACAGACCCCCCTAAGAGAGGGGGAGGAGTATCTAACCATCATAGAAACATTTATTGCACCTTAAAACCACAATACGCCTAATTTGGTTACATTTGCTTGATTAATTCTCGTGTAATGCACAAATTTGTGTTTCATTTGTATGGCAAACAAACAGACAGACAAACAGACAGATAGACAGACAGTAAGACAGACAGAAATCCATCTATATATGAGGGGCTCAGAATGCAAGGGGTGTAAGTGACTTGATCGATTTCTCTTCATCAACTTTTTATTTAGTTAATAACTCAACTGCAAAAACGTTCCAATTTAAGTTTGCTATACAATGCGATAGATGAGGTTCTGACCTATCTTCCACATTTTCAAATACAGCTGGGAATGTATTTGCAGCTAAGTTATGACCAAAAGAGAGAGTCGATGTAGAGAAATCGATCAAATCACTTACACCCCTTTCATTCTAAGCCCCTCATATATATATTAGGCTGTCAAAAAAGTCCTGCGGTATTTCCGCGAGGTGTCGTTGTAAGCGCGTAGTTCCAGTTTTATTCATTGTGTCGAGTCATACTATAGCTTGTTGGAAAGGTATTTTTGCGCGGTATAATATAGTCCTTGACAGTGTTTTGTTTGGTTAAGTCGTTCGTGAGTTATAGTGTCGCAAATATGGAGCAAAATAAAGAGAAAATCCGACATATTTTACAGTACTACTATGACAAAGGCAAAAATGCATCTCAAGCTGCCAATAAAATTTGTGCAGTGTATGGACCCGATACAGCTTCCATTTCCACCGCACAACGATGGTTTCAACGTTTTCGTTATGGTGTAGAGGTCGTCGAAGATGCGCCACGCTCCGGAAGGCCTGTCGTCGAAAATTGCGACAAAATCGCTGAATTAGCCGAGAAAGACCGGCATAGTAGCAGCCGTAGCATCGGCCAAGAGCTGGGGATAAGTCATCAAACCGTTATTAACCATTTGAAGAAGCTTGGATTCACAAAGAAGCTCGATGTATGGGTACCACACACGTTGACACAAAAAAACATCTTTGAGCGTATCGACGCATGTGAATCGCTGCTGAATCGCAACAAAATCGACCCGTTTCTGAAGCGGATGGTGACTGGCGATGAAAAAGTGGGTCACTTACGACAACGTGAAGCGCAAACGGTCGTGGTCGAAGCCCGCTGAAGCGGCTCAGATGGTGGCCAAGCCCTCATTAACGGCCAGGAAGGTTCTGCTGTGTGTTTGGTGGGATTATCAAGGAATAATCTATTATCAGCTGCTTCCCTATGGCCAAACGCTCAATTCGGACCTGTACTGCCAACAACTGGACCGCTTGAAGGTAGCACTCATGAAGAAGAGGCCATCTTTGATAAACAGAGGGCGCATTGTCTTCCATCAGGACAACGCCAGGCCACACATTTTTTGGTGACGTGCCAGAAGCTCCGGGAGTTCGGATGGGACGTTCTTTTGCATCCGCCGTATAGTCCGGACCTTGCACCAAGTGACTACCACCTGTTTTTGTCCATGGCGAACGAGCTAGGTAGCCAGAAGTTAGCCTCAAAAGAGGCCTGTGAAAATTGGCTATCCGAGTTTTTTGCCAATAAGGAAGCGAGCTTCTATAACAGGGGTATTATGAAGTTGGCATCTCGTTGGGAACAAGTCATCGAACAAAACGGCGCATATTTGACTTAAAACAGATGATTGTAACTAATTTTATGAACAAATGAAAATTAAAAAAAAAAACACCAGGGCTTTTTTGACAGCCTAATATTTATAGATTTTACAGATTTTCATAATCTCAGTGCTTTGAAAACATCCTGTTTGTAACACATGAACGATAAAATAATAGATTCGATGAGCCACGGTCAATTAGTGGGAGCCCAAACTACAAATTAAAATATCTTAAAATAATGATTTTGGCGCTTGTTTCATTCTGGCAGAAACCCGACCATTTGCAAGTCCGCGGCGAAAACAACATAAACTACACTCGACAAAAAAATAGAGGAACAAGATGCTATGTCAAATTTTTTGATTTTTGAAACGTTATAGCTTTGTGAGAAAATGATGCATGTGGATGTTAGATACATCATTTTGAAATTTTGATGCCTCAACTTTAAAGTTTTGGAATATTCTACGAACACGTGTGTAGATGAAGTAGACAAAAATATCGGCAAGGAATAAAAAATCGATTGAACTCTGTCTTTTCAAAGATTCTGTGGACCTCGCCGTGGTCAACGACACAGGTACTATTGTGTAAAGTTTCAGCGAAATAGGATTTTAAATTTCGAAAAAGACCACTTACCATTGATTGGAATAAGAGCGTAAGAGCGTAAACTTTCAAAAATATATAAATATTGTACAATTAACCAAAACGACTATTGAAATTGTGAAAAATGTACCCTGCGCTATTCCACAGCAATTCATTTTCAACCCACCGTTACTGCACCATTCAATTGCTCTGTGCGGTTTGCAAACAACTTGTGCGTTATTTGCTGGCCATAAATCGCTTCAGCTGCTGCTTCCAGCCTTCCGGCGGAGGCGTCATGAGCGAAGTTCCTGCCCAGGCTCCTACCTGATAATCAAGCCACGGATACGCGTGAGTAATTCATCTAGCGCCACTCTTTTCTCTCTTGGACATGGGAAGCTGCAGTGATTTTAACGCCAACCGCTAAGAAAGGTAACCAAAACAATAATAACACACGCAAAGCAGTGCACAAAACACTTGATCCCCCGCGTGCTGCTACTCGAAAGCGAACAAAATCTCTACCTTCTAGCCATTTGCTCGCCGTTCAGCCAGCGCCGGGTAGGTGGTCTCTCGGGATATCTTCTGCTTCAATTTTTTAATAGCAGCAATGCTCTCGGACATAAACCACATAATGAAACAAAGAGCGGTCCGGAAGACTTTTTTTTTCAAGTGTATTTGGATATGCTCGCTCAGAAAACATTCCTCCGAAGGCGATTTTTCTCAATGGAAAGAATAAACATCAATATTTTTGGTGGAGACTTTGCCAGTCATGAAAACAAAACAATGAGAAAGTGTTTTTTGAAACTGCGCTTTCTATAGCCCTCAAACCGTATTTCATATTAAACCAAATACAAATACACGGGATGAAGCTCCCAGGCTCAAGTGGTTATAGTTACATCTATTGTTATTGAAGCGTCGGAATCGATTCTCGATTCCGGTCCCCTGGTTTTTCTGTCAAAGAATGTTTTGGAAACTTTTTCTGTCAACGCGAACTCTCGAGCTTACTACTAGAAATCATAGAGATAGAAATACAAATCCCATCTAAGTCCAAATAAAAATGACACAGGTAATACTACATTGAAAAGTCAATTTCTTTCGGAAAGATAGTGCCATCTAAAAAGAAGAAAAAGATATCCACGAGATGCCACGGAATAACTTCAAGCGAAGACGGAGCGGTGAGACAAATGAATATTGGCATCTGTCCGCCGCTGGGATCGTCGGGTCGTAGGTGTCCACAGCTCCGGCTCTCAGCTCTCGGTCCGGTAAGATCCCAAGAATGCGTCATCGAACAAACACGTAACCCACGGATGCCGCCGCCCGAAGTGCAGCGGCTTTCGGATGGTCGCCGCCGCCGCCACCGCGTAATCCTTGTCGTCTCGGTCGTGGGAAGGAATTATGCGTGCCTTGCATGTCCGACAATTGATGCTACGAGAATAAGGAATGGCGAAATTAACGAGAACAGATGGAAAGTAATAATAATGGAATCGAGGCTAATTTATGGACGCAATAAAGCAGCGCGCCGTGAGACGCAGAGATCAATACGATGTTTTGGTTTTGGTTCCCCCTTTTCGTTCACCCTCTCAGCATTTCCCCCACTCATTTCTCCACTGTCAATTACGTCTCGCACGAGGACACGTGGGCGGCGGCAACGGCTGCGGTTGCGAACAACAACAACAACAGAAAAAATGAAGTCTCTTGGATTTCGGTCATCTGCTCCATAAGGTTTCCCCCTGCGCAGAATGCGTTTCACGATTCGACCAGTTGAACACCAGGACACCTCAGGATATGTCACGACTTTGGTGTACATTTTTGTCGATTTCGTGCCGAGAGCCCGATGGAATTAAGTGCAAAATAAATTAAATGTTTCATTCCGGAGTGGTTTCGCCCCGGAGGCTACGATGATCTCAGACGTGCTGAAAGGACGCTCCGAGAACAGAATCCCATTTTTTCGTAAATGTGCTGCTTTTTTTCGGTGGAATAATTGAGTGAGTGTTATGTCGGATGAATTTAAAATTTAAGGCACTTGACTATGTAGGCTCATGAACAAAAGGAAATAAAACGGTTGAATCAATTAAAACGCAATTATACAGCTTATTTAATGCTGTTTCAATTTTTTTCTTAGCCAAAATTAGAAACAGTTATCTGCGGCTCATAATTGAAGAAATTTCCATAATTACAGTAATTCTTTCGAATCCGGACGCTTTTTAATTCGGACACTTTGCATAAGTATTTAATAGTTACTAATCAATCGCATTAACTCAACATGCAAAAAATGTTATGGCTGTGGTATGATATTGAATGTATTGCAAAGTGTCTGGATTAAAAAGCGTCCGGATTCAAAAGCTTTACTATATAGGTGTTTTGGTTTGGAAATTTAGCGCGCAAATTCGTATACTCACGCACGGTATCACAGACCGTCTTATATCGATTGTGGTTTTTCCCGCGCCACATTATTTCTAGTCTACTACACTTTTTCTGAGCGATTGTTTATGTTGCAATTGTTTTCGGAGACGATTTATTCCGGGAACAATATATAACATACCAGATGTAAATAATCGTACCAAAACGACCGATTTATCAACTAATTAGTAGAGGAACTGGTACAAATTCGGTGCCTCATTTTGTTTTTTTTTTGGACTTAGTTCTAGGAATTTCTTCATATTACGTCAGCTTATGAAGGGATCTATTGCGGGCATTTCCCCGCAAATCGATTTCAAAAATCTTAATTTGAATCGTCCTGAAATCACTGAAAAATGTATTTTTTTGACATTTTCATACAAAATAGAAGTGAAGTACACTATCTTACGTGAATTAACTCAACTATGACGAAAAAGCATGCAATTTTACAAAACAAAGAAGAACCAAAAAACGATTTTTCAAGAAAAAGTGAACAGATTTCATCTCGATTTATTTCTAACTAAAAAAAAATGGGTGGGTTATATCTATGATATAACCGCAAAGTTGACGTGGGACCATCTTAGCTTGCCAATCATTTATTTGTATTCATTAAACTTTTGATTGAATGAAACAATTTCCGGATTCAATTGAATTCAATATATTTTTTTATATAGTAAGAAGATTGGTTTAGAAGTTTGTGTTAGGTAAACACATTTCAGTCGGAAGAAAAATGCCCCAGACTTACATGTATTTGCAATGCCAATTTCCCCACGCTCCATGAATTTGAAGTCTGTGTTAGGGAAACACATTTCTCTCGGAACAAAGATACCCCCGACTTGCATGAATTTGCAATACCAATATCTCCACGCTCCATGGATTTGAAGTCTGTGTTAGGGAAATACATTTTAGTCGGAACAAAAATACCCCCAACTTACATGTATTTGCAATGCCGATTTCCCCAAGGCTGCTTGGTTTTGATGGCTGGGTTGGGGAAATCGTAAATCGGGCCAATCAAAACGAGGCAGTTAGGGCGTTTTGATAACGCCTAACATTTTACAGTCATTCAATTGTTTATCTGATGAAAATTTACATTTAATTAATTGCGATAGATGCGTAGAAATATTCCCTATCAATTGATGCAAACATCTTTCCGATCCAGTAATAAATGTTCGAGTTATAAGCATTCGGAATCTTTCATTTTCTCCTGCATGTTCTGTTTTTAGGTTTTCATTTTACCCCCCATATATTCCAGTTAGACGTAGTCCCACGTCAAAAGTAAAACGAATCAAAAGCCTTTACAAAAGTCGCAAGCGTAGTAATCAGTCTCGCAATCGGTGCAGGCGGAATAGCATAGTGTATCATCAATACTATGTTTACATTGGGGTTCCAAATTACCCGCATACCGAATTTTCACTTCGGAATGAAATCTATGAAATATATGATTAAAATCTCGATACACTTACTCGAATTCGTCGAAGAACATCAATTTCTTGATCCAAATCAGCTTTAATATTTAAAATCGGCTCACTATTCGATTTTTTAATGATTTTTCAAAAGACGCACATGAAAATTTTTCGAGATTTCAAGGACAACAAAACTTGATATTTTTTTAAAAAAACACAGATATTTTGGGACGCAGACGTTTGTTACTACATTACTAGAACACCATTTGTTATTCCCCAGAGTTCAGGAAACTCAACCCATATATTTTAATGTTTTACGCGACTAGATCTACAGATTGATGGTATAAAGATGGTGTAAAATAACTGTCGCACAGTATAATTGACAGATCCATTCTTATATGTAGGACGAATGTCTCTCTCATCAAACGCTATCATTTTTATACATGAACGCAATGCTTGTCTTATATTGAACAATTATGAATACTATATCACTGTTTGTAATATGACATGGAAAGAACGATGTTGTCGAGTATCAATTCGTTATCAAAATTATAAGTTGCTTGGACCAAAAAATTTGCAGTGCTCACAATGAGAAGATTATAAATGGAGTAATTCCATGCCAAATCAGCCGAAAAACGACCAATTCTAACGCAATCATCCGTTTTTTTTTTAAACATTTTACATAAGGTGGAAGCTACCCGAAATCAGATGACCAATTTTAATTACGACCGACTTTTTAAAAGGGCCTTTCCAGAATCATTGACCATTGATCATAAAATCATAGCTCGAAATTCTGATGTCTGATTGAAAACTGATGCATGGGAAAATTGTTGGAAAATCGACGCACTGTTTAGTAAAAATAATATTTTAAATAGGTCGTTTAAACAATTTTATTCAAAAATTTTATTAATTATTTAAAATGTTTATAACTCAAAACATGGCCCCTTTGATATTTTCTGAAATATTTTATTTAAAAACTTTATCAATATAACAAAGTTTAACGTAAAGTGGTGCCATGTCCGACTGACCAAAATAGAAAAATGGGGGGTTATAGCTATGATATAACCGCAAGGTTGACGTGGAACTACCTTAGCTCAGCAATCATTTGTTTTGATAACCGTTTGCTGGGATATAGTATTGAGTATTGATTGAGTTTTTGATTGAATGAAACAATTTCCGAATTCAACTGAATTCAATTTAATTGTTGTGTGAGTAAAAAGACTGAATAAATGCCATGTTAGGTCAATTCATACATTGTGATAGATTATGTTCTCCGCTACAAGTGAATTTGATGACAGTCTGAAAGGTATTTGGTATGATTCCTAGGACAAAAAATATGAACGGAAGAATTATCAAACGATTATTTTATTTTACATTTCCCTCTGAAGTATGCATCTCTCAAGTACGTACTTCTCGAACCGCGAATTTGCTGGATTTGATGAGCTTCAGGCACTCAGTTTCGATTTTGACATGTACGTCGAACGCATATTGTTAAATCAATAGGCGTTATCCCAGCAAACGGTTATCAACATTTTGCCTAATCATCAAATGGTATGCGTAGAAATTCAGTGAGTAGAGGATATGAAGGCATAGCCATAGGCAAGCGTTGTGTTCGTAGCCGCTTTTGTAATCCGTGTTAGGAGAACGCTTTTTGAAGTGCAAAACAAAACATGCGGGTGCAGAAGTATCCCCGGCTTACATGAATCAACAACTTCAATTTCTACTTTCTATATTACATATGCTTTAAACTTGAATGTTCATCCGCCTCTAGTATCTGCACGATTTTCCCAGGTTCTTAAGTCTAGAAGACCGTGTTAAGGAAACATATTCTAGACTGTACAAAGGCAAGCGAGTATAAAAGTTCAGGAGCTCGCATTTTGCATTTACTTGCAAAGCCGATTTCCTCGGACACCTTGCCAATTTCCACACGCTCCATGGATTTGAAGTCTGTGTTAGGGAAATACATTTCAAACGGAACAAAAATACCCCCGACCTGCATGAATTTGCAACGACAATTTCCACACGCTCCATGGATTAGAAGTCTGTGTTAGGGAAACACATTTCAGTCGGAGCAAAAATACCCCCTACTTTCATGTATTTGCAATGCCGATTTCTTCAACGCTGCTTGGTTTTGAAGTCTGTGTTAGGGAATATATATCGATGAGAACTAAAGTCCCCCTACTTCCATGTATTCACAATGCCGATTTCCCCAAGCCTGCTTGGTTTTGATGGCTATGCTAGGGAAACCGTAACAGTTAGGGTGTTTAGATAACGCCTAACATTTTACAATTATTCAATTGTTTATCTAAGGGGGTCTCCGTAGCCACATTGGTTGCGCGTTCGCTTAGTAAGCGATCGATCGTGAGTTCAAAACTCAGGGCCCTCATTGACCATCTTTGTGTTTTTACAGAATAACTACGTCCACGCAACAATCATCAGCGATGGAGATCGATCCACGGTCGAAATAAGATCGATTCATCCATACAACTGCTCTGCTCTGCCAGACACATCGGGCTACTGTTCTATAAATAACTCAACAATGATCAATCAACTGTCTCCGCTGTCCGGTGGTCCAACTGGATAATGGAAGAACAGAAAGAATACCCTTACGCCTAAATGGCTACAGTGTGAATGTACCATATGTAATGGTATAGAAGGAATACTGGCGAATGGCGACTTTGTAATGTGCTTATTATAGATATGATAAGCATGTGACATGTACACGATTAAAAAATTCGGCTCTGTTACAGCTAAAATGCTAATGAGCCTAAAATAAATAAATGGGACATAAAAGAAAATTGTTTATCTAATGAAAAATAACATTTCATTAGTTGCGATAGATGCGTAGAAATATTCCCTATCAATTGATGCAAACATCTTTCCGATCCAGTAAGAAATGTTTGAGATATAAGCATTCGAAATATTGCATTTTTTCCTGCATGTTCTGTGTTTAGGTTTTCATTTTACCCCCTATATATTCCGGTTAGACGTAGTCCCAAGTCAAAAAAAGGGAAATTTCAATACTTTGCAAAATTTTAACTGTTTAGGAAAAGTAGTGAAAAAAAATAAATCAACATGCGATTTTACATCAAAAACTATGGATGGGTTATACCTGTGATATAACCGCAAGGCTGACGTAGGACTGCCGTTGGCTTAGTAATCAATTGTATTTCTTCAATTAGCAATAATCCCACCTCGGATGTTCCCCATTGTGTACGATATCGCCGCTGCGCAGAGCTATCTTTTTGTGTATTGATCAATAATTCAATAATTTATTATTGATTAAACTAGTGAATGAATGAAACTATTTACGAATTTAATTGCAATCAAATCCCAGTTTTAGTCAATTCATGCAAGTTATCGCAGTAAATAGTTATTAACATTTTGCCTAATCCTCAAACGGTATGCGTAGAAGTTCAGTGAGCTGGCGACATGAAGAGATACTTTCTAATACAGTCTTGAATAATCGAGCCAAGGCGTTTGTACCCGCTTTTGTAGACCGTGTTAGCAAAACGAATTCCGGAGTGTAAAGATGCATGGGGGTATAAAAGTATTGCCGACTTGAATGTATCTGCAATGCCGATTTTCCCAACTTCTTGGTTTCAGAATCTGAATTGGGAAAACACATTCCGGCTTACAAAAATGCAAGCGAGTACAAAAGTACCCGCAGCTTGCATCTATTTTGCGATGCCGATTTCTTTAGGCTCCATGATTTTGAAGTCTGTGTTAGGGAAACATTCCAATTTGCAGAAGCGCAAACGAGTACGAAAGTACCCGCAGCTTGCATCTATTTTGAAATGCCAATTTCCCCTGGCTCCATGGTTTTCAAGCCTATGTTAGGGAAACATTCCAATTTCTAGATACGCAAGCGTGTATAAAAGTACCCGCTGCTTGCATCTATTTTGCAATGTCGATTTCCCCAGGCTCCATGGTTTTGAAGTCTGTGTTAGGGAAACATCCATCCATTCCATCGATCGTACTTCAATCGTTGCGCAATCATAACTGAGTGGATTTCCGAGCGGCACTCGATTATATACCGATTGGTGTGATTTCAATAGCTTCTTTTGAAAGCTATTCTAAAGCTATTGAAACAAGTTTTTGGATCAAAAAGTAACAAGCATATAACGCGTAGACATTTTATCTTTCGAATGAAGTGTTTATCATACCATTTCGTTCAGTTGTTAAGGAACTATTAACGCTCCAAATCTCGTTCTCCGGCGTAACGCTTTCGTGTTCGAAACTTTGAACTTACACCCCACTATAGAAATGAAAGACGTAGTCCTACGTCAAAACTATGTATAGCATTTTATTCTAGGATTAACCGTTCTCGAGATATAATAGCT
This sequence comes from Toxorhynchites rutilus septentrionalis, assembly GCF_029784135.1. Classification (NCBI taxonomy): domain Eukaryota; kingdom Metazoa; phylum Arthropoda; class Insecta; order Diptera; family Culicidae; genus Toxorhynchites; species Toxorhynchites rutilus. The sequence continues at coordinate 267,501,158 of NC_073745.1, forward strand.
ATATCACTTTTCGTTATACGACATGGGAAGAACGAAGATTTCGAATGTGTTTTCCTCGCCTATTTTATTTACCGAAACGCTTCAGAGAATTATCGCGTCCCCCCGGCACATTTGCTCGAGGAAGACAATTTCTACTCACTCGGCTGCGATCCCGTCACGACTCTTCCATTGCGTGAGGGAGTTTTTAGTGCTACACGTTATAGAAGTTGTGCTGGGCGAGGATGAAGAAATCGATGCCCGTCGTTGCTATGGTTTTTATTGCTGTGAGGATGACTTTTGTCTGCACTGCGTACAGAATCGGTATCAAAAATAACGAAAAAATCTGTACCTTTTCTAGAAAATTTATACGTGTGGCAACACTGCCTCAAACTACAAGCATAAAGTTCCCGAGTTCCCCGATTGGATACAATAAGATTTGAGGGTAGAATGCACAGGAACAAGCGATAGTCCTCAAGCATAAGCTCTTTGAGAGTTAAAAGATGCATTAAGGTGAAGGTGGAAGCTAGCCATTGTAGTAGTATAGGTAAACCCACGTGTAAAAATGAGGTGAAAGTGTTTGTGATAGAAGAGCAAAGCACACGTAAATAGATCAATTCACTTATCAGACTGTGTGGTGCTTCATTGACACGAGTCTCTGAATACATTTGAAACAAAAAAAGTCACAGGAGGGTTGTGTCCGAGACACGACCGCATAGTTGACGTAGGATTCCGTTAGGCTAGCTGTTGATTTCAGATATGTTTGAAGAATTACATCGTTAAACTCTTTGATAATGATTTGGTTTTAATGTCTCTGTTAGGGAACACATTGTGGTAGGAACAAAAGATTCCCCAACTAGTGATTCCCGATAATCGTTTGATTAATCGATTAATCGAATACTTCCTACAGAAATCGATTATCAATCGAACGAATACTGCGCAACCAATAATCGAAGCGAACGAATAATTTTCGTCGATTAATCGATCCAGAGAAAAAAAAGTACGGCCGCTGCAGTTCCATCCTGAACTTCAATTATTATCTTTGACGCTCCCCTGAACTCGTCGAGGAAGCTCAATGCCGTCAAAGCGAATTGAGCATCGTTTACGAGTTTAGCATAAAAGATAATAATTGATTATCAGGTGGAATGAACACTTTTTTGATTCTAGATGGCTTTCTAGCAAATGAGAAATATTAGTCTAACTAATTATTCCTCTCAGTGTGACGATTAATCGATTAATCGATTATTTGGGGCGATTAATCGTATCGAATATCAAACTGCTGAAAAGCATTCGATTAGCTGATGAAAGATTAATTTCATAAATCGGAGATCACTACCCCTTACTTTCATGTATTTTCAATGTCGATTTCCTCCAGGCAGCTTGGTTTTGATGTCTCTGTTAGGGACCCGCCGCATGTGTCGTCAATTTCGACCAATCAGAAGTGGGTATTTCCGTTAGGATAGGGGCTGAGATTTTTCAATTTTTCGATAGTTAGTTTCATGACATGTATTATTTTCTTCAAAACAAAAAAGACGGGTGGGTAATGTCGGGGACATAACCGGAGAGACGTAGGACTACACCAAGGGGTGTCCATTATTCGTGGGTTATATCTATAATATAACCGTAAATTTGACGTGGGACTACCTAAGCTTAGCAATTATTTCAGTGAGCAAAAGATATGAAGGCATATCCTTCAATGCAATCTTGAATAACCGAGCCAAAGCGTTATGTTCGTACCCGTTCTTGTTATCCGTGTTAGGAAAACACATTTCGGAGTGCAAAAAAAACATGCGGGTGCAGAAGTACCTCCGGCTCGCATGAATCAACAACTTCAGCTTCTACTTTTTATACTATAGAGGATTTAAACCTGAGTTCTGAGAAGTTCATTCGCACTAGAGGTGATTGTACGATTTTCCCAGTCCTATGTTTAGGAGACCGTATTAAGGAAACATATTCTAGTTTGCACAAAGGCAACCGAGAACAAAAGTACTCACAGTTTGCATTTATTTGCAGTGCCGATTTCCCCAGACATCTAGGTTTTGTAGACTGTGTTAGGCAAACACATTTAAGTCGTAACAAAAATGTCCCCGACTTGTATGAATTTGCAATGTCAATTTCCTCAGACACCTTGGTTCTGATGTCTGTGTTGGGGAAACACATTTCATTCGAAACAAAAATACCCCTGACTTTCATGTATTTGCAATGCCGATTTCTCCAAGGCTGCTCGGTTTTGATGGCTGTTTTAGGGAAACCGCAAATCGGGCCAATCATAACGAGGCAGTTAGGGCGTTTAGATAACGCTTAACATTTTACAGTTTTTCAATTGTTTATCTAATGAAAAATAACATTTTATTAGTTGCGATAGAAGCGTAGAAATATTCCCTATCAATTGATGCAAACATCTGTCCGATCCAGTAAGAAATGTTCCAGGTATAAGCATTCGGAATCTTTCATTTTTTCCTGCATGTTCTGTGTTTAGGTTTTCATTTTACCTCCCATATACTCCGGTTAGACGTAGTCCCACGTCAAAATTGTTATGGAGTTCCGAAATCTATTGACGCAAAAATTTCATCAATCCATCAAGAAATGACTGAGCAATGAGCGTTTGAAATTGGACAATTTTCACGATGTGCTCGATTTTCGATTTTCAATTTGTACCCCAATATGTTCCCGAAAGACGTAATCCTACGTCAAAATAACAATTCAATACTAAAGTAAAATGTATGAACGATACGTTCCGATGGACAATTTCAAATATAAATATATATAGAAGGTGCATTTGCATATGAAGTAAAATTCTGATTATACACGAGCGTAACATGAGCAAATTTTTAACACATGCGAATTGGGGTTCTTTTGTTAACTCGATGTTGATAATTCCTTAATATTTTCCTTCGTTGATCGTATTGTTTTCACATATTCACGTTGGAGAAGCATAGCATGAAGCATGTTTTTGAAGCATAGGTCAGTCAGTCAGTCAGTCAGTGTTCCGAGCCCTGCAATACAATTTTCTTACCCAATGTTAAAGTTGCTAAAGACATTATAGATCCATTAAACGTAATAGCTGTCAACCAAAGCGTCATATCGTTAGTTGAATGTCTGCCATTTTACAATATGGATCGTTTTAGCATCGCACAATGTGTTAATTTTGTTAAATTATACTATAAAAATTATGAAAACCCGGCAAATGTTTTTCGAGCATTACGGACGAATTTTGGTCGTCATGGACGGCCTACAGAGTACACAATCGCTAATGTAGTGCGTAAATTCGAACGAACTGGATCCGTAGCGGATATTGTGAAACCTGTGCATCATCGTAATGTGCGTTCGGCCGAAAATATTGCTGCTGTTGCTGGCAGTGTGGAGGATGACCCGAATGTTTCGATTCCACGGCGTGCTCAGCAATTGGGCTTGTCAAACACATCATTGTGGCGAATTTTGCATTTGGACTTGCACCTACATCCATATAAAGTCCAACTGGTAAAAAAATTAGAGCGTGGTGACCATGGAATGCGTCGGGCATACATCGATTGGGTGAACGAACAACAGCAGCAAAATGCTGAATTTTCGCATCAAATTTTCTTCAACGATGAGGCACACTTCGAGCTCGGTGGCTATCGAACATCCAAAATTTCCGTATATGGGGCTCAGAAAATCCACACGTGATTGTTGAGCGGTCATTGCATCCGCCAAAAGTCACTGTTTGGTGCGCATTATAGTCTGGTGGAGTCATCGGGCCGTATTTCTTTGAAAATGAGGACGGCGAGACGGTAACTGTGAATGATGAGCCTTATGGCCGCATGTTAACCGATTTTTTTTTGCCACAAATTGAAGATATGGATACGGATGACATGTGGTTTCAGCAGGACGGCGCCACGTGCCACACAACACGACCGAACATGGCCATATCGCGAACGACATTTGAGGGACGCATAATTTCGCGTTTTGGTGATGCCAACTGGCCGTCCAGATCATGCGATTTGAACCCGCTAGACTTTTTTTTTGTGGGGTTATGCGAAAGACCGTGTCTATGCCAAATCTCCGCAAACTCTTGAACATTTGAAAGACAACATTCGTGAAGTTATGACCGAGATACCGCCCCATATGTGCTGAAAAGTCATCGAAAATTACCTGTTCCGGATCAAGGTGTGCGAGGAAGCCCTAGGTGGACATTTGAATGATGTTGTATTTCACACATAATGGCATAAACCAAACTTTAATTTGAAATAAAAGTTTCATCGAAATTCGAATTCTAAGTGTGTTTTATTTCAATTTACTTTCGGAATTTAAAGTTGGAGAACCCTGTATATTACTCTCTTTTAAGTGAAGCAATCCAACCATCGATAATCCGCAGCAAACTGAAGCTGACGTGCTAAACCTCACAACACTGGTCGATACTTGCCTCCCCAATCAGATGACAATAGTCTATAAATCGCCGCGACACGCTGCGCAAAAGACCTTTATCGACCAATAGCCAGATAAGAGGAGCCGTTTCCGTCCGATACGCCCTCCGTGTGGCGTAAATCTTCGCTCAACCGCCGCTAGCGGTGGTGCGGATGTGTGTTATGGCCGAGGCGTCTCCAACCCGTAAAAACCCGTCAGTCCGTCTTATCAGCGGGTTTGGTCTGACCGCGCCGGTTGACATTGATCGATTGTGGCGTGCTCCGAAGCGTAACAAATTACTGTCATCTGTTCCGAGGGATGGTCTGTTGAATTTGTGTGAACGTGCGGTAATCGTCCCAGAAATGCTGTCCGAACTTGTCGGCTCACAGGAATCAGAGAGAAAGAATGAAAGGCAGAGTAAAACAAGGGCAGGGGATCGTGTTTCATACAGCATCCGCAGCAGCGCAGTGGCAGCCGGTTGCGGTTGATTGCGACACACGGACTAAACTCTGTCTTCCTGTCTCCCACGAAGCAATGTCGTATCTTGCCACAATGGTGGGCGATGAAATTTGATAACGATTTGCAAAGTTCCATCCAGTTGTGAGATGACGAAGGATCAGCTGAACTAAATGGAATGTTACCGAGGAGGAAGTGGCGACGGGCCTTCAGCGTGTTTCTTAAAATTGTAACAAGCTTTTCCTTTCACTGCTCAAATTTTGGAACCTAATTTACAGGACTCTTACGAAACGTGTCCCAGCTTATGTCCTAAATATTTTGTTCGGCCCAAAATCATAGCCTATTGCATGGTTCCACCCTGCGGCAGTAAAAGAGAAACGCAATTAATTCAAAGATTTGTTCCTTATTTCCCTTTGTTTTTTTGTCCTGAAGCGAAAGTGAACGACACAACACGAAAACCCGCCGAAGGGATTAAACGGAAGGATTGGGACGGACAAAATGTTTCGAATTCCCATAAAGTAACATAAACAACGGTCAGCTCGGCGATAAGCGAAAGGGACACGGATTGAAACGCGGAACGCAGAGCGGTATCATAAAATTGGAAATATTTTACGAGGTCAAATCGAAACCACGGAGGTGTGCGAGACTGGAGGACCGGCCGCACCGCCCGAAAAGGTATAAAATAAACGATCGGACACAGCACCTGCTGCTTTGCCCGGTTTTGGTGGGGTTTATTTATTTTCCTTGGCTCTCCGCGGTGTCCAGAAACCGTAGGCCTCTTGGCTCGGCTCGAGTCGATCGCCTGCGTCGGACAATAATTTATATGTAATTCAATCGTCGCTGCAATCAAGCCGACGGCCGGTCGGTCGGTCACAACCGTCCGTGGGTGGCGTTGGTGTAGGTGATGTGGTTTCTGAGTTAAGTGGCGGTTGGGAGGAACGGATGAGACGAGCGAACAGCGACAGCTGCTGCATTTCAGTGAAGGATTTGTACCGAGTACCAATATGGTTCTGCTACCGGGAGGACAACATACGAGAGGGAAAGACGTTGGTCAACAGTTTTGGAACGACGATTTTGAATATTGATTGGCACAGGATCGTTGGTAAATGTTTGATGATGGAACAATTTCGGTTTTTTAACTTTCTCCATATTGTGATGGCCACTCTAGTTGACTCTACATTTCAAGTGTGTATTATTTTTAAATATACTTGAAAGATAATAATTTGAAATCTACTTGTCAGATTAAAAAGCCTTCGACAAAGTTTGTGATAAGAAAAACACGTGCGTTTTATGTATTCATTAAAATAAAGCGTATGCGACACCAAGTAATGTATAAAACATCATCTGTTGAAGCTACCAGTGGGTGTTGGACGATCCCGGAGAGCATCAACTAAGGATGACGACCATTCCAAATAGATTTTCTGAAACTCGCGGTGAAGATTGAATAACTCCCGAAAATCCCGAAAAAATTGTGAAACATTCAATGGTCCGATCAAACGCGAGGTGAATTATATCGGCACGAATGGATGACTCTGGTCGTGATTTTCAGCTTAAATCTGGAATATAATGAGAAATGACGTTGAAAAAAAAGTTGATAAACCGAAGCATACTGTGTGAACTTTTGTCAAAGAGGTCAATTTTCTATCTATTATTGTTTCTGAGATATATGACATGCCATGCCATGATGCCATGGAGACTCCTGAAAAAATATGTTTCACTCGTAACATTTGTGTGTGTGAATTCATGCGTTTGACATGTTCTTGACATGTTTCTCAATAGAAAAAAAAAATTAGAACATGACAATTGCGATAATGTACACAATAAAGAAATAAATAAATGTATATTTTATTCAGGATTTGAAAAAAAAAGATTTGAGGAATATGTATTTGATTTTAATTTTTTTTACAGCGATTTTTTTTCAATTAGTTTTATATTTTTCAATGAAAACATATATAATTTAATTTAAATTTTTCATCAACATTTTGTTGTTCTTATAGCTTTTATGGGAGGTTTTTTTTAAATTTCGAGTTTTCTATGACTTTTTCTTTCGAAAATTCTCAACTCTAAAACTAAAAGACCTACAAAATGTTGGTTAGATAATGAAATGTAGAGAATTATTCAAGTTTTCAATAAAAAAATATCGAACAAACTAAAAAAACCAGATTTAATTGAAACAAAATTATTTTGCAAATTTAAATTATTTTTTCTCAAAAACATGTCTTTTTGAAAATTTCTGAACAATTTATATATATATATATATATATATATATATATATATATATATATATATATATATATATATATATATATATATATATATATATATATATATATATATATATATATATATATATATATATATATATATATATATATATATAGCCCCATTTTGTGGTAGTGGCCATTTTGGATTTGCGTAAATTTGCGTAAATAACTGTGTTCTACTAGTCAATCCCTTTCAATTGATATACATATTGATGGAGTTCTGAGAAAATATGTAATCCGCCATTTTGTAACGGCGTCGATTATCCAGAGTATTGATTTAATTTTTCACTCCGGATAATCGAATTCTCCGGATAACCGAATCATAAAAAAAAACAAAGTTTGTTTCGGTAAACGTAAAATAATTGCACTTATTCATTAAACGGTCGTATCTAGCTTGACCCGCTTGTATGTTTGTGACTTTCTAACTTTGTAACTTTGTAACTTTGTCTGTAGCGCTGTACTACATAAATAGAAATTTAACCCCCTTCCTGTTGACAGATTGACCTGAAATTTGGAACACATCTTTATCTCTGGTGTTATATAAAACTGCATATCCCATGATCTTGAAAATGCAAGATGGCAGCCGCTACAAAATGGCGCATCTTGGATTTACATTTTTCATAACTAATTACTGTGTTCCACTGGTCAAGCTCTTTCATTCGATACCCATATTGATGGAGTTTCGGGAAACCCCATATTGATAGGATTTTGAGAAAAATACAATCCGCCATTTTGTAGCGGCTGCCATCTTGCATTTTCAAGATCATGGGATATGTAGTTTTATATAACACCAGAGATAAAGATGTGTTCCAAATTTCAGGTCAATCTGTCAACAGGAAGGGGGTTAAATTTCTATTTATGTAGTACAGCGCTACAGACAAAGTTACAAAGTTACAAAGTTAGAAAGTCACAAACATACAAACGGGTCAAGCTAGATACGACCGTTTAATAAATAAGTGCAATTACTTTACGTTTACCGAAACAAACTTTGTTTTTTTTATGATTCGGTTATCCGGAGAATTCGATTATCCGGTGTGAAAAACTAGAAGTGGGTTATATCTTTGGTATAACCGCAAGGTGGATGTAGGACTAACGTTGACTTCAATGACAATCAATAAGTAACAAGTATATAAGTCTTAAAAATTTCATCTTTCGAATAAAGTGATTATCATACCACTTCGTTTAGCCGGAGAACAATTTGTAACGTTCAAAGGGGGAATCGATTCCTCCTCGGAAATACCCAGCACAAATAGTACCCACTCCCCAAGCCCCGACAATTTGAATCATCGTTGATCCGGAGCAGGATTATTAACGCTTGAGAAGGAATGGATTCCTCCTCGGAATTACACAGCGAAAATAAGACCACCTTGCCAACAATTCAAACTTCCCAATAACGACGATCGATTGCAGCATTCGTAAACCAATATGTCTGTGTTAGGGAAACATTCCAATTTGCAAAAATGCAAACGAATACAAAATACCCGTTGCTTGCATCTAATTTGCTATACCAATTTCCCCTGGCTCCATGATTTTGAAGTCTGTGTTAGGGAAGCATTCCGATTTCCAGAAGCGCAAGCGAGTACAAAAGTACCCGCAGCTTGAAACTGTTTTGCAATGTTGATTTCCCTCAGGCTCCATGGTATCGAAGTCTGTGCTAGGGAAACATTCCCATTTCCAGACACGCAAGCGAGTATAAAAGTATGCTCACATCTATTTTGCAATACCGGTTTCCTCTGGCTCCATGGTTTTGAAGTCTGTGTTAGGGAAACATCCATCCATTCCAGCGATCGTACCTCAATCGTTGCGCAATTATAACTGAGTGGATTTCCGAGCGGCACTCGCTTATATACCGATTGGTGTGATTTCAATAGCCTGTTTTGAAAGCAATTTTAGATCAAAAAGTAACAAGCATATAACGCGTAGACATTTTATCTTTCGAATGAAATGTTTAACATACTATTTCGTTTAGTTGTTTAGGAACTATTAATGCTCAAAATCTCGTTCTCCGGCGTAACGCTTTCGTTTTCGAAAGTTTGAACTTACACCCCAGCATAGTAATGAAAGACGTAGTCCTACGTCAAAATAAACTCAATAATCTGGATAATCGAGTCCGACCTATATTACCATCAGTCTTCAGAATACAACGCGGTGCTGATGTGTAACAAGTTTTTTGTACTCAGTTGAGCTCTCGCTCCTTGTATACACAAACGCTCTGGCGAATGAGCACGCTCCGAAACACAGATCGAATGTTTTGTTGTCAGCACCGTTTTTGCACCGAGCCGTGTTACGTCGTATTTCTATACCTGTTTTACACCGCGCTTGAATCTGGTTTGCTTTCTCTGTTGAGTTATTTTGTTGAGTTTGTTGAGTTTGATAAATTCGACGAGATGTTTGTAGGTAACGGAATTCAAAGTAGACGCATAATCCTCCCAAACTTTCAGTGTATCGTCATGAAGTCGCGTACATAATATATGTTCCAGGATGGTGCTCCACGCATCAACAGCTTCACCCAACTGACCGAGAATTTTCACATGCCTTTCGAAGTCGTCGACTATGGCATGCAGAGCGGACGCAGATTCTCGCTTCATCTTTGGACAGTCCAACAAGGCTTGCAAGTGGCGCTTTTTGAGGAGGTATTCGTTCGCATAACGACTTACCAGAGCATCCCAAGCCAAAGGATAATTGGCTGTGCTGATGCCTATCGATTCAATAAGTTGGGATGCTTCACCTTTGACAGCAGCCCGTAAATAGTGAAATTTTTGGATGTCCGCCACATCCGCATTGTTGTGTATTAGTGCTAGGAAAGTGTCGTGGAAAGCTAACCAGTCTTTGTAGTCACCTTAAAACTCGGGCAAAGAGATAGTTGGCAGTTTCAGACCCTTTAGAGTGGAAGGAGCCACAGTAGTAGTAGTTTGAGGATTGTTTGCGTGCATAACAGTAGGAGTGGGAAGTTTAGAGCGTAGAAAAGCTTTTATTTTAACGAGCAGCGATTCAAAATTAGAACGATAAGACAAATTGTTCACCATATCTTCATTGTCTTCCTCCATCTCCTCCAATCCGGATTGCGCATCCTCCAACCCCTTCCAGATCACGTCCAAGTTCTCCAGCCTTACTTCCACCTCGAGCATGTCCCGTTTCTCCTGGTATTCCGCCATGAAACGCTCCGCACGGTCCAGCGAGGCGAGTAGGATAGCGCGACGGGATATTAAAACTTGCTTCCTCTGAGCATCAGCCATGATGCTGGTGGTCCGACGTCTGGTATGGCAGCGAAAATCTGGCAAACAAAAGACCAGGAAGCACCGGCGTAGGAAAATAATACAGTTGGAGAGCTTCTCACCTGACAAAGGCAAGGAATTTGCTTTGTATAGTTATAGTTCTCAGCAACACAGCAACCAACGCAAGATTTGGCACCACAGCTCACAGAATAATTCCACTGGTAGATAGGATGTCGTCTACACGTATCCACTACCTGATTTCAGCATGCACAGAAATTTCAGGATTCACAACTGGTTGCCGTCGAAATTTGGAACTGGCAGTATCCAACTCAGGATTACGTAGAACCACGGCGTGGTTGAGTATCGTCGGCAACTAGCAGGGAAACATTCACCACTCGACGTAGGAGCAGATTGAAGAAGGCGGATGTTCACTTCCACCGTAGCGATCGATCAGCAGCGAATCAGCATGCACATGCAAAACGAGAAAATCTAAAAGCACCCGAAATACAAAGAAGGGCAATTGGACCTACAATTACCTTCTGCCTGATTTATTATATTAGAAAGTAGAGTAAAGGCAAATATTAGTTATAGTATAAAAATTACCGAAATTACCGATTATTGATTGTGAAATTACCGGTAATGGCAAATGACCCGGTATTACCGGTAAAACCGGTCAACAATCCCTAATCTTTACTGATTCAGAATCTGTCAGATTTTTTTTGTTTCAGATAACCAGAATCACTGGAATCGTGTACGCCATGGCACAATTTTTTTTGAACCCTCTCACTTCATCAGCTCTTAACTATTCTATTTAGGAATATTTTTTCTCCGTTCAATTTTTGTTTTATTGTTAAGAGATAGATGAACAAGAAAATATTCTTTATTTTATTTTTACGGAACTCGAAAAAACGTCCGAAATTCGTGTCTCTACACTAGAATACCCCCTTAAGCCAAAATAACAAAAAAAAGGAAAATCAGTTCGTTTAAAAAAGGGTGGGTTCTAGGTTCATTTTTTAAAGCATCGTGCATCTTTAGTTTTATTAAATTTAATATGTTTGATGTTGTCTTTGTTTTTTCTCCTTTGTTAATTCCTATAACTATTTCTCAGTTGGCTCAGTCATCTTTATCAATATAGAGACCTATGTCATCCGAAAACTCAGTTTTTTTCGTGCTTGAATTACATCAACAACATTATATTATATGGTTATAGTTATAGTGTTATAGTTATAGTTTACAAACATCGAAAATTCATGACAGATGGTCAAGTCGTATATAATGTTGGTGGATAGATATATGAATTCAACTGCGCTTATAAGAACTTCGCATCAAAATGATGATTTGTTCCAAAAAAAAAAATTTCGAACTTATGACTCATTTTATTTCAGCGCTCCAGTTTAAATAAAATTACTTTGAAAAAATCATATTATTTTTCTTCAATTAATTAAAACAAATATTGCAAACAAAATTCTACACCCCTCAGTAACATTACGTCAATTTCTAGAGATAAGGCCTCCCTGTAGGCGACGGTTAGTGAAATTTGATATTATTTTCGCTTCGCGTCTATGCCTCCTCACGTTCAATCAAATCTCGAGACACCACCACCTCAGCGATGTCCACGTATTCTCTCGTTTCCACTAGTAGACATCGCTCTTCTTCTATAATGATATCATTTCAGAAAAAAAAATCCAGAAATGATTATCCCCAGCGAATCTGGCTCTTTTTTTCTGTTTTGCCCATGACAAGATTGTTAGAATCACGGAGAAACAGAATACCTTTCCTCTAACGATAGCAACAACAGCAGAAGGAAAACATGAATGCGGACCCTTCTCCTCCCAGCACGACCACTAACCGGAAATGACCGCTTGAGTGCAACTTCAAAGACAATGCAACTTGACTTTTTTCTACTCTGCTTTTTTTTCCTCCCGCTATGGCTATGGGAATTTATCCTTGATTTGTGGGACAACAAAAAAGGACCTGCGTAGGGCTTAGAAATAGACTGAAGATATCCCAAGGCGAAGGTGATCTATTTCCGGTCGATTGTTTCCTCGGATTGTGACAGTTCAATGGTTTCACTTTCCGCTGTGTAAATTTTCTCATTGTCCTAAATTTCGAAGAATCACTTTCTTCCTCGTTCCGCGGTCAACTGCATCGCCTGATTCGTCCGAATCGGCCTCGAACATTACGTTAACCTTTTTTTGTTGCTTTCTCAGACCGATAACGTCATATCGTGACGGCGACCGAATGAGGGCACGCGTGGCGTGTGAACGTCGCCTGTGACTTGCCCGAAGGCCACACGACGACGAGGTCTTATCAATGTCTCCCGGGGCTGCCTTCAGCCGGCCAGAGAGCCGGCGACTCCTATCAATCTCTCATTGTTTGGATGTGTGCACGTGTGTGTGTGTGAGTATGAGAATGAGACAGCGTCTGCGCCCCAGAGTCAATCATTGGTTCTCTACGCGAAGAAATCCGGCTGATTGGCCGACAGCATCCGCTTCGCGTGCTGTGGCAATTATCAGAGACGCGTGCTTTGTTCGGTTCGAACAGGGATGCAATTATGCTCGGAATTGCGGCAAAGCATTGCGCCATGAGCACCCATTAGTCATTCCTCCATTCGAAGTGCTTTGCTAGACGAACAACCCAAACGCATAATCTTAAAAGTCAACCCGTCCAGAAAGGGACATCAGAACGGAACGGAAAGAAGTTACTGAGAAGAAGAAAAAAACACCGGCGGCAATGCTTTCGGTGAGTCGGTTGTCGATAAGAGCATCCCTGGGAGTGGGTTGTGGAAGATGCGACTATCGGAGGCAGCGCGAGATGAAAAGATTGTCTCGACTGGAAGCGTGCGTCTGGGCGCAGTAAAAGCAGAACCAATTTAGTAATTTAGATAAATTCTGTCTAATTGAATGTTTGTTTATAGTTCGTCGCACGGCTCGGGTTAGCCTAAGTGAAGCGAGATGACTTTCAGAAATCCCTTTGTCGATTCGATGGAAGGAAGTCGAAAAATTAGTCGCCTGTCTACCGGCTAGAGCATTTAGGGCTTCTCGCGGAGAGCGACACAAATCGGCGCCAAGATATTGGGAGGCTAGGATTTTTTTGTTTTCAGTTTTGTTTTTGTTCATTCTTTCACTCATCAGAACAGGAAGTTGACTCATTGGGGCGAGGCACTGGCAGCCGCACCAATCTCGCGGCTCGTCAATCGCTCGGGGGCAACTCCGTGCCAGACACATCAGAAGCGTGTGTGTTCAGCCGTCCGAATTCCGACCACTATTTAGGTGGTCTAATTCCAATTGCTCAATTTTCGGTCGGCTTTCTGTGCAAATATCGTGTTCATTCTCGCCAGCCGTTTTTGCGTGTTTTATCCTCGCCTCCGCGAGGATACCACCCGGATTGTTTGGCGTGGCATAAAGATTTTGAAAAAAGGATTTAGAAAATGTGGAGCGATGTGAAACGAAGGGGCAAATTGCTTCCTGCTTATATGGAACGATGCTGGGTGTAATTTGTGATTGAACTTTAGAGTTTAGCAATCACGCTGAAACGGAAATTAATAAAATCTAAACCTGAAAAAGATCTTAATAAATCAATAAATAATAAACTTACTGTGGTTTCAAAAATAAAGGGAGAAACTTTGAAACTACTTCACGTCACTCGCTGCTCTTAAACATGCTGACGTGGTTGAATACACGAATTATCTGTACCATGGCCGTGGCACCAGGAACTGCCAGACAAAGGGAAGATTGTGCAGCTGCTTGTACTACGTAGAGTTGTGATCTAACCAGTCTAACCAGTCAAAGGTTGTGCTAATAGTATTGGGGTTCATCCAGCAACAGATCGTAATTGTCCTAAACAAGCTGACTATCAATGCATCCAACAGCAAGCTCTCTTAGATGGCATTACCGTTCCCGGTGGAATTTTTGCCTTCCCAACGTAGTACAGGTCGGACTCGATTATCCGGGATTCGATTATCCGGAGTATTTTATTTTTGATTTTCAGAAATTTTGAATAATTTGTACAATAAAGCCTGTCCACGTTAAATTTCGGTCAGCAAGCTGATGCCAGTAGAACAAAAATTCACGTAATACAACAAAACCGAGTTTTTATTTCAGTAAAATAGACTTATATATAAATCAAGTAAAACTTACTTCGATATTAATTACGTTGTCTGTAAAATTCACGAACTTTTTTGGGAACATCTGCCATTAGGTTCCGTACAGTATCCTCGGATATGCTGGCGGCGGCGCTTTTCCATTTCCTCTTGAAATCATTAATGCCATTCGTTTTCTTCTTAGTTTCGAATAATTTTCGCTTAATCAGAGCCCAGTACTTTTCCACTGGGCGAAGTTCTGGACAGTTTGGTAGATTTGCTGTTTTTGGCACATATTTGACCTCATGTGCATTATACCATTTCAGGATGGATTTTGCATAGTGGCAAGAGGCCAAATCTGGCCAAAACAACGCTGGAGAGTCGTGGCTTCTTATGAATGGTAGCAATCGCTTCTGAAGACATTCCTTCTCGTAGACATCTTTGTTGATAGGGCCGGTAGAGACGAAAGATTTAGATTTTCGGTCACAACTGCATATGGCCTACCAAACCAAGTACTTTTTGTGGAATTTAGACTGCTTCTTGGTCCGGAAACACTCGGCCACGGCATTCCTTCGCATTGCAGTATAAAAAGCGAGATCCGGAAGCTGTTTGAAGTATTCGAGAACATAAGTTTCATCGTCCATTATGGTGCATGAACATTTTTGCAAAAACTGGGTGTAGAGCACCTTAGCACGGTTTTTTGTAGTGAAATTTTCCATGCCTCTGCTTCACTTTTTGTACGTATGATTTTGATTTTCCAACCTTTCGAGCCAAATTTTTCGGTCTATCTGTCGGGAGCATACTTTCCGATTTGTTTCGCTTCCAACCTTCCGATCCACAGTTAAGTACTGGTCAAACGATTTACACACACTAAATACGGTACTCTTCGGCAGTTTTAGCTTTTTGGCGTGATCATACCGACAGTTCTGGATTTTTCGGCCGTTCGCGCAAAATGCGTTTGCGTACTTCCACTTGAATCGACGCCATTTTACCAAACTGAAGGAGAATGCAAACAAGTTGGACATCGAAATAAAGAGGAGGGTTTCAGCTGTCATGTAAGCGAAATATTTCATTGATTAGTGAAATATTTCATAAACTACACTGAAAGAAAAGTGTCCGAAATTTAACGTGGACAGGCTTTAATTCCATATTGAATAGCCAATATGAGTTTCAAATGAAGGGCTTGACTATTAGACCACACAGTTATTTATGAAAAATACAAATCCAAAATGGCCGCCATCACAAGATGGCGCCATATATAGTTATAAAGTTACAAAGTAACAAACATACAAACGGGTCCAAGCTAGATAAAACAGTTTAATAAATAAGTGCAAATCATACTACGTTTACCGAGAGAAAATTCGTTTTTTAATTATTCGATTATCCGGAGGATTTGATTATCCGGAGTGAAAAAAACACAATACTCCGGATAATCGAGTCCGACCTGTATTACAGGTAAACTTCGATATAACGTACCATCGATATAACATCACTCGATAAAACTTACATATTTCCAAAGTGTAAAGGAAATTTTTTGAATATTTTTTTTCTGAAAGAACCATGCACTATCTGTATTGTATTGTGATGCTAAAACATGTTTTGTACCTTTGATCAATCCCGAATTACAGCTGGTTTTGTGATTCCGGATTCTAAATGAATTAAGCTTTAATCAACAGTACGAACATCATGAGGAAGGCTGACTTCGTCTTCTAATTGAATTTATTCATTAACTTTAGTAAAACAGCAACATAATAATGTATTACAGACTACGTTTGTGAGTTCTTTATAATGCTTCGATATAACGAACAATTCGATACAACGTACACTCATGAAAGTGAAATGTACGTTATATCGAAGTTACCATGTGCTTGCGTCATTTTTATTAGTAGTCTTCTTGAATGGCGTTAACGTTCTCTGTGGAACTTTTGCCGTCTCAACGTATGCACTAATTAGCGTCATTTATCAATACTTAGTTGAGGTTTCTTAAGCCAAATAACACGCCTTGAATGTATTCCGAGGGGCAAGCTCTTGAATACGCGTGACCACAGTGCAAGTCGAAGGAAATTTCTTTGACGAAAAATCCCCCGGCCAGAACGGGAATCGAACCCGAACACCCGGCATGATAATGTGAGACGCTAACCACTCGGCCACGGGTGCACTGTTTTATTAGTAGTACAAAGTTGAAATTTCTATGCCGAATAACACGCCTTGAATGTATTCTGGAGTGGCAAACTCCAGAATACGCGTGACCACAGTGCAAGTCGCAGGAAATTTATTTGACGAAAAATTCCACTAACGCTAACCGCTAACCACTCGGCCACGGGAGCAGCAAGCGACCAATTCAAAATGAACAAGTAGACCAAAAAACCTCCTGTGTCAGAATTCAGCGATAAGAAGAACTGTACGGAATTTGAAAGCCCATTCAATCAATAGGCTTACTGTTCCCAATCAATGCTTTCGATTCCCTAAAAATTCCAATACAACATCCTCGCATCAGAGTTATGATGCATGAACGAGCAGAAAATTACAATTATATAAATGCTGAACAGATATACAATTCCACCGATTGGTTCATTTTTCTAACGAGATCTTCGAAAGCTGTGTAAATCCAGAGATTCCAACCAAATTTTTGAAAAATTTAAAAAAAAACTGAAAAAAGCTAGAAAAAAAAAATTGAAAACTGGAAAAAAGCTGGAAGAATTGATTTTTTCTCAATTTAATTTATACACTCTGTCCAACTTCTATAAGACCACCCTGATTATGTTTCGTTGCAATATAAACAGTTAGAATTTCAACAAGATACATTCATACATTGTAGAATGCTTAGAATAAAGTATATTTAACGTCAATTTCGTGCAAAAGAATTTTTTGTTTATTTATTGTGCTTAAATATGACAATTTCAGCTGTCAAGTTTCTATAAGACCAATTCAAAATTAATAACTATTAATTGAAAAATCAAAACGATCAGCTGATTTACATGTCAATAATTGGCAACCTTGCCATTTAGGGCTGATAACCTGGAAAATTCGTGTTGGTATACTATTCACCAAATTTTTCTGAACGGATTTCTTGATATTTTTTCCATTTTTCCAAAATTGCAACCTTGAGCTCTTCAATCGTGGTGTACCACTTTCCTTCAGTGTAGATTATACGTATAAGGATCCCCCTAAGATTTTCAACATGATTCAAGTCTGGAGAGCGAACCAGTCAGTCCAAAAAAATTAAGTTTTTGGTCCTCAATCCATTGCTTAGTTTCCTTGCTGGTATGAATAGTAGCAATATTTTGCTTTTTAGCCCTCTTTATGTAAGCACTTTTTACCAAAATTTGACGAGTTGTCTCCCGTGAAACATTTAATATATATATATATATATATATATATATATATATATATATATATATATATATATATATATATATATATATATTTATATATATATATATATATATATTTTTTTTTTTCCAAAATATATATTTTTATAAAGGCTCATATGGCGTTAGCCTCACGGGGCCGGGAGTTCAATACAATTTTTCTTATTATCTATGTTAGTAATATGTAACCGATTACTCGCGGTTGGCTCGAGGTTAGTATTACAAGTGTTTTCGTAATTAGGATGTTGCTGTCTCCAATGCTCTGTACGTGTGCCCAACACGGGATACTTCCTATTGGGATGCAGCTGACCATTAATCAGCAACGCCCCCCTAGTCTGTACCCCATATCTAGCGTGGTGCGTCTTTCTCGACTCGAGGAATCCAGGATAGAATGGTCACTAGCCGGCGCAATCATCAGTTCGTGTAGAGTTGTCATAAGCGGTACAACCTTTGGTTCTTGTTGAATGATCAGTGGACTGCACAACCTTTGGCCCGTGTGTCTGTAAAGAGTGTTTGTATGTATTGCCGCGACTAAGTAAAAGTTTATCGATCGGATAGGAGGGATATGAAACGGGGACACAACGAAGGAAACATCATTAAACGTTGACATCGGCGTTTCTGAGGAACAGGTATAGATGAAGCAGAAGATCAGGATCACGGCTACCTAAGATATCCCGGACGGGGATATCCGATTGTATGCCTTGTGCTCTCAGTGCTCTAGAGAGCTGAGAGCGAGCAGCATGGAACCGGATACACGACCAGACAACATGCTCGATGTCGTGGTAGCCATCGCCACAATCACAAAGATTGTTTGCTGCGAGCCCAATGCGATAGAAATGCGCGTTTAGGTTGTAGTGATTGGACATAAGCCGAGATATCACGCGAATGAAATCACGACCTACATTCAATCCCTTGAACCATGCCCTCGTCGAGACCTTAGGGATAATTGTGTGTAACCAACGACCGAACTCGTCTCCACTCCACATGCGCTGCCAACTTACGAGCGTATACTGACGAGGAATGTGGAAAAATTCATTATAAGCAATTTGCCTTTCAAAAAGTGTGCCTTCTAAAGCGCCCACCTTAGCTAGCGAGTCCGCTTTCTCATTCCCCGGAATCGAGCAATGAGAGGGAACCCATGCTAAGGTAATCTTGAATAATTTTTCGACCAAAACACTCAATAGTTGTCTTATTCTTGTTAGGAAATAAGATGAGCGTTTGAGCGGATTGCCTCTAATGAGCTGAGACTGTCTGAAAAAATAAAATAGTGGTCGATGGGCAATGTTTCAATGATCCCCAGTGCGTAGTATATCGCACCCAGTTCAGCAACATACACGGAACAAGGATCTTTGAGTTTGAAAGAGGCACTGGAATTTTCATTGAAGATGCCAAAGCCAGTGGACCCGTTTATGAATGAACCGTCAGTAAAGAACATTTTATCAGATCTACCTATACCCCCATATTCTGCCGAAAATATCGGCGGAATAGAATCTGAGCGTAGATGATCTGGGATTCCATGGATTTTTTGTCGCATGGACAGATCAAAAATGACAGAGGAATTGCAAAAGTATGGGAAGCAAACTTGGTTGGAGATGTCTGGTGAAGGGTGCACGTCGTGGGTAAGGTACTCATGGTATAAAGACATAAAACTTGACTGAGGAATCAGTTGGAGTAGATTTTCGAAGTTATCAATCACCAATGGATTCATGATCTTGCAACGGATGAGAAATCTGTTGGATAATTCTGTGAACCGAAGAGTAAGCGGGGGTACTCCTGCCAAAACTTCGAGACTCATCGTATGTGTCGAATGCAAACACCCCATGGCTATACGCAAGCAACGATATTGTATTCTCTCCAGCTTGAGAATATGAATTCTGGCAGCTGATCGGAAGCAAAAACTGCCATATTCTAACACTGACAATATCGTTGTTTTGTACAACTGAATGAGGTCTCCTGGATGGGCACCCCACCATGTTCCGGTTATTGTTTGGAGAAAATTGATTCTTTGCTGGCATTTCTGTTTCAGATACGCAATGTGTATTCCCCAGGTACATTTAGAGTCAAAATATACTCCAAGGTATTTGAAAAACATCGAGTGCTTGATCGTTTTGCCGGATAGGTGAAGCTGGAATTGGGCGGGTTCGTGCTTCCTAGAAAAAACGACCATTTCGGTTTTCTCCGTAGAGAATTCGATACCCAGCTTGAGAGCCCACGTGAACAGATTGTTCAGGGTATCTTGCAACGACTTTTGCAGAGCGACGGGATTAGTACCCGTGATGGAAATAACTCCATCGTCTGCAAGTTGTCTCAGCGTGCAGTCTCTAGTTAGACAATCATCCATATCATTGACGTAAAAACTATACAAGAGGGGGCTTAGGCAGGAGCCTTGTGGTAGGCCTATAAAACTGTATCGAGAAGATTTCAAGCTGCCATGATTGAAAAACATGTGCTTTTCTGACAGTAAATTGTACAGGAAATTATTCAGAATTGGTGAAAGTCCACGATTATGAAGTTTCTCTGAGAGAATTTCCATGGAAACTGAATCAAATGCCCCTTTGATATCGAGAAAAACGGAAGCCATTTGTTCTTTGCGAGCAAATGCGATTTGGATTTCAGAAGATAGCAGCGCGAGACAATCACTTGTCCCTTTACTTCGGCGGAAGCCAAACTGCGTATTTGACAGCAAATTGTTCGCTTCAACCCACTTGTCCAAACGAAGTAGAATCATTTTCTCTAACAATTTACGAATACAGGATAACATTGCAATCGGCCTATACGAGTTGTGATCGCAAGCCGGCTTGTTGGGTTTCCGTATGGCTATCACTCTCACTTGTCTCCAGTCATGCGGGACAATATTCAGCTCCAGAAACTTGTTGAACAAGTTTAGCAAACGCTGTTTTGCCAAGTCGGGAAG
Source organism: Toxorhynchites rutilus septentrionalis (assembly GCF_029784135.1). NCBI lineage: Eukaryota > Metazoa > Arthropoda > Insecta > Diptera > Culicidae > Toxorhynchites > Toxorhynchites rutilus. Next base: position 267,521,819 of record NC_073745.1, read on the forward strand.
ATTCTTTTTTTTTCTGTATTATAGTGACCTTCAACGCTTTTGGCTGGGGGAAGATTCTTCAACAAGTTGAATTTAATCTTGTCCGACCCCGGAGCTGAATTGTTACATGAGAGGAGGGCAATTGAGAATTCCACCATCGAAAAATTCTCATAGTCGCATTGGAGCGGAATGTCGCGTACGACGCTTTGTGCAGGAACGGAATCGGGACAAACCTTTCTTGAAAATTTGAAAATCCAACGGTCAGAGTATTCCTCACTTTCATTTGTATGGTTCCAGCCACGCATTTTCCTAGCCGTATTCCAAAGAGTGCTCATAGCGGTCTCCCTTGACAAACCATTGACGAACTTTCGCCAATATCCACGCTTTTTTGCTTTAATCAGACCTTTTAGTTTGGCTTCTAGAGCTTGGTACTTTCGAAACTATTCCACTAGTCCAGTTTTCCGGAATTTTTTGAAAGCGGATGATTTTTCAAGGTAGACCTTTGAACACTCCTTGTCCCACCAAAGTGATGGAGGACGACGTCGTAAAGTGGTAGCAGGAACACGTTTCTTTTGAGCTTGAAGTGCGCTTTCGTAAATCAAACTCAATATAAAATTATACTCTTCGAGTGGAGGAAGTTCATGCATTGAAACAAGTGCTTCAGATATTATTTCTGCAAATTTTCTCCAGTCAATATTTTTCGTGAGGTCATACGCAATATCGACTGACTCACGAGAACCTGATTCATTGGCGATCGATAAAATTATTGGCAGGTGGTCACTACCGTGGGGATCTTGGATTACCTTCCACGTGCAATCCAGATATAACGAAGAAGAGCAAAGTGATATATCTAGCATGCTTGCCCGTGCAGGAGGGTTGGCTATTCTAGTTGCTTCCCCAGTATTCAAAACTGTCAATTTGAAGTTGTCACACAGATCATAAATCAAAGTGGCACGGTTGTCATCGTAGAGTGAACCCCATGCTGTTCCATGGGAGTTGAGGTCACCTAAGATTAGCCGCGGCTCCGGCAGTGCCTCGATGATATAAAAAAAAACTGATGGCGGCCAACCATAGTTCTTGGAGGAATATATATCGAGGCAATGCAGAGGTTTTTGCCATTGATTTGTGTCTGGCAAGCGACAACTTCAATCCCTGTCATCGATGGGAGAGTGACTATATATATATAGATATATATATGTATATATATATATATATATATATATATATATATATATATATACAAATATATATATATATATATATATATATATATATATATATATATATATATATATATATATATATATATATATATATATATATATATATATATATATATATATATATATATATATATATATATATATATATATATATATATATATATATATATATACAAATATATATATATATATATAAAATATATAAAAGGATTTCTGTCTGTCTGTCTGTCTGATTCTTATGGATTCGGAAACTACTGAACCGATCGACATGAAAATTGGTATTTAGGGGTTTTTGGGGTCGGGGAAAGTTCTTATGATAGTTCGAGACCCCTCCCCCCTCTCTAAGGGGGGGCTGCCATACCAATGAAACACAAATTTCTACATTACTCAAGAATTAATCAAGCAAACGAAACCACAGTTGACATGTGGAAGTTTTAGGACGCAATAAATGTTTCTATGGTGGTTAGGCACTCCTCTCCCCTCTTTAAGGGGAGGGTGCTAACAAACGAAACACGAATTTCTGCATTACTCGGGAATTAATGATGCAAACGAAACCACAGTTGACATGTGGAGGTTTTAGGACGCAATAAATGTTTCTATGGTGGTTGGACACTCCTTGATGATGATGATGATGATGATGATGGCCCACCTCATACCCCTACAAAGGTTTGAGCAGGACGATTCATCTTATAGATAATATTTATTTTCAAACATATCAAGAAGCCAGTATTATAAAAACAAAAACAAAGCGAACTGGCTCTGTTGCAGGCATAAATATCTATCAATAGAACATTAAAAAAATAGGCATAAACTGCGAAAAAACAAACAATGTTTCTATCCATATTGACATTGACATAGTCATAGTCTCAACTTCAGGCCCAAAGTTTTTCCCAAGGCGTGTCAAGAAAATTTCCAACCCGGGAAGATCCTTGACTGATTGGGAATTGAACCCAATATCCAAAAGTTTCAACTTAGAACATAAATGAGATCTGCTACAATCAGAAATAATCGATACCACCATCTGATGAAAGATAGTTTACAACAATTCTGAATGAGCTATCCCAATTCCAGTTTCGACTTCAGACCCTACATAAAATTCCATTGTGTGTCAGTTTTCTGCCAGTGTTCATTATTAACATTAGTCCAGGCCCACCAAACGCGCGATGCTCAAACTTTCGTAGACAACGCTCGTTTTTCTTTTTTTTTTTAAATCTATAGTACAATAAAAAAAACATCATCATCATCTGTACGAACATGGCAGTTTGAGATACCTGTAATTTTTTTTTTTAATTTCAATAATTAGTAAACATAAATAAATTAATTTACAAAAATTTTTCGAAACCCTGTTTACAAAACAGATTTAACGTGGGAAATACACATTCGCTTAAACTCTGCCATTGTTGCCGCTCGTTTTATTTCCCTGGGCATCGAATTGAAAAAATGTATTCCTTTGTATAGCAACGAGTTCTGCGACCTACTGAATATAAAATTAGGTGTTCTTGCATCATCCGCGTTTCTAGTATTGTATCTATGAACATCACTTCCTCTTTCAATTCGATCACACAAATATCGAGGCAGCATACCGTTTAAAATTTTAAAGATGAACACCATTGTCAAATAGTAAATTCTTTGCTTCACAGATAGCCACTGTAGCGCGTCCAACATCAAATTAGAGGAAGTGTATCTACTACATCTTAAAATCAAACGCATAATTTTATTTTGTAAACGCTGCAATCTCGTTAATTGTGTATTATTTGCAAGGAATAGGATGGACGAGCAAAAGTCTATGTGCGGTGAGATCAATGATTTATTAAATTGTATTACCTATTCCAATCATTTTCTAGATTAGTCCTTATAAACTTTCTGTACTTTTTATCTCTTTTGCGTTTGAGACGCAGCAGATCAAAAGAGTACCAGCTGTTCGAATTGTTTAATTCAATATATTTTTCAACCACTAATTTATTGGTACACTCTCTCAGAATATCGGTCAGAACAGCTGCTTTATCATTCAGATGTCCCGCCATTGCTTCAAAATCCAGGCTTGTCGAAACAAGCTGAGACATGGCTTCTTTGGAATATCTATTCCAGTTTTTAATTTTTATTCTATTTCAATCACGGTCATCCTGTCCATTCTCAATGTAAACAAAAATTGTCTCATGATCAGTTATTTCGAATTTGGCCTCTGTAAAAGAGTGGACAGTAGCAAAATTTGAATGCACGTGATCTATTAGAGTTCTACTATATTTAGATATTCTCGTAGCTTCGTTAACAGATTGTTTTAAGGTAAAGTAATGTGATAATTGTTCCAATTGATTCAAACTTCGGACATTAAGCTAGTCAATGTTAAAATCACCAGTAATTATATTTAACTTACTGCTATCAACAATGCTTTCCCACCAGTTTTCCAAAATATCTAGAAAACGCTGGTCACTAGAACTGGGGGAATGATATATAATTCCATAATTCCCCATCTGCATGCCTCTTTCAACTGAAATTGTCAAGAACCAGTTATTTTCAACAGCTTCGTTTAACAGAATGTTGAATTTGACTGATTCTTTTGCATAAATTGCAACACCTCCAGTGTGTTTGGAGTGCGACAAGCAAAAAGCAACTTTATAGCCCGGAATTTTGTACTGATCATATGATTCTTCATCAATTATGTGAGTTTCAGAAAGAAAAACCATCTGAGGACGCATGTTTTCTACAAGATATCGCATTTCTGCGTAGTTTGTAGGAAGCCCAGCAATATTCAGATAAACTATTGCTAACTTCTTCTCACATATATTTTTTCTAAATTGCTATTTAGAAAAAATATATGTGAGAAGAAGTTAGCAATAATTATACTCCTCCTCCTCTCTAAGGGGGGGGGCTGCCATACAAATGAAGCACAAATTTGTGCATTACTCGGAAATTAACCAAGCAAACGAAACCAAAGTTGGCATGTAGAGGTTTTAGGGTGCAATCAATGTTTCTATGGTGGTTAGATATTCTTCCCCCCTCTCTAAGTTCCCTTAGCTGCCATACAAATGAAACACAAATTTCTGCATTACTCAAGAAATATTCAAGCTAAGGAACCAAATTTGGTATATGGAGGTTTCAGGAGACAATAAATGTTTCAATGGTGGTTTGACACTCCTCCCTAAGGTGGGGGCTGCATTACTCTAAAATCAATCAGGCAAACGAAGCCAAATTTGGGATGTGAGGGTTTTGGGTACGAGAAATGTTTCTATGATGGTACGACACCCCTCCCTCCCATAAAAATAATACACATATTTCAACCAAACATATTCTAACCAAACACGACAATTGAAAATTTTCGGAAAACCCTGAAGGAAAATGGGAAAATTCGAAAAATCCAATTCGCATATGTTCTACAATTACATATTGACAAGCGTTGTTAGTCCATTTGATGTTTGCGCTAACGAAATTGATCTTGGTTCGAAAGTTGAAATGGATTTTAATGTGATAAAACGCACTCCTATATCGTGTTCTATCTAAAGGGTGTGTCACATCAAATTGCATCACGGAAAAAACGCTGTAGAAATTCGCCCAGTAGACCGATCCTTTTGAAAATTTTAGACAGTAAAATAAAAACTATTAAACAACTTTTGGCATTTTCTTTTTATTCATACTTCGAGCCCAAGCCTGTATGCTCGCACCTTCCTCTTTACCCCGTCCATAAGGTTCTGTACAACAACAGGTTGTAGTTTTTTTTTGAACAGAAATCCATTTTCTCTTGAAGTCTGCCTCCGATTTGACAACTTTTGGGTTCTTCCGGAGGGCCTGCTTCATAATCGCCCAATATTTCTCTATTGGGCGAAGCTCCGGCGCGTTGGGCGGGTTCATTTCCTTTGGCACGAAGGTGACCCCGTTGGCTTCGTACCACTCCAACACGTCCTTTGAATAGTGGCACGAAGCGAGATCCGGCCAGAAGATGGTCGGGCCCTCGTGCTGCTTCAATAGTGGTAGTAAGCGCTTCTGTAGGCACTCCTTAAGGTAAACCTGCCCGTTTACCGTGCCGGTCATCACGAAGGGGGCGCTCCGCTTTCCGCAAGAGCAGATCGCTTGCCACACCATGTACTTTTTGGCAAACTTGGATTGTTTCTGCTTGCGAATCTCCTCCGGAACGCGCTTGTGATCTTTTTCACTGACGGAGCATCCATTTTTGCCGTTTTTCACCTTCCGGTCGATGGTTAGGTTCTCGAAGTATCGTTTTAGTACTCTGCTGACCGTGGATTGGACGATTCCCAGCATCTTGCCGATGTCCCGATGTGACAACTCCGGATTCTCGAAATGAGTGCACAGGATTAATTCATCACAACGCTCTTTTTCGTTCGACGACATTTTTCCAAATTTACGAAAAATTGACAGTGAAGCATGGCCAACGTGATCTATACACTCTTATCTGATTATAAGCGAAAGCTGAAGATATAATTCCTAAAAATTAAATTTCTACAGCGTTTTTTCCGTGATGCAATTTGATGTGACACACCCTTTATATAAATAAAAATGAATCGCCGAATGTGTTGATAAGAGCAAAACTCGAGAAAGGAATTGTTCGATTTAAGGCTATCTTCATTCTATCATATTTTCTGTATCAAACATTTATTCCATGTAACGGAGAAACATGTTATTTGCAAGTGAACGAAAAATCTTGCACGAGAATTGTGTCTGAAAATAATCTGATATTATAATAACGAGTTTGTTGAAATTCGAACAAATGCGTAGAAGGATTTATTTCATCTAATTTGATTGTCTATCACCTCCTGAGAGCTTCTGAATAAATTTATTTTTTTCATGTGAGAGAGGTGTTTTCTGACTTCAAATGAATCAAAAATTAAATTCTTTTCTTATAATGAAAAAAACGAAACATATAAGCATAAACAAAATGTTTTTGTTGACTCGATTATATACAGAATTTGATTAAATGCAGTGAAAAGAAATCCGAAACTATATAGAATCGAGTCCGCCCTGTATCTATATAAATAAAAATGATTTGGTGTCCGGTCCTCACGATTCAACTAGAGACCGGATCAACGAATTTAAATAGTTATTAAAATTTTTTTAAAAATAACATAATATTAACACTCTAATGAAATCATAACGAAATATTGCATATTTGTGAAATTATCGACAAAATTGTTCAAAAAGTTCGAAATTGAGTCGTTCTAATTGTCGGAGTCGAATGTCGTAAATGTCGTAATGTTGTAAACGGCGAATAGTTTAAATAAAAATGACACAAATAATATTACGTTGAGAAGTCAAGGTTCCAATAGGAGATTTAAGATTAAAGACATTATTGGCATACAAGAGCCTATTTTCAGTTTCTCGGAATAGATTCCCGCATATAATGTTCGTCATCTGTTGAACTGTTAAGTAAGAATTGAAATATAGTTGAGCTGATTGTTTTATATGACAAATCGCTCCTGGCATGGCAAATATACGCTGTTTTGAGCCGCACGTCCATGGTGAACAGACTCTCGGATAGGCCGCCTTCCCTGTCAGCATACGACTAAGATCCCAACGGGGTTGGTTACCCGATCTTCACTATGGTTACTCGTACCCTAGCCGGCACCGCGAGGAAGTTGGGATAGGAGTTACTGGACAAGAAGATAAGGTCCACGAATGGAAATTTTATGCCTGCATGTACGCGAAGTACCGATGATACGCTTAGTCTAGTCGTTTACCAACCAAATTTTTGACGGTTAAGATCCTCAAAATCTTCGTCTTTACAATACGATAACATTCTTTTGTACCTTGTGAGCAAGTTTTGATATGTCATTTTTCAGTCTTCCTGTTGTCTTTCGTTCAGATGCGATTCTGCAGCAGTATTCTTTAATTTTACACAATATTAAAAAAAAAGTCCAAGATTCTTCAAACCTTTGCTGCAGAGTAAAACTTATTTTGTTTTGAGTTGAAACCCTTTTATGAATGTCAAAATATGGCAATGTCGCCAATACAGCACTATGATGAAAATTACATTGACATTTAGAGGCATTTCTTGGCAAACTCGGGTACCTGGTAGATTGCTAGTGCAATTATTCCGCAGTTTAATCGATTAAATAACTTTGAAAGAGTTGAAAAATTTTTATCCGGAGAGGAAAATCCATGATACGATCATTTTATTGAATATTTGATAAGAAAATATGCACGTTTGAATCGTGTAATTTTAGCGAGGCGGATCTCGTGCACCCGTGGCCGAGTGGTTAGCGTCATAACTAACATGCCGGGTGTTCGGGTTCGATTCCCGTTCTGGTCGGGGGAATTTTTCGTCAAAGAAATTTCCTCCGACTTGCACTGTGATCACGCGTATTCTGGAGCTTGCCACTCAGAATGCATTCAAGGCGTGTAATTTGGCATAGAAATCTTAACTAAGTACTAATAAAAATGACGCAAGTAATACTACGTTGAGACGGCAAAGTTCCTCTAGGAACGTTAGTGCCATTGAAGAAGAAGAAGAAGAAGAGGGATCTCCGCACCTACACTTTTCTTGTTCGAATTGGATGAGATTTTTGGAAAGAATTGGCACTCAAATTTCAAAAAGGATGCATAGAAAAATATTGAAAACGAAAACATAAAACAAATATTTTTTATACTATACTTTTAATTCATTTATATTTCGGATGACCTGGCGAATTTCCCAATGATATACATTTAATATTTTTTTCCGAAAATTAAATATGAACGACTTCGGCTAGGTGAACATACTTCCTTCCGCTGGTATCTCATCTAGGTATACATTCACAGAGCATGTTGACCCTACTGTGGAGCACTGTTTGAGTAATTTTTCACCATACTTGTGCAAAAAGTAGTCCTGAATCGAACATTAAGGAATAGAGAATCGATTTTTTAATTGAACTGTTTGGTTTCGCATAACACATTATACCAGAACATTAACTAAATCTCAACAAATGTCTATGTTTATGGAGATGATACAAATGATGAAGATGAAAATAATGTGTCATCTGCCATCCCCATAAACATAGTAGTTAAAATTTCGTCATATGTTCTTCGAATAGTGCTATCTTCGCATGCTGTTAAACCTCGATCAAATCACTACTTATTACTCAAATCTTTATATTTATTTTGTAAACAAAGATCCGTTTTTTCCAATCTATCGAAGAAATAAATCGAACTTGAATGACGGTTGGCATCAGATTTCCACGAAAAACAAACCAATAAAAACGGGACCGAAAATCGATGCCACTTGTCATCGCAGATCTTGTCCTTGTTCCTTATTTCTCGATTCCTTCGAACAATGCATTTCTGATTAACGATTTAAAATAAAGGATATAAAATCAACGCCCAATACAAACATACACACAAAAAAAGGTGAAGGAGGTCCGTTGGTAGCGACCCGTGGAAGCCGTGCCAGCTACTTCTTGATGATGTGTCCCTTTGCCACTTCGGAGTCCAATAGTGCCAACCCCTGGCGCGCTCGGTGCCATATAGAGAAGCCACATCCACCTGCCCAATGCCCAGCGAGAAGGATATGCTGGTGCTGATGGTGATGGTACGATAGCAACAATTCTAATGCAGGTCGTATTCGGGCATGTTCTCTGAGCATCGAATTTCCAGAGAAGCACGGCTTCGGCTCCGTATCACCTGATTGGATCTGGGAACCTTCTTCCTCCCGAAACGATTGTCTATTGTGTATGGTAGGGCCACACCATTTACCAGATCTTTAGCGATGTGGTGATGTTGTATCAGGTAGTAAATCATCAAAACACGGGGCAAGAGGGGTGTAACCTATGGCCAACGCGGACACGGGAAGACAAATGTGACAAAGCTGCGTGTCAAATTTATGTGAAATGCGTTACGGTTATTTCGTTTCGGTTCGTTTCGCCGAACATAGAAGGAGGGATTGCATATTGCACTAGTCCTGTGGGAAAATTTCTTCGGACAAGTGCGCTGTCCCGCTGGGTTACCTTTCGTGCAGGTTTCGAGATCTCGACCGAAAGATGCCAAATTGATGAAGGTTTAGCTAACCGGCTGGAGGAATTATTTGAATTCGTTCTGCGTATTGTTTGGGGGGAATTGAAGACAGTGACTTAAATCCGTAATCGTACTCCACCATGCAGGTCTCTTTTCCTTTCTTTTGAAAGTCGAAAACGAGGTATCGGAAAATTATATTTAGATAAAGTCACAGTGTCATATGAGAGTTAAGAGGTTTGCTATCTGTTTTCAGAATAATTATTTTTATTTCTCTACAAATGGCGACTGTATGTGCTAATGTATGAAAATTGACTCAAACTCATAATCGTACGCTGGTTGAAATCTCTACTCGATTTCGAAGGCGTTGGTTAATTTTCGAATTCCATCATTAGTGTGGTATCCCTTGTTCATTGCAACTATCTTTATCTGTCTTTAGCCTTATCTACGATTTTTTTTTTGTGTATTTGGAAGGAATATTTATCAATTTTCTCATCTAGTGGTTTTTAAAATCGTTATTTTTAGAAATTTTATGATTTCTAAATTTTCTACACAGATAACTTCCTTAGTTTTTTTTACTGGGATTGATGTCGGATGATTGTGGAGGAATATCAATAACTTTTGATATTTTTGGCTCCAATTGTTATCGTTTCGTATGAAGGAATCCTACGATGAATTAAATGTGAAAAAATGTCAAAGTGTCATCAAAATGGGATGAAATCGAGGATTCAAGTTTTTCCGAGACAATAGGCCGTATGAATAAAAACAAAATTCACCTTTACTTTTCTTCATTCGAGCAGTCGAGCAGTGAGATTAAGTTTTTACTACGTTTGGTATGAATAATGTAATGAAATGTTTCAGTAATGATGTTGGAAATGTATAGACAAAGGGTTAAATAAAAGTCGGAAAAAAGTGTTTTAAGTGATTAAATAACATGATGTGAACATTTTCATTCAAATTTTAACATTTGAAAACTGGCTTCGTGTCTTCTAATATGATAGGTATTACACTAACGAGATAGGGACCCAAACTATGATCCCTTATTGAAAGTCGCCACCAGACGTCGACACTATTCCTTTTTCATCGCGAATTCACGCTTTGTCCAAAAAAAAAAAAAAACGTTTTGAAACGAAACCTAAACAATCCGATGTTTGACAAAGTAAAAACTATGTTCGAATTCGAAAATCAAATTAGTAAAGTAAATTTTTATTCATACGGATTCAAGTAAATACTAGGAAAGTTTACTTTACTTGGAAACGGGCGGAATAAGTAAATACTTTGTTTTATTCATACGACCTAATGACCCGGAGCTCAAGACATATAAAGCTCGTACATGGTTACATTACAATTGCTTCAAAGTTATTGTTATTCCTCCACAATCATCTAACATCAATCCCAGTAAAAAAAAATTGAGGAAGTTATCTGTGTAGGAAATTTAGAAACCATTAAATTTCTAAAAATAACGATTTTAAAAACCACTTGATGAAAAAATTGATAAACACTCCTTCCGAATATACCAAAAAACTCATAGATAAGGCCAAATACAGCTAAAGATAGTTGCAATGAACAAGGGATACCATACTAATGATGAAATTCGAAAATTGACCACCGCCTTCGAAATCGAGTAGAGATTTCAACCAGCGTACGATTATGAGTTTGAGTCAATTTTCATACATTAGCACATACAGTCGCCATTTGAAGAGAAATAAAAATAATAGATAGCAAGCCTCTTAACTCTCATATGACACTCTGACTTTATCTAAATGAAATGTACCGAAAGCTCGTTTTCGACTTTCAAATGAAAGGAGAAGAGATCTGCATGGTGGAGTACGACTACAGATTTGAGTCACTGTAATTGTTTGAAGGGTTGTGAATCATGTTTTTCGAAAAGAAGCACTGAGACACGTAAATTTGTCTACAAGAAAAATAGCAATATCAAAAGAATATGATTTTGAAAAATGTAGACTGATCTCAACTTTAATCAAATTTAGATGATTCAATCAAATGAACATTAAATATCACCACGTAATTTATTGCTAATTTCCAGTAAGGCATACCCCTCGATTGTATTACCTCCTACGAAACATCCAAAATAAAACTGTCCATTTCAGTCACGGTACATCAGGAAATCAGATTTTCGTCTTCACGCTTCCCCTGGAAGCAAAAAAAAGGGCGAAATAGAGTGGCAGGTTCTCCATTATTCCGTCGATGAGCAACATACCGCCGTGCAGCATCTAAAGGTAGCCGGCCTCTATCTGCCGGCAGGTGCAATGTGTAGGGGGCCTTGTATTTCATCATTTCATTGGATTTCTTTTTCTTCCTCTCCACTCATTTAATTCCTCATATTGCTCACATTCTCTTGGGCCCGTTTTCGATGGCTTTCCTCCCATCCAATGGTTATTATTATTATTAAAAGGTTGGTTGCATTACTTGAGAGCTTCTCCAGCAGCCGCCTCGGGTGCAGTGCACTATTGAAATCTGGATCTCAGCGGGATCCGAGCAACAGCGCAGGAAAAAAATATCGAACAAAAATGCATTCAAACGGGGCTGAATGTTTATTTTAATTACACGGTCAAATATTATTCTTTCGTTATCCCTTCGTTTTAATCTGCTCTCGCTGATGCAACGAACTCCCGAACAATGGAAGGGGTGGTTGTGGACCACATGCTGAAGCTTTATGAGTCCGATGATGAAATTTGCCCTTCTCCGGCGACGGCGGCCACCAGATTCCAACACCTAATCAGGTGAATTGGGCTGGCCTCCGCTTTGGAATTGTTACCAATTGGTAGGCAATTAACGAAAAAGTGAAATCAACATCCATCGAAGGTTTTCGGGAATCGTTTTACGGCCGACACATCGCGCACACGGGTAATCAAATCTAGATTGAATGATAACAACAAGGTGGAAACGCGTGTGGGCAGTTCAGTCTAATCGTGTTTTTGCGATTGATAACAGAAGTGAGTCGAACCTGCGGGTATAGAAATAAACATGTAAACTGGTTGACTTAAAAAATAGATCTCTAATTATTGTATGAAATAAGTACTTTTACCGTATCAAACCATACTCTATTTGAAACACATTTGTTTAACTTGCTTGTGTCAACAATACAATTATGTAATGTGTTCATCGAGTAAACTTGTTACATCGGAAACTTTTTGATTGATGTTATAGTAGTGAGATTTTTTCATGAAATTTATCTGTGCAGTTCAGCAAATCATTTGCCTTCGATCGATTAAGTTCAAAATAAATGGAAAAATATTTTCAGTGTACTAAAAAAAAGTGAAATACACAGATAGCAGAGCGTAGTTTCGATCTACGGACCTCTGAGTTATGAGCCCAGCACGCTTCCACTGCGCCACTCTGCTTGCTCCTAGAGTGTTCGATTCATGAAAGATGTATTATTAGTCGGTGAAGTGCGGGTAAGACGGACCATGAGGGTAAAATGGATACACGATTGATTTGTATAGTTTCATTTTGAATTTCATATCCCTGTTAATGAGAACCCCTCCTACAAATCTTCCAATACAGCCATTCCATGCCGAATCGATATAGTGATAGAGGGCACTATATTTTTAATAATCATAACACAAAAACGTAGTTGTTTTTTGTTGTTTTCATGGCTTTGGACTAGAGGGCGCTATATTTATTTATATTTTTTTTTTCCTAAAAGCTGAGGATTTTTTACATAACATATCTCGATATCAGAGATGCTATTTTTTCCGTTTTTGAGATACGATTCTTCCAAATTAACCGGTTGTATAAAAAATTGTTTTTCCCTTTGTATCCAAAAATGACTTTTAGAAAAAAATCATAACATTTGAACTACTGATCCGATTTAGAAGAGAGATGGAGAGAAGAGGAAGGAAGGTCGAACCACCATAAAAACATTTTTGCCCTCTGAAACCTCGACATGCCAAATTTGGTTCATTTGTTTGATAAGTTCTCGAGTTATGCAGAAATTTGTGTTTCATTTGTGTGGCAGCCTGATAATAACGGTCTACAAGCATTATGTTTACGATATTTGTAAGTGTTATTGGTTCCACCAGTACTTCTGACTATACCGAATTTCACTTTCAGACGGAGAAAAGGTTAACCGGACAGTGTATAGAATTTCCTTCTTCCCTATTTATATGATAAATACACGCTCTAGTAAATTCTATTATGGATGGTGTTATCTTTGCTCGGGTTGTCCTAAAAGGTTCAGTATAAACAATAGACCTTATATTATAGCAATAGAGTTTCTCTGTCCCTGTCTGATACCTTTCTAGTCAGTTTGTTCTCTGGTGAATTGTTATTGTTTGGATATCGTCTTTTGAGGTAAGTTGACGGTTTGTAATAATACCTTTGTTTTTCAATTTACTTTTCAGGTAATTGTGTACCCTTTGGAGCTCCTGGACAATAAAAATGACGTAAGTAACAATTTATTTAACAAACTAATCTATATTCTTTTTTTTTTCAGGTGAGCCTTTTGTGTTTTTCTGTTTAGTTTTAGTGTTTTTAAGTTCAAGTGTATTTTTTTGTAAAGAAGTAAATAAAGTGTGAATGAATAAATTGTGCTTTTTTCTTTTTTGAGTTCCTCATTGGTTCTGGCCGGAACAGTTATAATCCAGAAAACTTTTACATTATCTAGCAATATTTGTTATAATTTGAAGACGATTTGACAACAATATCACATGCCAGAGTCATATTATATGGGTTTCGCAAAAAACTGCAGTACAAACCATCCGTACTGTAAATTAATGAAAAGTATAGTATGAACATTATAATAATATGGCAATGATTTTATTATTTTTCTACATATCCTACAGTTACATTTATGTACCTATTCTATCAAATTTCTTTTAAAAATCCTATTCAATTTGAATGAGGAAAGTGTCACCCATATTTGGGTGACGTGGCAACGAAAGGGTTTAGTGTCACTACCTGAGCAAACATTGTTTTTTGATGGGCAAAACTCCTGAACAGTCAATGCAGTGGTTGACGAAATGTTATTTTTTTTCTGCTCCTTCGGGAACAAGCATCGCAGATACACCCCGCTCTGGGAGGTCAAAAGAAGCGACGAATCCAGAAATCGTAAAACAAGCGCATCGACTCGTTTCGAACGATCGTAAAGTGTAGTTACGCGAGTTGACTGAGGCTGTAGGTATTTCAAAAGAACGAGTGGGATACATTTTGCACGACATCTCGGACATGAAAAAGCTATCCGCGCGATGAGTGACGCGTTTGCTGACCGTCGACCAAAAACAGCGGCGCGTTGATGATTCAACAGCTGGTTTGGCGTTGTTGAAGCGTAATCGAGTAAACTTCTTTCGACGTTTTGTGACAATGGATGAAACATGGATCCATTACCACACTCCTGGGCAGTGTTGTCACACGTACAGATTTATCTGCAAGGGCACAGATTTTTTTTGTTATTTTTGATACAGATTCTGTACGGTACAGAGTACAGATTTTCGTCAAAAAGTACAGATTGGTACAGATTTTTTCCACTTGTGAAATTTCTTACATTTGAACAAAGCAACATTAAGGTAAATAACACGAATGTTCAATCCCAGAAACTTTTCCAATTTGACAAGCATTAACTATGTGTTAGAAGCGTTTCCAGAATTCTAAAATGGGGATATACGAGATCTGGAGAATTAATTGAAGATAAAATTACTCTGCAAGGAAATCACAGTTTCAGAAAACGAGCATATGCAGGATCGGTGGACAAAAATTGGATGTCTAAAATGAATTGACGGTTGGTTCGCATTTTCGGCGCTCCAATGTCTTGTTTGTTACGTTCTCACTATGCCTCACTCCTCGGCAACTGTCGAGCGATTTTTTTCCGAATAAAATCAGTACAAAAATAAACTTCGAAATCGGCTCAAGAACGATACGATGAACGCTATTTTGAGATCAAAGGCGGCAACTCGAGAATTTTACTAAATTAAAGTATGCAATCTAGATTAAGAAAAAAACTATGCATGAGTATTATCAAACACACGAATGACTTGCAAATATAAATGTAGTATTTGTAGTAAATAAATGAGATTTTTTTCATGCTAATAAATTAGTTTTTTCTCCACAACGAATATTTTCGATTGTACATATTTTTGGAAAAAAGTACAGATGAGAAAGATTTTTGACCCCTCTGGTACAGATAAAAATGTGGCAAAACTGCTCTTGAGTCCAATAGACAGTCTGCAGAGTGGCACTGAGGCACAGGGCCTGAAATCTTCGAAGGTGAAAAATGGAAACCAACTATGCTCACAGTATCTTCGCTTCGACTAGAATTGCTTCGGCAGTCGCCCACAACAAAAAGTGACTTGACTAGAAAATGAATTGACTAGCGTTGACTAGCGAGGAAATCTGCCTATTCATTCAACTGACTTCAATCCACATTTCTATTCCCCTAGGAACGAAATTTATACCTGCGTACGCAATCTTATTTTTACGTCCATATAAAGAGGAACGAAAACATGATTTCTGATGCAAAAAAGAAGTTACCCTATCAATGTATGGCTTATTGTCTACCCATCGTGAACTCAAATCAACGATCTAAGAGATTTATCATGTATGCTACAAAGATCCTCGCGTTAGCATTACTAAATAGCGTGCAAAATAGCGCACACACACTGCACGCTGTTTTATACGTGTGGGTAATTTTCGTGTACTATACAAAAGAATCCAGCTCACCTGTAGCGTATGTAAAACCACGTTGAACTCAAACATCGATGCATGCACACGTACTTGGGAGAGAGAAAGAAAGGAACGAATTCGTCTTGGGGAAGTCACTCCAAAATGCAATGAGGACATTTGGACTGGGAAGAACGAAATGATATAGTCGAGTCGGTAAAGGGAGATATCGACTAAACGCCCGACTGACTGTTTACAAGAATCCTTCTAAGCTCGAGTACACCGCTAGTAATCGGTTTCCCACCTTACTAACCATATATGTAAGAAAATTGTTTATATATATAGTTTTAAAATGATATGTAAGAATTCGGCTCCTTTAAACTTAAATAACTGAGACTGTAAAAATAAACGAATTAATAAAAAAAAGTCAGGAGGGTTGTGTCGGAGACATGACCGCATAGTTGACGTAGGATTCCGTTTGGCTTTCTGTTGATTTTGGATATGTTTGAAGAATTGCATCGTTAAACTCTTTGATAATGATTTGGTTTTAATGTCTCATGTACTTGCAATGTCGATTTCCCGCAGGCAGCTTGGTTTTGATGTCTCTGTTAGGGAACTAATTTCGGTGGGAACAAAAGTTCCCCTTACCTTTATGTATTTGCAATTACGATTTCCTCCAGGTAGCTTGGTTTAGATGTCTCTGTTGGGGAACACATATTGGAGGGAAAAAAAGCTCCCCCTACTTTCATGTATTTGCAATGCCGATTTCCCCTAGACAGCTTGGTTTTGATGTCTCTGTTAGGGAATATATTTCGGTAGTAACAAAAGTTCCCCCTACTTTCATGTATTTGCAATGCCGATTTTCCCCAGGTAGCTTGGTTTTGATGTCTCTGTTAGGGAAAATATTTCGGTGGGAACAAAAGCTCCCCCTTCTTTTATATATTTGCAATGCCAATTTCCCCCAGGCAACTTGGTTCTGATGTATCTGTTTGGGAATATATTTCGGTAGGAACAAGGTTTCCCCTACTTTCATGCATTTGAAATGTCGATTTCCCCCAGGCAGATTGGTTTTGATGTCTCTGTTGGGAACCATTTCGGTGGGAACGAAAGCTCCGCCTACTGTTATGTAATTGCAATTCCGATTTCCCCCAGGCAGCTTGGCTTTGATGTCTCTGTTAGGGACCCGCCGCATGTGTCGTCAATTTCGACCAATCAGAAGTGGGTATTTCCGTTAGGATAGGGGTTGAGATTTTTCAATTATTCGATAGTTAGTTTCATGACATATATTATTTTCTTCAATCTAAAAAATTGTTATGGAGTGCCGAAATCGATTGACGCAAAAATCTTATTAATCCATCATGAAATGACTGAGCAATAAACGTTTGAAATTGGACAATTTTGCCGATGTGCTCGATTTTCGATTTTCAATTTGTACCCCGATATGTTTCCGAAAGACGTAATCCTACGTCAAAAACGTATTACGTCGATGTGAGAGATCAACAAAAATTAAACGGAAAACCCATTGGCGTAGGATTGCTTATTGCATGTTGCTAGTTGCTAGTTGCTAGTTGTTTATTGCTCCATTGTGCGAGCCTTCTAAGAGATTTTACAGATGTGTTGCACGATGAATAGGAAAAATAGAAAAATGGAGGAAAAACAGTGGTGTCAGTTTTCGTACCGCCTGGCGAGAGTGCTTCTGAATGTTTGCAAAAGAAGCACACACTGCTGAGGCATATTTCGAAGACTTAGTCGTTAGAGGCATATTTCGTTCTACAGAAAGGGAATCGAAATGTTGGAAACTCGCTACACCAAGTGTATTGCCCTCGAAGAAAACTATGTTGAGGAAAAAATACAGCATGTAGTACTTTCAACTAATAACAACTACCTTAAAAGGGGAGTACACTGTGAAAACTTGAAAAAATTGAAAAAAAAATTGTTTGCCCAAAATGTTCTCTGGGATGTTTACTTCACTGTAGTTTTTGTCCCAAGTTTGCTCGATGCTCCGTTCCAAAGTAACAAGCTAATTAGTGGACCTAAGATCCAAAATTAAAAACGGGGTTTTCTCGAAACTAAGTTTTGCAAACTGGTGGGAGTTCTACCTCCGGAACGATCCAGCCGATTTTGATGATATAGTTTTTCCCAGTTTCTCCTTTAAATTTACTATTATCGTACGTAGATGTTTTTTAATATTTTGAAAAAATAAAATTTTGTTGAAAGTTTTGATTTTGAGGCAAAAGCGCATTTTTTACAAAAAATGTCGCCATTTCATTAAAAAAATCATTGGTTGAAATTTTACAAGTTTACAAGGTTTTGGCTGCAAGGGTTCAACAAACCGGTTGCGGATATTCAGAGGACAGTCCAATTGACACCAATTTATTTTGTTTGTTTGTTAAGTAATACAGGTCGGACTCAATTATCCGGAGACTCGATTATCCGGGATTCGATTATCCGGAACTTTAGACTCGATTATCCGGAGTATTTTATTTTTGATTTTCGGAAATTTTTAATATTTTGTATAATAATTCTATATTGAATAGCTATTATGGGTATCAAAAGAAAGGGCTTGACTAGTAGAATGCAGTTATTTATGAAAAATGCAAATCCAAGATGGTGGCCACTACAAAATGGCGGATTACATATTTTCTCAGAACCCCATCAATATGGGTATCAAATAAAAGGGCTTGACTAGTACAATACAGCTTTTTATGAAAAATTCAAATCCAAAATGGCCATCACCACAAAATGGCGCTATATATATTTTTTTCACAACCCCATCAATATGGGTATCAAATGAAAGGGATTGACTAGTAGAACACAGTTATTTATGAAAAATGCAAATCTAAGATGGCGGTCACTACAAAATGGTGGATTACCTATTTTCTCAGAACCCTATCAATATGGGTATCAAATGAAAAGGTTTGACTAGTAAAACATAGTTATTTATGAAAAATACCCAAATATGTATCAAAAGAAAGTTCTGGACTAGTAGAACATAGCAGATAATGAAAAATCCAATTTCAAGAGGGGCGCAGTCCCCAAACAACTAATTACTTTTTGAATGGTTTCATTCAGCTTGAAAGTTTGTTGAGTTGTCCCACATTAATAGAAAATTGACCCCGTTCCTGTTGAATGATTGATCTGAAATTTGGAACATACATTCATCAATTCTACTGTCATTATAAAACTGCGTATTCCATGATCTTAAAAAATTCAATTTGGTCGCCGCAAAAAAAATTGCTGAATGGCTTGATTTGGAGAATACACTGCACTATGAACAACATAAATTCAAAAAGGTCGCCGCCACAAAATGGTCGACTATGTATTTTTTGCAATCCTCTCAATATAGGTATCAAATGAAATGATTTGACCAATAGAATACAGTACAGGTCGGACTCGATTATATACAGACCCGATTGATTGTGTGATTGTGTGATGTGATTCAATTATATACAATTTTCGACTCGATTATATTCAGTTTGGAAAAAAAATTAATATATTTTAAATAAGGCTTATTTCATGAATAAATGTAACCTTTCAACGTTAAGGTGAAGTTTAAGTGGCTATTACATGTACAGTAGGGTAAAAATCATGATTTTTTAAGATTTTGCTTAAATTTTCACCAGGAATTGTTTATATCGATATTGCAGCCAAATTAAGAAAGATAGAAGTTGTGCGTTAAAGAACAAATTGTGGAGCGATCAAAGAACTTAATTTTAATTGATAGAAACAATCTAGTTTGATATAAATTTTTAGGATAAAATTAATAATAACACATTCAAAAATATTAACTTTTAAGTGTTTTACTTCCAAAATGTTATTAAAATTCACTGATTTAGTTGTTCCACTACTATTTCCTGTACTAAATTTTCTCATCTTTCAAATGAAAGCATCAGAATCGTCTTCCGTAGCGTACTTTGTAATGTAGTGCCAGTTTGAAGCAACAGAGTCCGAAACAAAAAAAAAAGTTCTGTAACACTGTCATTGTTGAAATTCGAACATATGCGTAGGAGGATTTTTTTCATCAAATATGATCGTCTATCACCTCCTGAGAGAATCTGGATAATTTTTTTTTTTCATGTGAGAAAGGTGTTTTCTTACATTAAGGGGATGAATCAAAAATCAAATTCCTCTTTTATTTTCAAAAAACGAAAAATACATGCAGAAAAAAACAAATAAAGGAAAAAAAATGTTTTGACTCGATTACCCAGAGGATTCGATTATCCGGAGTGAAAAAAAAAATCAATACTCCGGATAATCGAGTCCTACCTGTATACCTAATAAAACTGTGATATCAGATTAATCATAGTAATTTATTTTTTGTAATTTCATAATTCATAATACGAGAATGAATGGCGAAACTCACATACTTTTTATGATGTTCATAGTGTACTCAAAATTGACCAGTGGGAAATTATGATGAATGAATAATGAATTTCCAGCAGAACACCGGAGTGAGTTCGATGTTCTTTGTGCGGTCTTGTCTTTGTCCAGATACTTTTTTGATGCAGTAACATGCGGAATTACCTCGAATATACAAATGCTCAGCACACTACTCCATCAAGCCTATCAGTTGTGAGTGAATGTGTCGGCGGACACAATTTATAGTGAAGACAGCTCTTAGAAGCTTCTTCTTACTCTTATACGATCAGTATTAGAATGACTCCAAAACACTTACAAAAAAACTCAATATTATGATATAGAACCATTCTCAGTAAAAAAATTGTTTTAGATTCCTTGTAGAATTTGAATATAAATGATTCTATGGTAGCAAGATACTCCTCCCCCCTCTCTTAGGGGAGAGCTGACGTACAAATGAAACACAAATTTCTGCATAACTCGAAAACTAATCAAGCAAATGGAGACGAATTTGGCATGCGAAGACTTAAGGGGATATGAAACATTTCTCTGGTAAATAGACACTGCTCCCCTCTCTCTGAGGTAGGGGGGGGCAGTCTCCGCCATACAAACGAAGCAATAAATGTTTTAAATTTTAAAGGGTAAATTAGAAGATCAATCAATGGACAGTTCTGTGATTGGACCCATGAATGTGCGCTTAGTAAAAAAACATGGATGTGATAACGAAAAATAAATTTACGAAGTTTGCCGGGTCAGCTAGTACACTATAAAATAGGATATTTATTCTAAACGAAAACTTTAAAAATTAAATAAAAATTTAACGTTTTAACGCTAATTTAAGGCGTAAACTGTTGTTTCTCTTTATTTTATACTAGCTTGTGAATAGCTGAATATTCTGCTATCCGGCCTCGAAACCGTCCGAATATCAGTTATCCGGTATTCGACCAAACCACAATTCGTTTCATTACTATTTTCTACCCAGTACGTACGTCACCTGCAAAATGGAAAATAGTAATGGCCAGTGATGCATTCTAAATGCCTAACCAGGCTCACGATGGAGATTCTTTATTCTGAAAAAAGACAAGAAAGGATTCTCGGAAGCACTACGCAAACAATCCTCTCCTCCCAAATTGAAAAACTTGATTGGAGTCGTTGTTAAAATTTTTTTTTAAAGAACGAATCACCGAGACTTACTCTTACTCTTAATAGCGCCTGGAACTAGCAATTAGTACTCTAATTGCTAGTTCCAGGCGCTATTCATCGTGTGTTCTTAGTGCAATTTAATAACGAAGGGCCACTCTGAATTGTACAGGCCACTCTAGCTCAAGCTCAATTGTCAAGCTGTCATTGGTTTGCATACGTTGAACAGACTTGCCAGATCATTCAGCGGGCGGACGCAACCTAACCACAAACTGCATCCACTGTCGGAACGCGCTGCGTGGCACATTTATTAATGGATATAATGTCAATAATAATGGTAATAATGTACATGATAAATATTTTTCAATCTGCCAACACACGAGAGCAAAATATCGCGCGTCTATCTCCGCGCCCTGCTCCGTGTTTATCCTGCCGTTTGGTCCCGCTTATACTTTGTAAATATTCGCCCGTCGCTGACGGCGTAACTGTCTGATGTCTACAGGTGACTCGATCACATTCGACCCAGATATGAGTTCATCGGCGTCGTTCCGTTGGCATACTGATTCAGCGTGGGACAGTTTTCTCTCGCCCACCGCATGGGGACGTGACGCCGCAGCGATGAGGGTATAATTACAACGGGCGGCGGCGGCGTTCGTTTTTTGTGGCAATTCGCCACAAACTCGAGTACACACGCGTACATGCTTTGTGCCGGCCTCCGTCCGCCATTCCACGGCCCCACACACTTGCTCCGAGCGGCTTTTTCTTCCTCCTCATTACCATCGGCGGCATGCGCTAGGGGTGGATGACCTTATTTATTATCCATTCTTCAAGCGTTGGTCATCATTCCCGCATGATTCATCTCGCGCGTATGTATCCGGATGACCAGAGAGGCTACCTGCGCGGATGCCGGTCACCGTCAACCATAGGTCGGTTCACCTTGTCTTGCCACCGGAGGTACTCTCACTTGTGTAGACTTCGCACGCGCGCGCAAATACCCTTAAGTACTGAAGTGCGGTTACGGTTCTGTTTCGATGACGGCGCGATAATCACGGGAAACAATGTTGCAGCCGTTTTGCACGACGCGCTCGCCAGAAAGGTGATACGACAAATTCCTCGCCTGACACGTTTCGCGGTTTGCGATGCGAAGCTTGGGTCAGAGGTGGAATGGTTACCACCTATCGAAAGCTAAGCTTGAGCGATGATTGTGTTGCACTCGCTCGTTGCATTGCGGCTAAGTTTCGTAACTGTCGCCGGTGGTCAGTAGGGTTGCGTAATGCCAGGAATATGGGAAGTGTGCGACGTTTGTTTGTTCGTTTCGAGTTTGCGATAATAGTTCACACAAAGTAAACTCCTACAATGTCTCGGATTCGTCATCTTTTCGCTGGATTCCAGTACACTCAGGGGATGATAAGTTACTATTCTTCATCGATTAAATCAGCAGAGTGGCGCAGTGGAAGCGTGCTGGGCCCATAACCCAGAGGTCCGTAGATCGAAACTACGCTCTGCTATATGACACACTTTTTATATTCGTAGGAAATGGTTCTCACGGTCGAGTGGTTAGCGTCAAACATATCATGCCGCGAGGTTCGGGTTCGATTTCCGTTCTGACCAAGAGATTTTTCGTCAAGGAAGCTTCTTCTGACTTGAGCTGGACCACGAATATACTTGTACTTTTCACTCAATATCAAAAACTAACCCAACACTCTTGTTTTACTTAAATCGCTTAGTAACTTTTGGAAAGCCGTCGATTGATACGTGCAAAATATCTTAGGTAATGGAGTATATTCTTATGGATATATACCAGGGGTGGCCAAACTTTTAGGCATCACGGGTGACTAATTGTTAAAATGTTAGGCTGCGGTCTACCAACGTTATCTGTATCAAAAAGGTAATTAGTGGATGAATGTAGTACTGGACAATAACAGAAAGTCTTAAGGGGGTATTCTAGTGTAGAGACACGAATTTCGGACGTTTTTTCGAACTCCGTAAAAATAAAACAAAGAATATTTTTACTATCAATTATATCATTATTCGTTTATCTATCTTTCAACAATAAAACAAAAATAGAACGGAAAAAAAATATTCATAATTAGAATAGTTACATGCTGGTGAAGTGAGGGTGTTCAAAAAAAAGTTGTGCCATGGCGTACACGATTCCAGTCCTTCTGGTTATCTGAAACAAAAAAATCGAACAGATTCTGAATCAGTAAAGATGTCGCTATGGCATGAACCTCGGACAAGTCAAAAACATGGGTTTTAACAAAATGGCGGCCGTTTGAAAACAAAAATGCTGTTTAAAACGTTTTTTTTTTTGCGTTTACCGATTTTTTAAAAATAGTAAAATTAAAAAGTTATAATTTTTTATTGGTTCATGCGATAGAGAGATGTATGCAGATTATTTTCATATAAATTTGACATAAATCGGTTCAGTAGAACTTGAGATATCGTGTACGCCAGTTAGAAAAAAACTAGTTCCGAGAGAAACGCGTTTGAAGTTCATTGTGATGGCCGTAACAGGTTACTAAGATGGCTCTAACTAGGTAAATAATAGGATTTTCGATAAGTCCTTTCTAGAGTATATTCTTGAATGCCTAAACTACAGAAATATGGTAAAAAAAAATTTCGATTTTTTCAGATTTCTAGACTAGAATACCCCCTTAACTCTCCCGTACTCGCGCGCGAAATCATAGCTCGTATACTGACAGACTGTGCATGTCTCTGTAATTTTGTTATTGTGTGTGTTTTAGGCGTTATTTGTATATATTCAACCCTTTTACGGGTAGTGGCAACTATATTGCCACCAACGAAAAATATTATTTTGGCTGCACTTGGAATATTTTCCTGCTTAAAATGTACAATATTGATTTAGGAGTCATTAGAATGTAACAAAAGCACGATCGGCAAAAAATTCTGTTTAAACTCTTTATTCCGTGTAGCGATTGAGACAGTCGAATGACTCAAAGTGTCGGAAAGTGATCTTTTCTGTTTCGAGTCCGCCAGACAGCAAATATTCTCCCGTAACACTCGTTAAAAATGCAACAAGTTGATAAGTTTTCCACTGTAAACATACTATTTAGGATCTACTGTGTAAGATCCTGCAAATTTTTCAAAATAATAAATGGTGTATTAGATCAAAAAAATTTTTTTTTCTTTGATACTCTATACAGCGCGGGCTCGATTATATACAGTTTCTGATTTCTTTTCACTATATATAATCGAATCCTGTATATGATCGATAAAAAAATTTTTTTTTTGCATGTTTTTTTCTTTTTTTTTTTGAATATAAAAGAGGAATTTGATTTTTGATTCATCCCCTTAAAATCAGAAAATACCTTTCTCACATGAAAAGAAAAAATTATCCAGATTCTCTCAGAGGGTGATACACGATCATATTTGATGGAAAAAATCCTTCTACGCATATGTTCGAGTTTCAACAATGACAGAGTTATAGAACTTTTTTTTTGTTTCGGACTCTGTTGCCTCGAACTGGCTCTACATTACAAAGTACGCTACGGAAGACAATTCTATTGCTTTCATTTGAAAGATGAGAAAATTTGATACAGGATATAGTAGTGGAACATCTAAATTAATGCATTTTAATAACATTTTGGAAGTGAAAAACTTAAAAGTTAGTAATTGTTAATGTATTATTATTAATGTCATCCTGATTTCTTTTATTAAACTGGATTGTTTCTATCAATCAAATTGAAGCTCTCTAACCGCTCTACAATTTGTTCATTGACACCCAACTTCTATCTATCTTAATTTGGCTGCAATATCGATATAATTAATTCTTGGTGAAAATTCAAGCAAAATCTTCAAAAATCACGATTTTTACCCCACTGTATATGAATTAGTCACTTAAATTACAACTTAACGTTGAAAGGTTACATTTCTTCTTGAAATAAGTCATATTTGAAACATAAAAAAAATATTTTTTTTCAAACTGTATATAATCGAGTCCAAAATTGTATACAATCAAATCACATATAATCGAGTCCGACCTGTATATGCAAAAAGTTGTTTTCACTGCACTAGAAATATTGCAAATCACTGAAATAATCGGTCTCGCTGCACTAAAAATATTGTTTTGGTTTTTGCACAATCAAATAGAGGCGAATGAACTGAACAGTTTGAAACCTCTATAATTCATCACGTTCGTTCGCTTAACCAATTGAATTTACAAGGCAGTGTTTTTTGGGTTAACGAGCAGTGGCAACTATATTGCCACCATTTTTTTCAACTGCTTCAATAGTTGATTTTTTTTCAAAGGTGAATATGTGTTATTCCTCATGTAAAGATTATGTTCTCTGAAGATGGAGTCGAGTCGTTGCCTAGTTTCCACAGCTTGTTAAAGGGTTGAAGTAAAAACATAGATCATACAAATAAATATTCAATGATAAATTATTCTATACAATAAAAATATTTGTGGGTTGCTAAATGCTTGATGAGTAATACTTTATTTTCTGTAAAGTTTCATCAATCAATATCGCTGAATTTTTTGAGAAAATTTTCATTTATGAACATTCAAAGCATCTATTCGATAAAAATACACCCAAGATGATTATTATATTCTTCAATTAACTAGAAGTATAGGAACTAGCTATCGGAAATATTGGCCCATATTATGTAAATGTAATCGGACGCACAATTCTATCCCTATAACTATCACAGCGAACAAACTTTCGTATTTTGTAAATCGATAGAATCTTATCAAATCGAGTTCTTTCTCGAACGTTGGCGAATTGCATATTTAGCTGAAATGATTCTTAAAGCAAAACATCAAGAATGCAACAAGGAAATCAAACAGTTCGAAAAATTATGCCGACAGCTATCATCCGACGGTATCTATAACTACAAAATACCGTTCTGAATCATATTTCGGACGCTTAAGGCATATGATGCAGAAAACAGATCTAAACTTAATGCACAAGTATTATTTGGTTGATATTTTTAATAAATTAGTTCAATATTGCTTTTAAGCATTCTACTTTGGTACCTATTTGATTGAAAACATAAAAAAATCATCGAATAAAATGCTTTTCACATGAAGCGAATAAAAATCAAACTTTGGACACTATTTATAAAACAAAATCAAATTTCGGACAGATTGAATTCAAATTTCCGACACTCAGTTTGCATAACGGTTTCTTGTGGTTTTAAAAACAATATAGATTTCTGTACAATTACTCATACCATAAAATGATCAAACATTCGAACATAACAACGATTTGGCCTGTCTAAAAGTGCGCTGTAACCTTCCATGAACACACAAATGTTTTAAAAATTGTCTACAACCATTGATGGCTGGTTAAATTGTAATAGAACTTTAACCAGTTCTATTTTTAATTGGCTGAAATAATTTTCTACAACTTCTTTTGTGATATTTTCTATTTTCCCCAATATGCTTTTCGTTTATTGGTGATTCTTTGTAGTTTCAGGGTTTAAAATACCGTAAGGCTTATATTGCTTTAATGTTAATTATATATATGAATTCAGGTTATTTGTTGTTCAAAGTAATAAAACAATTGAAGGCATCAGAGCATGAATCTTAATTTTGTTACATAGTTACGTCTATTTTGTCATTATTCTTCTGTACCAATTTCTCTTTCTCAATTGTTGAATATGCAGCTTTTTTATCTTTTTCAGTTCTTCAAGTTTTCCTTTCTGCTTCATCCGTTCTTCCTGCTTTCTCAATTTAGCTAATGTTATGATATCTTTCTCTTCCCGTTTCAAATCAGTTTTCCTTTTCTTTTCCTCAAGTTTTTTGGCGCTTTGTCTTTTCAATCAACTCCTTCGCAGGTTCTACTACATATCCCAGGATTCGCTTATGGCCACTGCAGGAGTAACGTGAGGTTTTCTTTTACCATGAGTTGTAAGTTGCAGGATACACGGCAACATAGGAAGGATTCAAGGTTTCTTTTGTTAGGAGTTCATCCAATCGCACATTGTCCACTAATTATTCAATTTCCCTCATGTCTATCTGCTGGTCTGTAGTTGAAAAACAGTTGCATTATTTGTGCAAGATTTCAAAATATATTGGCACGTTATATGAATCTACGCTTTGTATTCATAATAGGCATGAAAACTCGCATTGTAATATCACCAATTTCAACTGTCCGAAATATGAATCGTAGGGAAAAAGTTCGATTTTTTGAACGAAAATTACATTACACTTGATTATATTTTATAGTCAACTGCAAAGCATTTACCAAGCAATCACAGTAAACTGAAAACGTTGATGTGAATTGATGAAACACGAGAGAAATTTAAATATTGATGAACGGGTAAATTCTACGTGCACACGCTAAGCAAACGTCTAACACAAACGATAATGAGTAGTGCTGTTGGATTTTTTCCTACTATGTAATAATTTAAATGTTATTTTCTTATTAAATGATACAGGGAAACTTCGATATAACGTACCCTCGTTATAACGTACCCTCGATATAACGTCACTCGATATAACGTCACTCGATATAACGTACATTTTACCTCGATATAACGTACACATGATCAAAGTCCAAAAAAATATTTTTTTCTGGAAGAACAATAAATTATCTGTATTTTGATACTAAAGCTTGTGTTGTAACTTTAACCAATCCCGAAATACTACTGTTTTGTGATTCCGGATTCTAAATGAATCAAACAAAATGGGAAACATCATGAGAAAAGTTGGCTTTGTCTTCTTATTGATTTTATTCATCAATCTTACTCAAACAGCAATACAATAATGTAATATAAGCTACGTTTCAGAGTTCCTTCTTATGCTTCGATATAACGTACATTTCGATACAACGTACAATTTTGAAAGTAAAATGTACGTTATATCGGAGTTACCCTGTAGTGAAACCAAGGGATTACTCTAAAAAAGCAATTGTGATATTAATTTTATAGTTATATTAGGCTGTCAAAAAAGTCCTGCGGTATTTTTTTTTGAATTTTCATTTGTTCATAAAATTAGTTACAATCATCTGTTTTAAGTGGGGCGCCCATCCAGGAGACCTCATTCAGTTGTACAAAACAACGATATTATCAGTGTTGGAATATGGCAGTTTTTGCTTCCGATCAGCTGCCAGAATTCATATTCTCAAGCTGGAGAGAATACAATATCGTTGATTGCGTATAGCAATGGGGTGTTTGCATTCGACACATACGATGAGTCTCGAAGTCTTGGCAGGAGTACCCCCGCTTACTCTTCGATTCACAGAATTATCCTACAGATTTCTCATCCGTTGCAAGATCATGAATCCATTGGTGATTGATAACTTCGAAAATCTACTCCAACTGACTCCTTAGTCAAGTTTTATGTCTTTATACCATGAGTACCTTACCCACGACGTGCACCCTTCACCAGGTATCTCCAACCAAGTTTGCTTCCCATACTTTTGCAATTCTTCTGTCATTTTTGATCTGCCCATGCGACAAAAAATCCATGGAATCCCAGATCACCTACGCTCCGATTCTATTCCGCCGATATTTTCGGCAGAATATGGGAAAGTTCGATCTGATAAAATGTTCTTTACTGACGGTTCATTCATAAACGGGTCCACTGGCTTCGGCATCTTCAATGAAAATTCCAGTGCCTCTTTCAAACTCAAAGATCCTTGTTCCGTGTATGTCGCTGAACTGGGTGCGATATACTACGCACTAGGGATCATTGAAACATTGCCCATCGACCATTATTTTATTTTTTCAGACAGTCTCAGCTCAATAGAGGCAATTCGTTCAATGAAAGTTGATAAACGCTCATCTTATTTCCTAACAAGAATAAGACATCTATTGAGTGTTTTGGTCGAAAAATTATTCAAGATTACCTTAGCATGAGTTCCCTCTCATTGCTCGATTCCGGGGAATGAGAAAGCGGACTCGCTAGCTAAGGTGGGCGCTTCAGAAGGCACACTTTTTGAAAGGCAAATTGCTTATAACGAATTTTTTCACATTCCTCGTCAGGACACACTCGTTAGTTGGCAGCGCATGTGGAGTGAAGATGAGTTCGGTCGTTGGTTACACACGATTATCCCTAAGGTTTCGACGAAAGCTTGGTTTAAGGGATTGAATGTCGGTCGTGATTTCATTCGCGTGATATCTCGGCTTATGTCCAATCACTACAACCTAAACGCGCATCTCTATCGCATTGGGCTCGCAGCAAACAATCTTTGTGATTGTGGCGATGGCTACCACGACATCGAGCATGTTGTCTGGTCGTGTATCCGGTTCCATGCTGCTCGCTCTCAGCTCTCTAGAGCACTGAGAGCAAAAGGCAGACAATCGGACATCCGCGTCCGGGATATCTTAGGTAGCCGTGATCCTGATCTTCTGCTTCATCTATACCTGTTCCTCAGAAACGCCGATGTCAACGTTTAATGATGTTTCCTTCGTTGTGTCCCCGTTTCATATCCCTCCTATCCGATCGATAAACTTTTACTTAGTCGCGGCAATACATACACACACTCTTTACAGAAACACGGGCCAAAGGTTGTGCAGTCCACTGATGATTCAACAAAAGCCAAAGGTTGTACCGCTCATGACAACTCTACACGAGCTGATGATTGCGCCGGCTAGTGACCATTCTATACTGGATTCCTCGAGAAGACGCACCACTCTAGATATGGGGTACAGACTAGGGGGCGTTGCTGATTAATGGTCAGCTGCATCCCAATAGGAAGTATCCCGTGTCGGGTACACGTACAGAGCATTGGAGACAGCAACATCCCAATTACGAAAACACTTGTAATACTAACCTCGAGCCAACCGCGAGTAATCGGTTACATATTACTAACATAGTTATAAGGCAAACATTGTCGAAATATTGAACTCCCGGCCCCGTCAGGTTGACGCCATATGAGCCTTAATAAAAATATATATTTTGGATAAAAAAAAAAAAAAAATCTGTTTTAAGTCAAATATGCGCCGTTTTGTTCGATGACTTGTTCCCAACGAGATGCCAACTTCATAATACCCCTGTTATAAAAGCTCGCTTCCTTATTGGCAAAAAACTCGGATAGCCAATTTTCACAGGCCTCTTTTGTGGCTAACTTCTGACTACCTA
Source organism: Toxorhynchites rutilus septentrionalis (assembly GCF_029784135.1). Lineage (NCBI taxonomy): Eukaryota > Metazoa > Arthropoda > Insecta > Diptera > Culicidae > Toxorhynchites > Toxorhynchites rutilus. Next base: position 267,552,119 of record NC_073745.1, read on the forward strand.
GCTCGTTCGCCATGGACTATACGGCGGATGCAAAAGAACCTCCCATCTGAGCTCCCGGAGCTTCTGGCGCGTCACCAAAGAAGTGTGTGGCCTGACGTTGTCCTGATGGAAGACAATGCGGCCTCTGTTTATCAAAGATGGCCTCTTCTTCTTGAGTGCTACCTTCAAGCGGTCCAGTTGTTGGCAGTACAGGTCCGAATTGAGCTTTTGGCCATAGGGAAGCAGCTCATAATAGATTATTCCTTGACAATCCCACCAAACACACAGCAGAACCTTCCTGGCCGTTAATGAGGGCTTGGCCACCGTCTGAGCCGCTTCAGCGGGCTTCAACCACGACCGTTTGCGCTTCACGTTGTCGTAAGTGACCCACTTTTCATCGCCAGTCACCATCCGCTTCAGAAACGGGTCGATTCTGTTGCGATTCAGCAGCGATTCACATGCGTCGATACGGTCAAGGATGTTTTTTTGCGTCAACGTGTGTGGCACCCATACATCGAGCTTCTTTGTAAATCCAAGCTTCTTCAAATGGTTAATAACGGTTTGATGACTTATCCCCAGCTCTTGGCCGATGCTACGGCTGCTACTATGCCGGTCTTTCTCGGCTAATTCAGCGATTTTGTCGCAATTTTCGACGACAGGCCTTCCGGAGCGTGGCGCATCTTCGACGACCTCTACACCAGAACGAAAACATTGAAACCATCGTTGTGCGGTGGAAATGGAAACTGTATCGGGTCCATAAACTGCTCAAATTTTATTGGCAGCTTGAGATGCATTTTTGCCTTTGTCATAGTAGTACTGTAAAATATGTCGGATTTTCTCTTTGTATTGCTCCATATTTGCGACACTATAACTCACGAACGACTTAACCTAACAAAACACTGTCATAGACTATATTATAGCGCGCAAAAATACCTTTCCAACAAGCTATAGTTTGACTCGATACAATGAATACAACTAGAACTACGCGCTTACAACGACACCTCGCGGAAATACCGCAGGACTTTTTTGACAGCCTAATATTATCAGTGCATTAAGCATTTCAAAATATTAGAGCAAAGTGTCCGAAATATGATGTTATCCGAAATATGATTCAGAACGGTAGAACTAACGAGCAAAATTTTGTTCAACTAGAATTACATAATGAATCCCAATGTTTAGTTTTAGAAATTTATAATTTCTCATTCGTCACTGTTTTTCTATTCATGCCTATATTTTTTGGAAAAAATCTGCACAATTAATACACATTCTCTTATCTATTATCTCGTAGTCTTATCATAGTTTTGAAATTAAAATAACAATACTTTTCAAAGGCGAAGTTTTCTTCAAAAAATTAGTTTTTATAGATTTTCGAAACCTTATGCCGGAAGCACTTTCAATTGGTTATTTAATAAATGGTTTGCCTGGAGAAAACATTGCTTGAATTGTTCCTAGTGACGATTTTTTGCTTTCTTACAAGTTATGGTCGAACATCTGGATGTTGTTATATTGAATAACTAACAATCTGAAAGAAAATATTCAAACGGAAACTTTGATAGAGAAACAACTTCTCTTACAACTAATATGTTTTATTGAGGTTAGCACAAACTCTTTATAAAATGATCATGGTAGAAGGTGGAGGGATGTTTAATACATTGCGTTTGGAGGTAACACTATCCTATACCAACTGGCGGACGACCGGTAGACCGCGGACTACCGTTTGACCATCCCTAATATATATAATAGTTAATTTCAGAGATTCAGTCGGTACGAGTCTACCTTTCTAACTCCCATTGGACACGCCATAATCAGCGGCAAATGTAAACTTCACCTGCTCCTGAAGGTGTTGACGTATTTAGTTCACCCCCAGCGTAGACACGGGACAGTGATCACGGTGGAAGAAGAAGGCAACGGCGGGTTCAAGAAACGAATCCCCACGGAAGGAATCCGATGGAATTTTCATCAACGTCAAATCTTGTCAATTTGTAGGCAAATTGTTGCACGTGCTGCCGCGGTAAGGCAGTAAGTGTGGTATCGCATGGTCACAGCACTAATTGCACTCGATAGAGTCCCGAGCAAAATCCATCAATCTCTCCCGGTAGGGGTAATAAAATAGTTACTAAAGTCCGGAGAATGGTACCACGAGGGTTCTAAACACGCACCAACGCTGGCCCGGGGTGGGGGGGGGGTCTGTCAGGATTCGGTCGCAGCTTGTTGCCGTCACATCGTGTCAGCCAGTGGTCATACACGCGAATAGTATGCAATACATTGTAGCGAACGCGAATGCACTTACCCGTTTTGACGGTGCCGTACCGCGTAGGTTTGCTCAGAGCACGAGCCGGTCAAGTGGATGGATGGTGAGATGCCATGAATTAGGAGGGTTGTGGTGGAGTAAGAAATCGTCAGTACTAATATTATGCACTGGCATTTATATTTAGACTAATGAGAAATGTCAGTTCGCTGGGAAGGACGGACGATGGGGAGTTTAGAATTAGTGGATCGATTTACTTTACGACATACTGAGCTTGGAAGAAGAGAGCAAGTGCATTCGGTGTGGGGGGGGGGGTGGTTCGTGTAAGCCAGAAATGGTTTAATTGGGCCACATTGGTTTCGATACTCGACGCTGGTGTCGTATGACAATTCGTTTATAGTGGCAAGTGATAACTTTTGAAATTTATAGTTCACTAACTGTCCCGGCAAACTTCGTTCCGCCCAAAATTTGTTTTTTGTTATCAATACCTTCAAACATTCACGTTTTCTTACTATGAGAAAGTTCATGGGTCCAATTGCAGAACTGTTCATTGATTGATCTTCTATTCGACCCCGTTGAATTTACCTTTTACTATAAAATTCCTAGTATTTCTAACAAAACTCATCATTATAATATCCGATTATTTTAAGACATAATTCTCGTTCAAGATTTTTCAACCACTTGCAAATAACATGTTTCTCCGTTACATGGAATGAATGTTTTATACAGAAAATATGATAGAATAAAGACAGCCCTAAATCGGACCATTCCTCGAGTTCTGCTCTTATCAACACATCCGGTGATCCTTTTTTTGGTATAGATAGAAGAAGATATAGGAGTGCGTTTTATCACATTAAAATCCATTTCCAGTTTCGAACAAAGATCAATTTCGCTAGCACAAACATCAAATGAACTAACAGCACTTGCCACTATGTAATTATAGAACATATGGGAATTTAATTTCCGAATTTTCCCTTTTTCCTACAGAGTCGTCAATTGTCATGTTTGGTTGGAATATTTTTGGTTGGAATATGTGTAACATTTTTATGAGAACCCCTCTTCATTCCAGAGGCGGGAGGGGTGTCATACCATTATAGAAACATTTCTCATACCCAAAAACCTCGAGTTATGCAGAAGTTTGTGTTTCGTTTGTCTGGCTACCCCCTTAGAGAAAGGGGGAGGAGTGTATTCACCATAGAAACTTCTCGTGCCCCGTAAAACCTTTACATGCCAAATTTGGCTCCATTTGCTTGATTAGTTTTCGAGTTATGCTGAAATTTGTGTTTCATTTGTATGACTGCCCACCCTTAGAGAGCGGAAGGAGTGTCTAACCACCATATACCACCACCATAATACTTATTACATCCTAAAACCTCCACATGCCCAATTTGGTTTCGTTTGCTTGATTAATTCTCTAGTAATTCAGAAATATTTGTTTCATTTGTATGGCAGCCCCCCCTTAGAGAAAAGGGAGGAGTATTTAACCACCGTAAAAACATTTATTGCACCCTAAAACCTCCACATGACAAATTTGGTTTCATTTGCTTGATTAATTCTCGAGTAATGCAGAAATTTGGGTTTCATTTGTATGGCAGCTCCCCCTTAGAGAGGGGGGTGAAGAGTCTAACCACTATAGAAACATTTATTTGCAGCCTAAAACATCAATATGCCTAATTTTGTTTCATTTGCTCGAATAATTCTCGAGTAAGGCAGAAATTTGTGTTTTATTTCTATGGCAGCCTCCCTTAGAGAGGGGGGAGGGATCTATCACGAAAACCTTCCCCGGCCCCAAAAACCCTTACATACCAATTACAATTGTGTGGGGAATCATCAAGCTAGGCTATCGTGAGCTCACCAAGAAAATAATTGTTCTGGAATTTTGTCAGTGATCGCATGACGGTATGAAAACTCTCTCCACAAAGGATGACAGCTAAGCTAATCTAGACTGGCAATATTACCAGAAAGGGCTTCTGTTGAGAAGAGCACAAAACAGAGATGAGTGTATGTATATTTAGTTGCTTCCTAACCTGTACGTAAAAATAGTGCATTTTCGCTACGCTGAAACTCCATTTGTAATGATAAATCTAAACAAGGAGGGGTATTAGTAATGAATCACTGCTGAGGCAAATATTCAGCCTTTTTCAAAGCAGTTAACATTGTTTGTTTTCTGTCATCATAAAGGCTTCGTTGGTGCCTTTGACATTGCATCAATGCATTGAACTGACATCATGGTGAAGCAGGTGTTAAGGTGTCGAGGTGCACCAAAAAATTATTTGGGGAATATAAAATTATTCAATAAGTTATATTAAGTCATTGATCTATTTGGTTTTGCGAGCAGATAGAGTTTATTTCGCTTATTTAGTCTTCAAGAAAGTAAATGTCGTTCTGGAATTTTGTATGTGATTTGGTTTCGCTTGCCAGTAGCAAAACTTTCTGCACTAAGAATGACAGCTGCGCTCATCTCGAGCATGTATTGTTCTGCGAGCACAAGAATTAATCATCAACCAATTATCGTCAAATGATTCTACAATTAAAAAAAACATTTCAGGGCGACCAAACTGGTAGAATGGTTATTTCAAAATTGTCGTAGCATTGTAAAATAATATCCGCAGTTATAAACAAGCGACTTGAATAAAACTACAGCGTTGTTCTACGTCAACAATGCGGTCGTTTCTTGAGCACAACCTCCAATATTTTTTTTTTAAATCTAAACCTTGACCGCCTTGCGCCACTCTCCCTAGAGTCCGATTGAGCTGATATTTTGCATATGGTGTTTTTTTTTGAGGTGGTGAACATTTTTTATGGTGTAACTTTCAGAAATTCGATATGACCATTTTCATTGGCAACCTAATGTCCTCTTAGCAAAACATGGCCAGTTTATCGCGTAATTTGAAATCAAGGTTTATGAGTTTATAACATTACAATGTGGAATTTAATATGTGAGTACATTCAAAACAACAAGTCAGAAGTGTTCAAAAGCAATGTTACGGACCCAGCTTAAATAGCAGGGCAGGAAATTAATCCTTTGCGGTCGTTTGTCTGCTCTTCAGCCACCACAGCAAGGAATCATACTAAATACTTTATTCAAGGATGTGATAGTGTTCATTTTTTCTAAAATATTTTCAATGTCTAGTGAACTTTTTAATGAGTATATACGGAGTTTCTATAAATAATAGATAACGGTACTCGGTATAAACAAAATATTATTTGCGTCGAAAGTTAAGAAGACCTTTTTCAAGGGAAATTAATTCCGACCGCAAAGGGTTAAATCATGTTAATCAGAGACGAACCAGCCTAGGAGTAGGGGATAGTAACTTCAAGCTAAAAAATGGGAACCGTTTCGAGATTGCTTTTATGTAAACAGTGAACTTTTTTTACACTCTAAAAATTGCACCGACTTGCACTGACAACTGAGTGATATTGTCAATTTGTGCGAGATGCCTCAAAACAGCTGTGAATAAATATTGTGTATATATACAGTAAGTTACATTTAATGCGACATTGAGATTTGGACAGACCTGTAATGCGACACGTTCAATTGAACATTTGTATCTCTTATTGGACATTTTTGTAAACATCGAGTTCCCAAATTTTGGCCCCACATTAAAAGCTGCCACCAGATGTTGACACTGTACCACTCACATCGCAAATGTCCAGTTACATGGCAAAATCGCCTCCAACGCGACACTGAGTGGTGTCTCGGCATGTCGTATTGAATGTAAATTACTGTATTATATTGTTATTTATGTTCGCATCATAAGCAACGAACACATTTATTGGGAGTCGATCTGGCGTAGTGGTAACATCCATGCCTCTCACGCTAAAGGTCACAAGTTCAATTCTCACTCCCTACATTCTTCCAAAAATGGAAGTAAATAGTGACGAACCAGCCAAATGAGTTGAAAATCACTATAATACAGATATAAAAAAAAACACACATTTATTTTCCACTTGCAACAGTATTCACGACATTACTGCCCAGCAAACATTAAATCGTATAATCTGCGTATATCTTCTTCTTCTTCTTCAATGGCACTAACGTTCCTAGAGGAACTTCGCCGTCTCAACGTAGTATTACTTGCGTCATTTTTATTAGTACTTAGTTAAGATTTCTATGCCAAATAACACGCCTTTAATGCATTCTGAGTGGCAAGCTCTAGAATACGCGTGATCACAGTGCAAGTTGGAGGAAATTTCTTTGACGAAAAATTCCCCCGACCAGAACGGGAATCGAACCCGAACACCCGGCATGTTAGTTATGACGCTAACCACTCGGCCACGGGTGCACACAATCTGCGTATATACAAAATTATATATTCCATATTTAGGTAGTATATGATGCGTCTAACTGATATATACATGCAAAAGTGGAAGTGATATAAATACCTGATATCTGCTTGCGAATTGGTTTGGATGAATATACGATTTATACATGCATCTAGTAAGACTATTGTCATGCGTATATACGATTTACTACAGACAACCAAAAAAACGAATGGCGGAAAATATTTGTGATAATTATAATAATTATTATAGATTTTTTTAAATACATGTATGCTTGGATTATTACGTTAAAATTATTTGTAAGTCTGAATAAAGGGTGTGTCACATCAAATTGCATCACGGAAAAAACGCTGTAGAAATTCGCCCAGTAGACCGATCCTTTTGAAAATTTTAGACAGTAAAATAAAAACTAATAAACAACTTTTGGCATTTTCTTTTTATTCACACTTCGAGCCCAAGCCTGTATGCTCGCACCTTCCTCTTTACCCCGTCCATAAGGTTCTGTACAACGTCAGGTTGTAGTTTTTTTTGAACAGAAATCCATTTTCTCTTGAAGTCTGCCTCCGATTTGACAACTATTGGGTTCTTCCGGAGGGCCTGCTTCATAATCGCCCAATATTTCTCTATTGGGCGAAGCTCCGGCGCGTTGGGCGGGTTCATTTCCTTTGGCACGAAGGTGACCCCGTTGGCTTCGTACCACTCCAACACGTCCTTTGAATAGTGGCACGAAGCGAGATCCGGCCAGAAGATGGTCGGGCCCTCGTGCTGCTTCAATAGTGGTAGTAAGCGCTTCTGTAGGCACTCCTTAAGGTAAACCTGCCCGTTTACCGTGCCGGTCATCACGAAGGGGGCGCTCCGCTTTCCGCAAGAGCAGATCGCTTGCCACACCATGTACTTTTTGGCAAACTTGGATTGTTTCTGCTTGCGAATCTCCTCCGGAACGCTGAATTTGTCCTCTGCGGAGAAGAACAACAGGCCCGGCAGCTGACGAAAGTCCGCTTTGACGTAGGTTTCGTCGTCCATTACCAGGCAATGCGGCTTCGTCAGCATTTCGGTGTACAGCTTCCGGGCTCGCGTCTTCCCCACCATGTTTTGCCTTTCGTCGCGGTTAGGAGCCTTCTGAACCTTGTATGTACGCAGGCCCTCCCGCTGCTTGGTCCGCTGGACGAATGAACTTGACAAATTCAGCTTATTGGCGACATCCCGGACCGAACTTCTCGGATCACGTCTAAACTGCTTAACTACGCGCTTGTGATCTTTTTCACTGACGGAGCATCCATTATTGCCGTTTTTCACCTTCCGGTCGATGGTTAGGTTCTCGAAGTATCGTTTTAGTACTCTGCTGACCGTGGATTGGACGATTCCCAGCATCTTGCCGATGTCCCGATGTGACAACTCCGGATTCTCAAAATGAGTGCACAGGATTAATTCACGACGCTCTCTTTCGTTCGACGACATTTTTCCAAATTTACGAAAAATTGACAGTGAAGCATGTCCATCGTGATCTATACACTCTTATCTGATTATAAGCGAAAGCTGAAGTTATAATTCCTAAAAATTAAATTTCTACAGCGTTTTTTCCGTGATGCAATTTGATGTGACACCCCCTTTATTCCCGGTTTCAAGAAAAGTGAAAGTTAAAGTTGCTTTTTTTCATTTTTAACTTTTAACAACGAAATATACCAAGACATCGAACACGTTGTTTGGTCGTGTGAGGTGTATCCTGTCGCCAGATCGAATTTTGAAAACTCTTCGGGGAAAATATTAAAGTAAAATGTTTAGCCCCGGGAATCACCATTTTTGTATGTATATAGATAAACTTTATAAGCATTTATGTTTGTACAAGTAGAAACTAATCAATTGACTTTTAGGAATATAAATGTTTGATATGAGTGGTGGATTATCAAGCTGCAGCTAACTTGCAGGGCTATCTGAAATATGGTTCTAGGGCAGTTAAATCTCATACATATGATACGAAAGAATTGTAATCGGATACGTCATTCCTGATTGTCGATTGTGTTTTAGTGGAAATATCGCAAAATTTATATAGAATATATATGTTTAAATAAACTTCAGTACCACATATTTCAAGTAATCAAATAACATTAAGTAAAACAAATCATTCAAATTTTGACAATTTAAAACTGCCTTCGGGCCAGCCCAGTATATGCCCAACAAACAATCAATCGTAAAAAATAATCTCTAATTGGAGGCGATGGGTCTGATCACGAACGTCCCTTCACGGTGAAAACGAAATGAATTGTATGCAAGGTTATATACACTTGATTCCTTTTTCACCGTGAAGTGACGTTCGTGATCAGGCCCGATATACATCCATCCAAGACGCATTACTTGTATGATGTGTATAACTGGCATATGCATACGAAATTGGAGTCCATGTACATGTAAATGGGGCATATGAGGTTATATAAACGATAATTATATGATTTATTTTTTGCTAGGACGTATGTATATCGCCTCCACGTTTGCTTGTATGAGCTGGTTAGGCGCATCATATACATGCAATTTATATGAGTAATACTTGTATGTTTGTGAGTATAAACCTCAAAATAAAACCATTACACTAAACCTTCGTTTCAAACAACTTATACAGTATCGAAATCACGCAATAAACACCAAGAATTGCTGGAATTCTCTTATCAATATTTGTTCAAATTTAAAGATGTGCTTAACTAACTTAATTTTGTTGACAATATTTATGCATTCTATTAAATCGTACGATAATTCCTATATAAACATAAACATTTCCACCTTCACCAAACACCTCGTAGAAGACATCGGTCACTATGCGTACACTCTCCTACGAAACATAGTGGAAAAAATATATTCGTCGATGTGAAAAAAGAGACACTTATCGACGAGTGATTTGTATGGAGTTCCACTGCCGTGCTAGGAGGCTGAAAGCCTCTCAAATAAAAAATAAAAAAAATTGTAAGGGGTTGTATCTAGGACACGACCGCATATTTTCGACGTAGAACTAAGCAATTCTATTATACAATCCACTTGTTTACCACTTTAAATATTATTTTAGAATGCATCGACATTTTTGTAAAATATCATGTTCTTCGTTACAAATAAATTTGACGAACGTCCTTTTACGTTTGATATGATGCCTAGGACTACCAAAATTGTCAAACGATCATTGTATTTTACATTTCCCTCTGAAATTATTGCACTTCTCATGTTTACGTAGTTCTCGAACCGTGAAAGTTCATTCACCTCTAATATCTGAAATGACGATTTTCCCAGGCTTCTCAGAACAAAGCGAGTACAAAGTACTCAACACCAAAAATTGCCCCCGACTTGCATGCATTTGCAAAGCGGATTCTCCAAGGAACATTAATTTTGAAGTCCGTGTTAGGGAAACACACCTCAGTGGAAAAAAACATCCCCGACTTGCATGTTTTGACGAAGCGGATTCCCAAAGGCACATTGATTTTGAAGTCTGTGTTGGGGAAACCATAAATTGAGCCAATCAAAACTTGGCAGTTAGGGCGTTTTGATAACGCTTGACATTTTACAGTTATTAAATTGTTCATCTCATGAAAAATAACATTTTATTAATTGTGATAGTTGCGTAGAAATATTTCCTATCAATAGATGTAAACATCTTTCCGATCTATTTAGAAATGTTCGAGTTATAATCATTCGAAATACGGGTAGGGTTAGCACACAAATCGGGAGAACAAATGTATGGGAAAAAAGAAAGTTCTTCCAGTTTTCATAAATTTAAACCGTTGAGAGATTAGCGAATTGTAATGTATAGCATATCAAACAAATCATAGAGAATTTTCGATTCGATAGGTATGCAAATAATGAGAATTCGTTCACAGTAAAAATAATTATTAACGTTAACTTCATTTCATAAAAACGTGACCTGTTTTCTGATTTGGCACCCTTACTGAAAGACATAATTCTGCGTCAAAAATCATGGAAATTGAAGCGCGATCAGGCACAATGTCTAATTCACCCTTTCGCTACGAGCGTCATCGATAGACGACATCAGGGTGATACTGCACATCGGTCACACCAGCGCGATGTGCATACTTTTCGGCGCAGTGCTCCGTACAGCGGTAGCACTCCGGCGGAGCACACTGCCGTATTGAAAGGGTTAAATCGGAATCTGGATCCAGAATCAGAACTTGAAATCCGAATGTCTCACTTGGAATTTAAAGTGAAATCCGATATTGGTAATCCGGAAATGAAATCTAGATTTAAAATCTGAGTCTAAATTCAAAACAGAAATCAGAATCTTAGTTCAAAATTTGATATTTATAATTCGATTTTGGAGCATACAATTTTTAAACAGACAACAAAATATCCGGTATCAATATTCAAGACCTGTTTCTGGGGTTTAAATCTTAAATATAGTTTTCTATGAAAACAGTTGAATGTAAATCAGGATTAGGATCTCGATTTAGATCTGAAAAACAAACTGAATCTAGAGTCCAAATTCGGAATCTATAATGAGTATACAGAAGCAGAATTTGATATCTGATTCGGAGTCCCAATCCAAATCCAGAAAGCGGCCATTTGAATGTGAGGTCTGAAATTGGGAAACAGGAAAAGAATCTGAATAAAAATCTCAAATAGAAAATGTGAGTCAGGAATTTGCATTTCGAATCAAATTCATGTGATAACTGTAATGCAAATATATTTCAATTCTGAAATTCAAATCTGGAATCTACATCATAATCCTTAAATCATGCAGTATCGGACGGAAGTTCTTGCTTGAATAGCGGTGAAGGGCTGAATACCAAATCGCAACGATGCTAGAAATCATCATAAACGACCGCCTGCTTCGGAACGTGAAAACTCACGTTAACACCTCTCGGACCAAAGCAATAAAGCTAGATAAACGGTCACACGAGTCATGCCACATGGCCAACGCCGTATTTCCGTCACAGCGTATGCACACATCAAAAATCAAACTCAGGCCAGTGAAGACAGAACGTAAAACTGAGTTTGGAGTTCTCGAAAGTGTGGATCATGAGCTGATGGTGTATCCTTTGACCGATTGAAAATAAGATACTGCTGTTGTGTCATAGGAAGGGTCCGTGAAGAGTAATGCATATCTCCGCTAGATTCCTGAAAGTTATTCGAGCATGATTTGTTTAGATGTTATCATGTCTAAGTAATAATGTTATATAATCCGATTGTTTCTATTTGAAAACGTTATTTGGTCTATAAGATACGAATAATTTCCAAACTCTTCAGTTGTCAGGAAAGCTCTATTTTTCCTCATTATGAGTTACTTTAAGTGTGCATATTTATCACAAAAAAATCTCTGTACTTAAGTACATTTGTCCATCCACTTTTTCCACCAAATTAGCGTCAATCAACGATTTGTTGCATCCGTCAGAAAACTGGCAATTATGATGACCAGAGACTAACACTCGTTGCGGAAATTGTTTCCATTGCAAGACATAAGTAACGCCACTGATCTAGGGCGCGAAAAATAAATAATGAACGAGTGCAAGCCTAGTCCCGCTGTTTGATTAGGTGTTTATATACTGTTTTATCACCTTGTTCCCGCTGCATTTTTCTTCTTCGAGTATTTTTAGCTCTGTTGGACGGAACAAAATTCTGTTTTAAATCAATAGATTTTTTTTTCCTTTATTGATTAAATTAGGCTCAAGTGGATAAAGAGCCACCATCAAGCAATACATTTTAAAACTATTTGTATATATTATAATTACATAATTATTAACTTAAGTCTAATTAGCTAAAACTACAGTGCAACTACAGTGTAATATAAAAAAATATATAATTTATTCCTTCGTTGCCTCGTCGGTATCATCCTTGTTTGGTACAGTGCCTGTGGTGGGTCGTAACAACTACATGGCCAGTTGATGTAGCAACGGTATTCTTTGGTAGTGAGTGCCTCCTTGTTATGTTAATAGCTCCTGTAATGATCTCAACGGGTACTAAGTTCTGCTTGTGTAATAGGAAAGGAAGGGAGAATGGACAGTGGGAGTAGGAGATGTGACCTAAATAATAACATTAGCGCTTCTTAGGAAGACATATATGGGGAACATAAAATTAGGGTCGCGAGTAGCTAAGATATCGCGAACTGGCATGCGTGAGTGTACTCCTTGAGCCTCTAAATCGGAAACCAGTTTAATTCTTTCATTGCAAAATTCATTACATGACCAAACAACGTGCTCGATGTCATGATAAATCAATAGATCAATAGATCAAAAGTTCAACAAACAAATAAGCTTCGAAAACCTACAACCCGGAGCAAAAGTCGCCTCATTTGAATGGTCAACTTGAACTGAGCGCGTTCCTTGAACCAAACCGTCCCCAGATGGTGGCGATCCTGCATTATTCATCCCAACCGGGACGATTTCGCAACGATGACCGTTAGATTTCGCAACCACGTGAATCCATTTACGCCATGAGTCGAAGCATGAGTGATGCAGAACACCGCTAATCTGCGGTCTCCTCGGCGAATAATTGAATTCTCCCGATCGGCCAATTCAATCCGTTGACCTCGGATTTGCAGACGCAAAGTTCGCTGCCCCAACTCTAACCGATTGGGATGGGGGGAGGTGCGCTGATCAGATCGCGATAGCACCCTCCTTCAATGACGTGAATTACGCTCTGCCAGAGCTGCAATTTTATTTTTTTTTTGAAATCACGTGGAGCAGCACATTCGCGTCGTTCTCGTTGCGATGATAAAATATGCATCTCCTGGCGGTCTTTAACTTTTCACCCCCGAGTCATTGATCATCGATCGAACAAGACTGGCGCCGGAGGTCAACGATCAAATGACGTAAAACACGTAGCCCGGCGTCCGTTGGATGTGGGCGTAACGAATGCTACCTTGGCCTAGTTGAGATTGGTTTTGATTATTGGCTTGGCGTGATGGATACTATAGGTGCAAATCTGACAATCTGTAGATCTTGTTCTTGCGCTAATTACCTGTTTTTGGTATTTTCCGCTTCATAATCTCTCTGTCATGATGACTCGATTGGGACGAATCGTGTCAACTCAAATTACCGTAATATTACGGCGCTGAATATTTGTTTACGGATTTTTTTTTCTTGGTTGGCTCCGTTCCCTTGTTTATTTTCTCTATTAGCACCAAATAAAATCGCCGGTAATCATGTCCGAGCGGTGTTTATTTACCAATCGCATCCGATAAAGCAGATTCCTTGTAGCCGCTTCGTGTGTGCCGCACCTTTTCTTTCGCCTTAAAGCTTCGGATCATATGGCTCAACCAACGCGGAGGAAGAGGATAATATTTACCCACGGCATTAGACTGCAGCAGGGGCCCGATTAGACCCTAACCGTGGGGTGCAACCGCCCGGCGGACGGTCCAACACTTGTCTACCCCACCACAGTGGTCCGTACCGGCAATCCGGCTTCGCTGTCACGCTCATGCCAATCCAAGTGTGTAAAGTGGCATGGCCTGGAAAAAAGAGGGGTACCCACGTCAGTGCGAACTTATTTGTTCAAGTTCGGGTCGTGTTTATTTCTCGCATGATATTTAAGTAATGTTTTTTTTCGTCTGTCACGTCGTGTGCTTCCAAGTGCCGAACTCAGTGTGAGGCATGAGCAGCACTGAATTCTCTGGGCAAACAGCTTGTCCACTGGTCTGGTCAGCCAGGCCTTGTTTGGACAACAAGTGTTTACACACATGCGAAGATATGGTCCGCTGTCCGATGGGTTCAGTGGTCGGTCGACAAACAATTTTAATCTATCTGGAAGCGTTCGGGCAAGTTCTACAAATATTGTCACCTATGTGTTTTAGGAGAGTGAGAAAAGGGTTCTGAAAACATCGGACGATTTTCCGCATTTCGTTGAAATATAGCGCTGGACCACAGAATTTGATTATTTACCGTTGGTCAGAGTAATGTGCTGAGATTCGATGTGTAATACCAGGGTTATTTTTGTTTCAAACCATGCTCGAATACCCTTGTTGATAGACGTTCCTCGCATTTACCAACGTCATCAATCGAACGTTCACATTACAAATTGGGACGCATTTATACTTTCAGAGACATGGCCAAGTTCGAATATTGATTTAACATTCGAGATTATAGTATTGAAATCAGACGCCATATGTCCGGTATCGTCATCTTCTACTAGTGTTAACCATGGATGCTAGATCTACGGAACTACCCGTGGACCTTGGGATTTCTCTGATTGTGCGTCAATTTACCATGAATAGAATCAGTTGGATTTCCGAATATCAGCTTTTTTTTATTAAGTTCATGACCACAGCTCTGATCGAGATTCACCTTTTTCCCTCCATTGAGGTCTACTCATTAACCCGAAACACCCCGTATTAACTATTGAAGATGACACAGTTACTGTATGGTAATTATTTTCTATTATCATTTTCTATTATTATTTTCTACTAGGTGACCCGGCAAACTTCGTCTCGCCGCAAATTTGTTTTTTGTTATCAATACCTTCAAACATTCACGTTTTCTTACTATGAGAAAGTTCATGGGTCCAATTGCAGAACTGTTCATTGATTGATCTTCTATTCGACCCCGTTGAATTTACCTTTTACTATAAAATTCCTAGTATTTCTAACAAAACTCATCATTATAATATTAAATTATTTTCAGACACAATTCACGTTAAAGATTTTTCAACCATTTGCAACTAACATGTTTCTCCGTTACATGGAATGAATGTTTTATACAGAAAATATGATAGAATATAGACAGCTCTAAATCGGACAATTCCTTCCTCGAGTTCTGCTCTTATCAACACATCCGGCGATCCTTTTTTTGGTATAGATAGAATAAGATATAGGAGTGCGTTTCATCACATTAAAATCCATTTCCAGCTTCGAATAAAGATCGATTTCGCTAGCGCAAACATCAATTGGACTAACATCACTTGTCACTATGTAATTGTAGAACATATGGGAATTTCATTTTCCGAATTTTTCCTTTTTCCTTCAAAGTTTTCCGAAAATTTTCAATTGTCATGTTTGGAGGGGTATACCGTCATAGAAACATTTCTCAAACCCAAAAACCCTCCCATCCCAAATCGTGCTTGATTAGTTTTCGAGTTATGTAGAAATTTGTGTTTCATTTGTATGACAGCCCACCATTAAAGAGCGGGAGGAGTGTCTAACCATCAAAAAAAAGAAAAGATCGAGATGACCTACAATGCAATGCTCTGTCGCGAGTAACACATCACAACTATCTAATTGTGTATGCTAAATGTGTACAATTCGGCACAGTGGTTTTTTTTTATACAAATACAAATAAATTTTTATATACAAATTCCAAGATTTGATAGAATTGAAATTTTAAAGACAATGATAATATTATATTATATAATTGTCGCATAAAAATGGTGGGTGGGGGATACCCTGATAGGAAGACCTCTGACACTAAAACAAATAACACACCTTCAGTTGCTCAAATGGGAGCTGGGAAATCGCTCAAGCGCATTCCCACTTTGGAAAATTACGCTTTCATTCACACCTCCACCTCGCAATTTTCATCTGTTGAATTCGCACCCACTCAACCTTCTTGAAAGCTGTTTTTAGGTCTAAGTCGAATGAAAAGGCTTTAAAAGTCATACAAATCATAAAAGATAGGGACATATACATCCGTGACTCCGTGACGAGATTTTTATCAACCAGAGATTTACGATTGAATACCGCGTTTACATTCCCTCTCGCGTAACTTTAATGAGGAGTGTAATAGACGAAACGGGCCTGATGTGCGAATACATTACGAGATATGGTGAAGGCACATTTAAAAAGCTGCCCTCGATGTTAAGATCGTGGATTGCCGCCAGCTAGGAAAACATAGTCGAATTTTCTGGTTCCGCCATTCCTCACTACGTGATGATTGATAAAGGCTATCTGTGAGACTTTTTGTCCCTAAGCCTATGACATTCCGAAAGCGCAAGTTAGTGGACCACACGGTAACCTATTGGGTTAACGAGACGCGATTATACTGTTGAATCGAACAACTATTCTCATAGTGATGAAATATGTCAGTTTCTCGCTTTATTCAGACGCTGTTATGTCATCGCCTTCGTCGGGTAACTTTACATCGCTTAATTCCGAGTCTATTTAGAAAAGTAGAAAACATTGAGGTAGCAGTGACGACGAAAAATGAATCATAAACAGAAAGTATCCGGGTTGTTTAAATCAAAACATAAGGAATCTAAAAAAATAAAAAAAAACAGAAGGTACATAAAATGTGAAATTTTATATACATAAAATAAGCTTCTTGAATGGCGTTAACGTTCCTTGTGGAGCTTTTGCCGTCCCAACGTATGCATTAATTAGCGTCATTTATTAATACTTAGTTGAGATTTATTAAGCCAAATAACACGCCTCGAATGTATTCCGAGGGACAAGCTCTAGAATACGCGTGACCACAGTGCAGTCGAAGGAAATCTCTTTGGCGAAAAATCCTCCGGCTAGAACGGGAATCGAACCCGAACACCCGGCATGATAATGTGAGACGCTAACCACTCGGCCACGGGTGCACTGAAATAAGATTGGCAATCTAAAAATGCGGTTATAGCAAAAATATTGGAAATTATCGTGGAGTAACATTCCAAAACTCTTTGAGGTTGCAGGGATTTGTCACATTCTTTTTGATTACAATGGATAGTAACGTTCGCATTAAAAAAATGTACAATTTTCGGATGGCGATAAAAAAAACCACAAAAGATAATTCAATCTCCCATAAAATATAATTCTATTGATTTATTTTAGCGTCATCAATGCCCTAGACTAGGGGTTTTAAAATGATGCTCCGTGGGAAATTTGTACTCCGCGATGTTATAGCGAATGCTCTCACCTTAAAACCTACCTTGGAAAAAAACATTCTTTAATTTAATTTCACTGGACATATGGTGATTTATCATGTTCACTCCGGTTGAGATGTCGTGTAACTGCGACGCACAACTGAAATAGAGTGGTTACCCAGTTGGGTAACGTCAATGCAAATAAGATTTAGTTCATTGATTAAAAAGTGCAGGTGCTCCATTAAACATTTTTGCTATAAAAAGTGCTCTGCCATAAAAAAAATCTGAAACCTCCTGTCCTAGACTAATGAAGGATGGAGTGAGATAACTACTAACAGCTACTTGCCCAATATTTTTGTTGCTTTTAGAACATTATCTGTATTATTATTATGTTTATTCACGTTGAAATAGTTTAATATAAACATTTTTTTTTATTTTATTTTCTAGTTTTTCGTACATTATCTGTATCATTTGTATACATTGAAACCAGTCAACAATACATAGAAATTTTTTTTTTCTTGATTCATTTTTTGAAATGTTTTCATAATGTACTGTATTTTATTATTAAAATTATTTCGTTTGATACTAACATCATGGGGGTTGCAAGAATACATAGTCGACCATTTTTTGAAGGCAACCTTTATGAATTTATGTTCTTCATAATGTAGTTTTTCTCCAAGTCAAGTCTTTTCATTTGATACACATATCACGATCGACCTTTTTATTGAGAAAATGTTAAATCAGTCATTATGTAGTGGTTTCCAAATTGATTAGCAAATAATCAAAAAGAAGAGGATTTTTCATTTGATACCCATACGCGAAAGTTTCATGAAAAAAAGTAATTGATCATTTGTGATTGCGGTCATCTCGGATTTCCATTTTAAATAAATAACTGTATTGGGGTTTTGGGTATATATTGGGTTGGGGAAGAAGTTCGTAGCATAGCTTTTATTTAAATAAAAAACAATAAAGATGTCAATAAGTTATATATTCTATATATTCGCCGCAGTTGATCTTTTCCGCCATTTCACGACTGGTTTGGCGACCGTTCTTCTTCAAATTAATTTGGGACGTTCTTCATTGAATTCAGAAGGGGCATGTCATCGTTGTTAAAGTCGCCATTTTTGATCTTTGCAAACCATTTCCGTACATACACTTCGCAAATGTCCCGAGCTGCTTCGGCAGCTTTTTGACCTCGATGAAACGCAAAGAAGAGAAGGTGTCAAAAATGTTGATTTTTGCCTCCTGGGTATTCCACCTCTAAGCCTCAGAAATAATAAAAAAAAAATAACTCAAAAATACAATTAAAATAATTTTGTAGAGCAGAACGTGTTCTATCGAATGAATACTTACCCTTTTCCAAGCAGCATACAAGTAATTGTAAAATAGAAGAATTTAAAAAAAAATAATATATAGTCCGCCATTTTGTAGCGGCCTCCATTTTGAATTATCAAGATCATGGAATACGCAGTATTTGAATGACAGCAGAGTTGTATGTGCTGTATGTGTGTTCCATTTTTTAGATCAATCGATCAACAGGAAGGGGGCCGATGAGCCTGGCTTAGTAAGGAAGTAAAAAGTGCCCCAAATCAAATCTATGGAAAATAATGTATAGGGACCAAAATAAGACATTTTGATAATTTTTTTGAATTTTTTTTTAAATGTTCGCATGTGATTTTTGATATTTGTGATCTTCAAATATAAAATAATAAAAAAAAAATCTATTTTGTACATTTTCTATGATGAAAATTCCCCGGCCAGAACGGGAATCGAACCCAAACAGCCGGCATGATAGTGTGCGACGCTAACCACACGGCCACGGGTGCACATTGTTATTATCCTTAAATCTATAATTCTAAAAAGTCTTATCACCAGCGCCATAGAAAATGTTGTATAATGTATCAAATTAGAAAAAAAAGCTGTAGTTGTAGAGAAAAACGTAGTTTTTTTTTCTCACGCCACAATCAATAGGCTTGGAAATGAAAATTCGAGAAAATATTGAAAGTACTTTTAAGATGTACCATGACAAATTATAAAAAAATTATGGAGAATAAAATTTTCAAAATTAAAGTAATTTGGTTACTTTTCTTTCGAGTTTTTTAGTTTTTAAATCGATAAAAACATAATTTTCATTTATATGTACCTGTTTTTGATATGTGATTTTTTCAGAATTCAAATCAGAAAAAGGACACTTTTTTATGATGAATTCAATATAAATACCTATTTTTGCTGCCAACAGATTCTGACGATTTTTATTCCAATTGAATTCTCTATGATTTGTTTGATATGCTATACGTTACAATCCCATAGTCTGTAAATGGTTTAAATAAATGAAAACTGGAAGCATTCCCATTTTCCCGTACCATCGATAACGAGCAACTAAAGGGTGTGTCACATCAAATTGCATCACGGAAAAAACGCTGTAGAAATTCGCCCAGTAGACCGATCCTTTTGAAAATTTTAGACAGTAAAATAAAAACTATTAAACAACTTTTGGCATTTTCTTTTTATTCATACTTCGAGCCCAAGCCCGTATGCTCGCACCTTCCTCTTAACCCCGTCCATAAGGTTCTGTACAACGTCAGGTTGTAGTTTTTTTTAACAGAAATCCATTTTCTCTTGAAGTCCGCCTCCGATTTGACAACTTTTGGGTTCTTCCGGAGGGCCTGCTTCTTAATCGCCCAATATTTCTCTATTGGGTGAAGCTCCGGCGCGTTGGGCGGGTTCATTTCCTTTGGCACGAAGGTGACCCCGTTGGCTTCGTACCACTCCAACACGTCCTTTGAATAGTGGCACGAAGCGAGATCCGACCAGAAGATGGTCGGGCCCTCGTGCTGCTTCAATAGTGGTAGTAAGCGCTTCTGTAGGCACTCCTTAAGGTATACCTGCCCGTTTACCGTGCCGGTCATCACGAAGGGGGCGCTCCGCTTTCCGCAAGAGCAGATCGCTTGCCACACCATGTACTTTTTGGCAAACATGGATAGTTTCTGTATGCGAATCTCCTCTGGAACACTCAATTTGTCCTCTGCGGAGAAGAACAACAGGCGAAAGTCCGCTTTGACGTAGGTTACGTCGTCCATTACCAGGCAATGCGGCTTCGTCAGCATTTCGGTGTACAGCTTCCGGGCTCGCGTCTTCCCCACCATGTTTTGCCTTTCGTCGTGGTTTGGAGCCTTCTGAACCTTGTATGTACGCAGGCCCTCCCGCTACTTTGTCCGCTGGACGAATGAACTTGACAAATTCAGCTTATTGGCGACATCCCGGACCGAACTTCTCGGATCACGTCTAAACTGCTTAACTACGCGCTTGTGATCTTTTTCACTGACGGAGCATCCATTTTTGCCGTTCTTCACCTTCCGGTCGATGGTTAGGTTCTCGAAGTATCGTTTTAGTACTCTGCTGACCGTGGATTGGACGATTCCCAGCATCTTACCGATGTCCCGATGTGACAACTCCGGATTCTCGAAATGAGTGCACAGGATTAATTCACGACGCTTTTTTTCGTTCGACGACATTTTCCCAAATTTACGAAAAATTGACAGTGAAGCATGGCCAACGTGATCTATACACTCTTATCTGATTATAAGCGAAAGCTGAAGATATAATTCCTAAAAATTAAATTTCTACAGCGTTTTTTCCGTGATGCAATTTGATGTGACACACCCTTTACATGTTGCATCTCATTCACTGCACAAACCTGTCTGGAAGAAAAAGATGAAGCCCGCTGTATAAAAATGTGGAACACAATAAAACAGAATACACGTAAAATAATTTGCTCACTTCTCGTTCGGTGGTCATCGGAGCATCATCGTTGCCGGTGAGCGTCGAGCGGGAATGGATTATCTTTTGAGGACAATTGAAGGAGGAGTATGGAGAAGTGTTTCTATCCTCAATGGTCTCAGGAAATGAAGAATTCCAATACCAACTATGGAATGGAATGGGATGGAATGGAACCACAGTTACGAGCGAGCGAGCTAGCCAGCACAATAAACCGAGCGGACTTCATCTATTCCTAATGCTAATTTCACACACATATATACATACAAGAATGGAATAAATTTAAGATATTGCAATTTCGTCCACAGTCACTGACATATACGTGATACACGAACCAAAAGCAGTTGTACGATCAATGAGCGAGGAGAGAGAGTCGGTCCCTAGGGGCCGACATTGAGCTTTTTGGAAGGAAAGACCCAGTCAGTCTCACAGTTACAAAATAAGAAAATAAAAATATACAGCCATTCCATGTCAAACCGATGTAGTGGTTCTCAGATTTTCGTCAAAAGTGGTAATTTTGTTCTTTATCGTAAAACATTAGACCCGTATTTTTTTATTTTTTCGTTAGGGTGACCATTTCCCTTGTATGGTGGTTCAAAAAATTAACTTTTGACGTAGAATTACGTCTTTCGGGAACATATTGGGGTACAAATTGAAAATCGAAAATCGAGCACATCGTGAAAATTGTCCAATTTCAAACACTTATTGCTCAGTCATTTCATAATAGATTGATGAGAATTTTGCGTCAATCGATTTCGGTACTCCATAACAATTTTTTATATTGAATAAAATAATATATGTCATGAAACTAACTATCGAACAATTGAAAAATCTCAATCCCTATCCTAACGGAAATACCCACTTCTGATTGGTCGAAATTGACGACACATGCGGCGGATCCCTAACAGAGACATCAAAATCAAGCTGCCTGGGGGAAATTGACATTGCGAAAACATGAAAGTAGGGGGAACTTTTGTTCCTACCGAAATGTGTTCCCTAACAGATACATCAAAACCAAACTGCCTGGGGGAAATCGGCATTGCAAATATATGAAGGTCGGGGGCATTTTTATGTTGCAAGTAAGGTGAGTTATACGATTAATTCTAGCAAATTAAATCTAAATTTGGAATTTTGACGTAGGACTACGTCTTTCATTTCTATACCTGGGTGTAAAATCGAAGTTTCGAAAACGAAAGCGTTACGCCGGAGACCGAGATTTTGAGCGTAAATGGCTCCTAAATAACCGAACGAAATGGTATGATAAACACTTCATTCGAAAGATAAAATGTCTACGCGTTATATATTTGTTATTTTTTCATCCACAAACTTGTTTCAATAGCCTTAAAATTGCTTTCAAAACAGGCTATTGAAATCACCAATCGGTATATAAGCGAGCACCGCTAGGAAATCCACTCAGTTATAATTGAACAGCGATTGGAGCATGTTATCGCTGCTGTGGTGAACTACAACTTTGTTTATCATGAAAGCGTTGATGAACGGTGTGATGGAAAGGAATCCATCAGGGGAGAGTGATGCAACAAACGGTTCCGCTTGAGACATCAGAGCAGCCACCACACATACACGCGCGGAACCATTTTCGTGTGGTTGCCATCCAGCATCGAGAAAATTCCGGTCAGATGTCATCGTTGCTGAAAAATAATCAATAATTTCAATCAAGTTCAATGAACAAGTGGTTATCGAGTTAGCATTAACAACTGGTGGGCTTCGAGTATTGAGGAGAATCTGGAAAGATGTTATCGTTATCGTCAAGTGCAACTAGCAGGAAAGCTTCTTAAGATTATACTTCCCCATCAGTAGGATATTTTCGTATCCAATATTGGATGCGCGCAACGGAAAATGTTTCGCATCGCGAAAATCATATAATTTTCAATCGAATATTACTCAGTCGCTGAATCCAAACTCAGAGAGTTCATTCGCCTCTAGTTTGTTTGCCTTCCAAATTGCCATCGTAAACCACACCTTCTCTTGATTCAATCACGGACAAAAAGCATACTTAAGTGATACTCTGGCGGTGAAACGCATTCATTTTTCGTGAGTACATCGAGAAGACAATATCGTTACTGAACGAGCTGGACGAGCTGGACGAGCTGGACGGCGAGGGATCGAGAGATTCATTACCTGGCCTGACCTGACCTGAAACGCATTCAGTTTGTTTGGAACTGTGAGGGAGCTCAGAAAAGCCGATCCATCAGGAAGAGAAGAGAAGGCGACCAAGGAAGTATCAGCTCGAAAAACATCGGAGACATCGAAGCAGCCGCCACACACACTCATACACGCGCGGAACTCTTTTCGTTTGGTTACCATCCAGCATCGAGAAGCTTCCGGAAAGATGTCATCGTTGCTGAAAAATAATCTATCAGTTTCACTTGGAATTGAAGAATACATTCAAGCGAAAGAGTTTATTTTAATGTTTTCTATCCATATAATACTGCGACCAAATACATTTGGTTTTGTGATTTTTCAATCAAGTGCGATCAACGTAAGATTACGTCTTTCGGCAATTTATTAGAGGTGCAATGAATCTTAAGAAGGAATTCCCGCTCTAAGCGCACTGACATACGATGTTTACTCAACAAGTTCTCAAACGAGAAATGGGTGTTGTGAGAAAGGATGAGCGAACGCAAAAATTATGTAGACTGATTTGATGCAACAGATACTTTGTCTATTGGAAATGGAATACAAATCATATCACAATACAAGCAATGAATTATGTATTATACAACTTTTGTGTGATTGCTTCTTTTGCTGAATATTGTGCCTCCAACGTAGCGTTCTCGTTTTCGAAGTCTCCCAAATATAAATTTATTCATTCATTCAGAATTGATTCAGGTGCAACTAAAAACAAATGATCACTAAATCAACGATAGTCCTACGTCACCTTTGCGGTTATATCACAGATATAAACCACTTCCTGTTTTAATGTTGGTTGCTCCATGAAATTTTATATCAATGATCGATCGTGTATTGGGAAAAAATTAGCACAAGTGGTAGCAGTTGTGTTAAAAATGACTTGATATATGAAACGATTTATTTCAATTTTCATAAATAGAAACCAGGGTGTGTTCCCGCTCTAGAACGGGTCATTTGCTTTAAGCTGTCTGTTTTGTTGTGTTCATTTTCACCCAAGGAATGTTTCTACGGCGAAATAATTGGAAAGGTGAAGGAATATTAGAAAAAGTGATTGCTCTACATATAGTATTAGGTGTTGTTAGTCCAATTAAAATTCGCATTGGGTTGAATAAACACTCAGAAAGTAAAAATTATAGAATAAAATTACCTTTTCCATTTCAAATATGTTTTCTCTATATCAAAGTACACGTTTTTACTAATGTGAAAAAGCGATAATTGTGTTCGGTATTGGTATTTATTTTATATAACATTGATGAGTTTTTTTCCTTATTTCATCCATGCATAAAACAGGAAGCTTCTCGTCTAGGATCACAGATGGCGGTTTTCATCATATCTCGTTCCACTTCGGTATCCTTTATCTGATACGCACCATCCAACGACTGTTTGCCATCCTTCTGTCATCATCACTCGGTAAACACTGGTGGAGTGAACAAACAAAACGGCCCTTTTCAGGGGACCACCAAATCATTATCAAAGAGTTTAACGGTGTAATTCTTCAAACATATCCAAAATAAACAGATAGCCTAACAGAATCCTACGTCAACTATGCGGTCGTGTCTCGGACACAACCCTCCTGTGACTTTTTCCTCTTTTTTCCTAAAATTCCTTTTTTGAAAAGTTCATAACTTTTGAACCACTGGACCGATTCAGATGATCGATATATCAAATTGAAGCTTATTAGTTAGTTTTCTTTGAAAAAAATATTACCTTTGCGAAAAATATGGATTTTTGTTTTTGTAATTATTGATTGAGTAAGTTTTTTTTCTGGAAAAAAGCTGAGTTTTTTTTATATAATATATCCAAAAATCAGAGATGTATTATTTTTCGTTTTTGAGTTATTATTTTGAAAATTAAACACGTTTTATGTCTTCGTCCAATATTCCTGTGTCACTAGACTAGACCTATGCGACGAGATTCCAATCTTCCCGCAAGTGTGATATTTTTTCAAAGAAAGTTAGCTTATTGGCTTCAATTTAATATATCGATCATCTAAATAGGTTCAGTAGTTCAAATGTTATGGTTTTTGCAAGCAGTCATTTTTGGATAAAAGGGCAAAAATGATTTTTCGGACCACCGGTTAACTTTAAAAAATCATAACTCAAAAACTAAAAAAAAATATCCTTTCTGATATCGAGATATGTTATGTAAAAAATCCTCAGTTTTCCAGGAAAAATAGAAAAAAATAAAGCGCTCTCTAGTCCAAAGCCATGAAACCAATAAAATACGACTACAATCAATAATTACGAAAATGAAATCCATTTTTGGTAACTATTAAAGCTCTGAATCTAGCTTCAATTTGACATGTCGATTATCTAAATCGGTTCAGTGGTTCAAAAGTTATGAATTTTTGAAAAAAGTCGTTTTTAGAGAAAAAATGAAAAATTGATTTTTTTAACCACCCTAAAAGGGAAATGGTCATCCTAACGAAAAAATAACAAAATACTCTCTAAGAGGAGGCTGCCATACTAATGAAACACTAATTTCTTCATTACTCGAGAATTAATCAAGCAAATACAACCAAATTAGGAAGCCACTCTGGAGGTTTTAGGATGAAATAAATGATTCTATGGTGGTTAGATGTTCCTTCTCCTCTCTTAGGGAAGGCTGCCATACAAATGAAACACAAATTTCCGCATAACTCGAAAACTAATCAAGCAAATGGAGCCAAATTTGGCATGTGAAGATTTTAGGGGGTACGAAAAGTTTCTATGGTGAATAGACACTTCTTCCCCCTCTCTAAGGGGAAAAGAGGGCAGGGGTCTGTCTTTGTTTTATCATATTTTCTGTATCAAACATTGATTCCATGTAACGGAGAAACATGTTATTTGTAAATGATTGAAAAATCTTGAACGAGAATTGTGTCTGAAAATAGTCTGATATTAAAATGGTGAGTTTCGGTAGAAGTACTAGGTTTTTTTTAGTAAAAGGTAAACTCAACGGGGTCGATTTGAAGATCAATCAATGAACAGATCTGCGATTGGACTCATGAACTTGCGCTTAGTAAGAAAAAATGAATGTTTGAAGGTATTGATGACAAAAAACAAATTTTGGGCGGAACGAAGTTTGTCGAGTCAGCTAGTATGTTATATATCTAATACAGTATCGACGTATAGTGGCAATATTCGTTTAGAGAAGTATATTACTCTCTATCAGTTTACCAAAGGCAGCTTCAAACTGTTCAAATTTTAAATTAAAAGTTTTACTTCTGAAGTAGTAAAAATGACTAATTAATTAAAAAAGTTATTACAAAAATTTCGATACATTCTAAAATAATATCCGATGTAATAAACAAGCAGATTGAATAATGTAATTTCGTAGTTCTACGTCGAAAAGGCGTCGTGTAACGAAGGTGTATCGGCGAATTCATCTTCGCTTCAATTCGGAAATAGCGATCAACAAGCAAAAAATGTACGGTTCTGTCAATCATTACAAAACTATATTAACCCTTGGGATTGTCCGCCCCGGTTGTAATAACAGCAAAAACACTAATGCAGGAATCGTGGTTGTTGTCGTGCGATTGGATTGATACAGTGTATGAAACTTTGGATCATAAATGGAATACCATGCATGTTTTGCATTTTTTGCTTAGATCGAAATCGTGTGGAAATGTATTTTTAACTATCAAAAAACGATAAAGTCACAAGAATCAAATAATTTTGCGAATTTTGTCCAACTTCTGTTCCGCGCACTTCCAGTGTGCCACGTGATTCCACCGTTCGCAGCCGTTAGGTCAACACGCGGAGTGCGAAACGGCCCTCCTACTGTCAAACTCGGCAGCTCAGCGTTTACACACGCGTGAAGCGCATTGAGCGCAGATAAAGCGCGAGCGCACTTCTATTCGAGGCGACAATGTTGCGGGGTGCGCGATATAAATAAACACTCCGTAATTACACCATGTTGCGCTTTGACCCGCAGCGGCGGAATGCGCTGTAAATAAACCAAACAACCGTGGGAATGTAACTACCGCCTGGCAGAGTAACCACACGTTAGCCGTCGTTTTTGAGATGCTACAGGAAATGTATCATTTTTCCCGGCATGAAAGTGTGTTTGTTCTGTGTTCAACATTTATTATACCAACCCACGGATAGAAGCTGCTTTAGGCAGCTTCAAAAACATTTGAGCACACCTCAAAGTGTAACAGTTTTGTCCGCGGATCGTCAACTTCCCGCTTCATTTACTCTAATTGTACGCCTCGGTGCCACCAGACGGTCACAACGATCGCTGGTGGTGATGGCGCGTGTGTGAAAATCTCCGCAAACAAATCGAACACTCTTCCAAACCCCAGCCAGCCGGGCGGTTTATGGCTGTTATCGCGGCAGCTCCTTCTTGTCAGCAGACTAGAGTGCGTGCGATTTGGCACAGGGGCCGTTCCGTGCCAAACAAAAATGGCACAGAAATGACGTGCCATGGCACAGTGGACATCCATACTTTAAGGGGTGACCCTCGAAAAAATCGACTTTTTTTGCATTTTTTGGGAAGCTTAGTCCTCAGAAATGTTGTCCTGAAAGAATTGTTCAATATTTGATTTCGTTGGAAAGTTACAGCCGAAAGTATGAGGTCACCTCAAGGGATATATTAAGCATTCTGTGCGAATTTTTGAACGTGTTTTTCTCGAAACCATGTTTTTTCAGCTGGTGGTATCGATATCTTAGGATCTACTCGACCGATTTGGCTGAATTTTTTTTTTATCAGCATGTGAAAATGAATTATCTAAATCCTTTTATAGCCGCTTTTATATATACTTTTTTTCGATTTTTTATGAGCTTCTAAACTGCGATTTATCATGAAAAATAACTCATTTTTAGCAAAAATGGTCGCCATTTTGGCAATTTTCGTAATTTTTAAATACTCCTATGTAATGCTTTAGGTATTGTCCTAAAGTTTCAAAATATTCATCGTTCTGCGGCACCCGATGCTTCAGAACCGAAACCACCAGTAAGGTATCCAGCTGTCAACAGCGTAATAATCATTATTCGTAAACTCGAAAAATGATAAATACATCTACAAATATAACTTTTACAATAACCAAAATACCCGAACACTTGACTAACATCTGGAAAAAAAATCACGAAAATTAATTATTTTTCGACCTTCCAGACAGGGGTCCCTTCTTGCGGAGAGCAACTACGAATTGTACAGTCTACCCAAGCTCAAGCTTCCAGGGTCCCTTCTTAATACATTTTGTATAATATTTTCCCTTTAAGACAATTGTCTTTTTTAATTTCTTTTTTTTTTCTTTGTTTGTTTTTAAGATACTTCAAATTCTAAGGTTAATTATCCTTAGGTTTATCGCCAGGATTTGTTAGGAAACATATTATAGAGAAATTTTCAAAAGAGCGGTTAAACAGCGTTAATTTGGTTGATATAAGTAATCATGTTTATGTTGCCTTGTTTCTGCTTTTGTGGCCCTTGTTTATTCGTGCGAGGTTTATCTTCCACAACGAAACTTGTTGCCACAATGAGTAAAAGAATGTCCAAGTTTTTTTTTGCAATTGGTGCAATGGTAAACCAACAGACAGTGCACCAAAAAAAAAACAAAACCGGTGAAAGTCGCCCGAAAAGAATGTGAGGGCTTATAAACTGTTTTATTGTCTTCCAAAGATGCTGAATGCAGTTGTCTAACATCCAGAATCTTCACAAGCCCTCCAATCAACGAGTTTTTAAAACAACCCGTGTATCTTGTCGTCGGGTCGAATTTAGAAAACTCCCTTCGCGCCCGAGAAAGACAGCCCAATGTGTCGGTGAGAGATGTGTTGGCTCGGTTAGACCTTGATTACATGTCCCAAATACAGGGAATCTTCGATATGAAGTACCCTCGGTATAACGTGCTTTCGATTTCACGTCACTGGATATAATGTACATTTTACCTCGATATTAGATACACATTTTCAAAGTGTAAAAGAATAATTTTTTAAATATTTTTTTCTGAAAGAACAATAAAATATCTGTATTATGATACTAGAACATGTTTCGTACCAATCCCGAAATACAACTGGTTTCTTGATTCCGGATTCTAAATGAATCAAGCTTTAATCAACAGTACGAAGGAAAACATCATTATTCATCAACCTTACCCAAACAGTAACATAATAAAGTAATACAAGCTACGTTTCTGAGTTCTTTATTATGCTTCGATATAACGAACAATTCGATACAACGTACAATTTTGAATGTGAAATGTACATTATATCGCAGTTACCCTATATATGTTTTCCTTAAAACTATCGATCTTCGTGTGTAATTGTCGCTATATCCTTATACCCTCCTTCTCTTTCATTGCGAGCAATTGGCACCCTTGCTATAAACAGTAAAATAAGTTGAAACGTAAATGTTCAATAGATATACGAATAGATTTAAGAATTGAGTGTGTTCTCAACATTGTAACAATTCCCTTATATCCCATTCTTTTCCTCAAAAATATGTCACCCTTCTAAACTCGAGTCCACCTCGAGTAATCGTTTTCTACCTTAACAGTTCGGCTGAAAAGTTTATAAGATAACACAGTAAAACTATTTTTTTGCAAAATTTAATTTTATGCCTTCGAGGGCGATACAGCGTTTGTAGCGATCTTGCATTTTACGATACCATTTTTATAGTACTCTTTCGGTTTTTCATCAAAATAGGCCTCAGTTTCGGTAATCACTTCATCATCGGAATTTCTTGCCAGTGAATATTCTCTTCAGGTCTGCGAACAGAAAATAGTCGCTGGGGGCCAGATTTGAAGAATACGTTGGATGCGGAAGCAATTCGAAGCCCAATTAATGCAATTACACACGAAATTCGGATTTTTCAATTTTTTTCACAATAACAAAAGTTGCTTCACTCTCAATGCTTTAACTCACGAACCAATCGACCGATTGCTGTCAAATTTTGACGCGTATCCATTGAATGATGATGCTTTGTGATAGTCAAGTAGATTTTTGCAAAAGGCGCCATCTAGACGTCAACCTTATGATCTTTTCAGCCGAACTGTTACTAACCATAGAGTTAGGAAAATTGTTTATATATAGTTTTATAATAACTTCGTCGTTGTTGAAATTCGACCATATGCGCAGAAGGATTTTTCCAATAACATACGGGTGTAGGCTGATAAATAATACACATACACGCTTGTAGAAAACGAACAAAACCAAATAGCAAGGTTGGGTAAAAAACAAATCTTAACCTTCAAAACATGTATTATTTTTTCAACCTTTTAAGCATTAAACATTTCTCCCAACGTGTAATAAGTTTTTTCATACCATCACTGATAAATTCATCCGACTTTTCTGGAATCCAGGACGGGATAGCTGCTATCACCTCATTGTCAGAGCTGTAATGTTTATCCTCAAGGTCTCTCTCTCTAGTAGAGGAAGAAAATCGCAAGACACAAGATCGGGGGAATACGGGGAATGAGTGGAATTAATTCAAACTTCAGGTTTTTCAGAGTCTCAGTTGCACGCGAAGTGTGTGAACGAGCGTTGTCGTGTTGCAATATTATTGGAGCTAGGTAATCCGCTATCAAGACAAACTCGACGTTGGAGGTGTTCCAGTGTCTGTATATACTGTATATTCGACGACTTTCACTTGATACTCATATTGATGGGGTTTTTAAAAAAATATATTTATGGCGCCATTTTGTGGTGGCGGTCATTTTGAATTTTCATTTATCAAAAATAACTGCAAGTCAAGCCCTTTCATTTGATATTCATTTTGATGGGGTTTTGAAAAAAATATATGGCGCCATTTTGTGGTGGCAGTCATATTGTATTTACATTTTTTTCATAAATAACTGTGTTCTACTAGTCAAGCCCGTTTCGTTTGATAGCAATATTGATGGGGTTTCGAAAAAAATATAAATGGCGCCATTTTGTGGTGGCGGCCATTTTGGATTTGCATTCTTCATAAATAACTGTGTTCTACTAATCAAGCCCTTTCATTTGATACCCATATTGATGGGATTTTGAGAAAATATGCAGTCCACCATTTTTTGGGTTCTCAAGTTCTATTGTTTTATAATGATAGCGGAGATAAAGTTGTGTAGACAAGAAGGGGGTAAAATTTCTATTATTAATTTCGTCGCCTAGCGCGATTCGGATGTTTTTTCTTGCGGGGCTAAAATAGTCTGACGGTACGCTAGTAATCAGAAAAATAAACGGGGAACAATAATTATTTTTACTTTTGAAAAACCAGCACTGAATCGATCCACTGCATACAAACATACAAACAGGGCAAGCAACAGAACCGTTTAGTAGAAATAGGGATTTGAATCTGTGCACTGAAACATACCTTTCGTAGTCCTCCTTATTCCACGCGGCGAGTGACATGACATAGCAAAGTTTCTCGTTTCATTGTGGAAGCTACCTTACTTTTCAACTTCTTTTTGATACCCAAGTCGATAACATATGAGGATACGACTTCAAATCTTACTTAGTGACAAACTGTCACGCCATTCGCCTACGGGAATGCAGTGATTTGAGCCATCTCACCTCATTCGCCGCGCGGAATAAAGGGGAGTAAGTGTACCAAATGTGCCATTTGGGCCATTTGTGCCATTTGTGCCATTTGTGCCATTTGTGTCATTTGTGCCATTTGTGCCATTTGTGCCATTTGTGCCATTTGTGCCATTTGTGCCATTTGTGCCATTTGTGCCATTTGTGCCATTTGTGCCATTTGTGCCATTTGTTCCATTTGTGCCATTGGCACACGCATATTACAGCAGACGCACGTCATTCGACGGAATCCAATGTACTCCTCATCATTGCGCAAACTGATCACTACAAATGTCAGAATGGAGGCATGTGGAGACGAGGAAAGACGTGTTTGAAACCGAAAACATAAAATATACAGTGACTCGAACCAGTAATCGTACTCATAGTGTCATATGAGAGTTAAAAGGTTTGATATCTGTTTTCGGAATAATGGTTTTCATTTCTCTACAAATGGCGAATGTATATGCTAATGTATGAAAATAAAAATAGAATGTTGCGATAGCTTGTTTTCGACTTTCAAAAGAAGCGAGAAGAGATCTGCATGGTGGAGTACGATTACGGGTTTGAGTCACTGTAGCTGCCGCGCGCTCGTGGCGAACGCTTGATTGATCCTAGCGATCACGCGAAGTTCGCGAGCAAGTGGAAAACACAGAAAATAAAACCGATTGGAGCGACAAAGGGGCCACTTCAACTCGACAAACTTTGTTGCGGTCGACTTTGACGCATCGTCGTACTTTCTGATAATTAGCGACAGCCACTCACTTTGCTTTTGTATGATTTAGCGGTGCGAGAGGAAGGCAGGAGGAGGAAGGGTGCGGGGGATGTAGGCAACACGCGCAATTCGTATCAAATCTCGCGATCTCTTACGCCTCGTTAACAGATTCCGACTGTCCTCCAGGGCCTCGTGTGAGCACCCGGTAGTGACGGTGGTAATCGCCGCGAATAAGTCCCCAAGTCGCGCTATTGCCAGGCGGGGGAAGCCAGCTATCAGCAACGGTTCAGCGGCAAACGTATTTAAAGTGTGTTACTTTGTAGTTAATTGAATTATACACTGTCGGCTAAGTTTGCTCGTGGTTCTGAGTGCTGTTTTAGCGCTGTTCGACTATGCTTACAAAGTGTACGTGTGTCTCGTGAGAAATCGCTTTGCCAGATGACGGATAACGTCTGATTAGTGTACCGACGAGATAGACGAGATATGAGAGGCAAGTGCTGGAAACAGGTTCTCCTCATTGCTGTTTTGCATGTTGAAATTTACACCTAATTGCGCGGAATGTTTTGATCGATAACATATGAAATGATGAAAACTGATCGTATCCATACAATTATCAACGTTGAAGCTTCCTCACAATAGTTCTTGCGAATACAAGTTCCGTACTCTTTATTCTGTTTATTCTGGTAATCATAGATCTTCAGGAGGCTCTCGTGATGAAGTGATTGAACTCACACATGTCATGGTGGATGTTTTAGATGTCCGGAACAATCTCGATTTGATGAAGCAACTCTAATTAATTTTAAGCTAACCAGTTACCTTACTGTTTTGGTTAATTACAAGGAATTGGGTATACTGAGTTGTACATACTATTTACCAAATTTTAGCGGAACAAAGGGCCTGGCCGGGTAAGGGAGTAAAAAGTGCCCCCAAACCAAATCATCAACTGTATGGCAAACATTGTATAGGATATTAAAAAAGAAATTTTGGCGGTTTAATTGAACATTTATGTGGTTTAACATAAGATCTATTGTGAAAAACGTACTTTTTCGATTATTTCACGCTTCGAAGTAAAAATTTGTAAAAAATACTGAATGTGCATCTTACTACGGTGTATCAAGAAAAATTATCAAAAAAAAAATCATCAAAAATTTAAGTACTAAAACATATTGAAATTTAAAAAAATAAAATTTTGGGATTTAGAGACTCAGTACTATTCTAATTTATATTTAAATGTTCCTACGGCTTTTCTAAATATGTGTGATTTTTTCAGATTTTTTCAGTGTTGCGCGGCACAAAATTTTTTTTTATATTTCCGAAGATTCTGGTTGACTAAGTGAGTAAAAAGTTCCCCAAACCAAATCACCCACTGTATGGAAAATATTGTATAGGGTACTAAATAAAACATTTTGGCAGTAGTACCAGATATTTGAGTCCTTATATGGTACACCATAGGATCTATGGTGGATCACCTTTTCGTTTTTTTCACGCCATTCTCAATAGCTGTGAGACAAAAATATGAAAAAAATACTAAAGTACATTCTACTAAGGTGTATCGGTCAATATTTTCATACAATTTTTTCATCATCGAGTACTAAAAAATTCTTTAAATCAATTTTTATTTTTATTTTAAATTAAATTACTGCTCTATTATTTTTTTAAGTTTTGTTTTTCATATGTCTAAATTTTGTCTGTATATTTAGAGCATTGCGCTGTATAAAGACTTTTTTTCGTATATTAATATATATGAGATTATCTTTACGTTGGATTTAGTTGGTTTTCCAAATTCATAGGAGTCAGCAGTACGATGGAGCTCTGTGAGAAAAAAAAGTCCTTGTAGAAAGATCATTCGGATTCATGAGAAGAACACTTAAAAAATCCGAATTATTTTAATTTTTTATTTTAATCTTACAATTGAAAACCACAATTTTTTCAAAATTTTCATATTTTTTTAGTACTTAAATTTTTGATGAATTTTTTTTTTGATAATTTTTCTTGATACACCGTAGTAAGATGCACATTCAGTACACTGGAGTCGCTTTTTACGAGGGGGATACGTGCCGCGTAAATTCCGAAATCCGCGTAAATTCCCAAATCCGCGTAAACAAAAACCGCGTAAATCCCAAAATCCGCGTAAAAAAACGGGTAATTTTCAAAATCCGTATAAAGATCTAAAAACAGTGAATTATTAGTTTAAAATGCAACCCATATTCTAACAATTGATTACCTGATTTTTGATGCATGCTACAATCATGCAATCTGTATCTTCTTTTATTTCTCAGCTACTATTCAGTGATACAATAAAGGGTGTGTCACATCAAATTGCATCACGGAAAAAACGCTGTAGAAATTCGCCCAGTAGACCGATCCTTTTGAAAATTTTAGACAGTAAAATAAAAACTAATAAACAACTTTTGGCATTTTCTTTTTATTCATACTTCGAGCCCAAGCCCGTATGCTCGCATCTTCCTCTTTACCCCGTCCATAAGGTTCTGTACAACGTCAGGTTGTAGTTTTTTTTGAACAGAAATCCATTTTCTCTTGAAGTCCGCCTCCGATTTGACAACTTTTGGGTTCTTCCGGAGGGCCTGCTTCATAATCGCCCAATATTTCTCTATTGGGCGAAGCTCCGGCGCGTTGGGCGGGTTCATTTCCTTTGGCACGAAGGCGACCCCGTTGGCTTCGTACCACTCCAACACGTCCTTTGAATAGTGGCACGAAGCGAGATCCGGCCAGAAGATGGTCGGGCCCTCGTGCTGCTTCAATAGTGGTAGTAAGCGCTTCTGTAGGCACTCCTTAAGGTAAACCTGCCCGTTTACCGTGCCGGCCATCACGAAGGGGGCGCTCCGCTTTCCGCAAGAGCAGATCGCTTGCCACACCATGTACTTTTTGGCAAACTTGGATAGTTTCTGCTTGCGAATCTCCTCCGGAACGCTGAATTTGTCCTCTGCGGAGAAGAACAACAGGCCCGGCAGCTGACGAAAGTCCGCTTTGACGTAGGTTTCGTCGTCCATTACGCGCAGGATTAATTCACGACGCTCTTTTTCGTTCGACGACATTTTTCCAAATTTACGAAAAATTGACAGTGAAGCATGGCCAACGTGATCTATACACTCTTATCTGATTATAAGCGAAAGCTGAAGATATAATTCCTAAAAATTAAATTTCTACAGCGTTTTTTCCGTGATGCAATTTGATGTGACACACCCTTTACAAACTTATTTCGTGAAAAGTCACATCAATTAGCATATTAAATTTTTACGCGGTTGATGCGTACCGCGTAAAAAAACGAAAAAAACGCGTGAATTTCGAAATCCGTGTAAATTCCGTGTAAATTCCGGAATCCGCGTATAAAAAAAACGCGTAAATTCTGAAAACCGCGCATGAAAAAAAAAACGCCTAAAAAGTGACTTCAGTGTATTTTTTCAAATTTTTATCTCAAAGCTTTTGAGGATGGTGTGAAATAATCGAAAAAGTACGTTTTTCACTATAGATCTTATGCTAAACCACATAGGTGTTCAAATAAACCGCCAAAATTAAAACCGTGTAAATTCCGGAATCCGCGTATAAAAAAAATCGTAAATTCTGAAAACCGCGTATGAAAAAAAACGCCTAAAAAGTGACTTCAGTGTATTTTTTTCAAATTTTTATCTCAAAGCTTTTGAGGATGGTGTGAAATAATCGAAAAAGTACGTTTTTCACTATAGATCTTATGTTAAACCACATAGGTGTTCAAATAAACCGCCAAAATTTTAATATCCTATACAATATTTGCCATACATTTGATGATTTTGTTGTGAAATAGTTTTAGTGTCACTATTCAAACTATTACTATAACTATTTTCGCTGCGAATTAAAATCCGGAAGGTTTGCATACCAATCGAATCGGAAGTTCACTTAAATGATGGTCCCATCTCATACCCCTACAATGGTTTGACCAAGACGATTCGTCATTAAGATAATATTAGGTTGAGGAAAAAGTGAAGGTCAACAAAGAGCAAATTCGACACATGTTACACTATTGCTTTCATAAATGTGAAAATGCAAGCCAGGCCGCTTCCTGAGTGATAAGAAAATGGGATCAAGAGAAGACTGTAAAAATATATTGCTAGAGTTTTTCGTCAATCAGGACCAAGACCTCTATGGTAGAGACATTATGGAGCTACCATTGAAACGGCAACAAATTTTACGACAAGACGGTGCATATTTGACCCAAATCGGACAATCCGAAGCATATTAAAAATAGTTTTGAATTTTATCCACCATAGATAGCTGTCTCGCGTTATATCGATCAAACAGTTTAAAGTTTCACATTAAACAAAATCTTTTGTTGTTTTTTGTTTGCTCCATTCAGTTGTGAGTCACAGGGTGTTAACAATGGAAGTCAACAAAGAGAAAATTCGTTACATTTTACACTTCTTCTTTTAAAATGGTGAAAATGCCAGCCAGACTGCTGAAATTGTGAATGGTGTTTATGATGCCGATATTATAACAGCTAAATCCTTGAAATTCTTTTTTTTTATTTTCTTCAGTTTTTTTGTGCAATACATTCATTTAATTCAGATCTCTACTGTCAACAACTGGACCGTTTGAAGCCTGCGATTGGCCAGAATCGCTCAGAATTGGCCACAAATGATGTTGATGATGATGATGATGATGATGATGGTCCCGCCTCCTTCCCGTACAGAGGTTTGAGCAAGACGAGTTATCTAAAAGATAATTTATTTATTTTTTCTCAACATTGAAATCAGTTTAGCAAACACAAAAAAAAAAAGAAGAAAAGGGGTTATGTTCAATCAGGACAACGCAAGGCCACACATGTCTATAGTGTAGCCGGGAGCTTGATTGGGATATTTTAATGCATCCATCTTATAGTGCGGACCTAACACCAGCCGATTACTACCTCTTCTCGCATTGCAAAACGTCCTGAGTGATAAGAAATTGGGATCAAGAGAATATTGCAAAAATCTATTGCTAGAGTTTTTCGCCAACAAGGCCAAAAGCTTCTATGAAAGAGGCATTATGTAGCTACCTTTAGAATGGCAACAAATTTTACAATAAAACGGTGCACATTTGACCCGAATCGGACAATCCGAAGCATATTAAATAATGTTTTGAATTTAATGCAAAAATAATGTATTTCTTTTTTTCTAACCTAACATTAAAATTGAATAATGCACATGAAAACTCAGTGTGCAAAATAAAACGGAATAGTTCTGTTGCAGACATAAATTGACAAAGGAGTGTATCGAAAAGTAGTCTTAAACATTTAACACTCTTTTCGGTGTACCAATTGTGCTGAATTTTGTTTTCAGTTCCCAAATCAATCCGCGATATTTCGAAAACAATTTTATGACCGCCACTTAATGACTTGTATTTCGATTTTTGACATGTAAACAAAGCGTGCTCTGATTGATTACACGAAACACAAACGGGTGAACTTTTTTTGTCGTTTGAACCAAGATGCAGGAACGATAGGTGTTCCGTTCTTGACACTTTCATGACAAGACGTGAGACGAGTAGCGAGACGTAGATTTCAAAATTATTTACTTTTTGTTTGGTTGTGTGGCTATGGTTTCATATCAACTCGCTGAGGAGAATAACTGAAGGAAAAAATAAGCAAATATATACTCGTGAAAAATAGTGTACTCTCTTAATCTTATTTATATCTCATATCTCAGCAGTATTGTCACGGTGTTCACAAAACAAAAACACACAGAATTCAATGCTCCGGATTTTCCTTGATTAAAACATCCAACGCAACTGGTTGCTTTCCTGTAACTTGTGGCAACTTAACAACTCAAAAGACAACTAATTTGAAAAGTAAACACGAACCTGTTGCAATCATTGTCAACCTCCTTTTTCTCTAGCCTTCATGCAAAACCAATGTAACATCCCTTTCTGGATCTTCTGGATCTGGTAATCTCCTTTCCGGTATATGCAGAGCATTCTCCTCCCCCCTGAGCGAAATCAGTGGAGCTACAATCAGCGTTATTTTTTGTCACCATAGCCGTAAGCTGATAGTACTCTTTTCCTCACCGATGGGAGCCAAACAGAAGTACATCTTGCTTGGAAAGATAGGCATTGATTGCGCGGCTAGAAGCGGAAAGACATACTAAAAACATCCTTCTGTACTGTTATGATTCGACCGCTTATTGTAGATATCTGAAAAAATAGAAGCAATTATGGGAAATTGTTATAATAGAAATCCAGAAAATTCCCTAGCTACAGTGAAACGCGAGCATCTATTTTGCCAACGAATGCATTTGTCACCAAAAGATACGATTTGTTTTGTAAACAAATTTGTTTTTTCACGAGCAATGGCCGAACAGCAATTTTGACATTGCGGTCCACCTATAGAACAACGCCTTGGTTTGAACGTGATTTTTTTCAGTTTTATTTTGATGTTTAAAAGTTTAAGACTACTTTTCGATACACTCCTTATCATTATAACATCAGGAAATAGGCATAAAACTGAAAAAAATATCCCAAGTCAAGTAAATTTCCAATCCGGAAAGATCCTTGAATGATCGGGAATTGAACCCAATATCTTCTCAGTTCTCCAGAGGATATCTCTAGTGGAAACTCCACTAGAGACATCCTCTGAGAACTGCCACCGTACAGGAAAAAAGCTTACGAGCAGTGTTGC
This sequence comes from Toxorhynchites rutilus septentrionalis, assembly GCF_029784135.1. NCBI lineage: Eukaryota > Metazoa > Arthropoda > Insecta > Diptera > Culicidae > Toxorhynchites > Toxorhynchites rutilus. Next base: position 267,591,151 of record NC_073745.1, read on the forward strand.
CTCACGTACAGATTTATCTGGAAAGGTACATATTTATCGTTATTTTTGGTACAGATTCTGTACGGTACAGGGTACAGATATTCGTCAAAAAGTACAGGTTGGTATAGTTTTTTTACACGTGTGAAATTTATTATATTTGAACCAAGTAACATTAAGGTACATGACGACTTTTACGCCGCAGTATCGCTTGGTACTGCTGATCATAAAAATTGGGTGGGTTATATCTATGATACAACCGCAAGGCTGACGTGGGACTACCTTAGCTTAGCAATCATTTGTTTGTATTGATTAAATTTTTGATTGAATGAAACAATTTCCGAATTCAATTGAATCCAATATATTTGCTTTGTGAGTAAAAAGATTGTATAATGCCATGTAAGGTCAATTCATGAATTGTGATAGATTTATTCATTCATTTTCGTCAAACAAATGTAGGCTACATACTTATGTATTAATGATGCAATGTTTTCTCAAGTTAAATATTATTCCTACAGTACATGTTTCATGATTATGTTCTTCGTTACAAGTAAATTTAATGACAGTCCTTTTACGTTTGATATGATGACACCTTGGTTTAGAAGTCTGTACTAGGTAAACACATTTCAGTCGGAACAAAAATGACCCCGACTTGCATGTGTTTGCAATGCCAATTCCCCCACGCTCCATGCCAATTTCCCTACACTCGATGAATTTGAAGTCTGTGTTAGAGAAACACATTTCAGTCGGAACAAAAATACCCTCGACTTCCATGTATTTGCAATGCCGATTTCTCCAACGCTGCTTGGTTATGATGACTGTGTTAGGGAAACCGTAAATCGGGCCAATCAAAACGAGGCAGTTAGGGCGTTTAGATAACGCTTAACATTTTACAGTTATTCAATTGTTTATCTAATGAAAAATAACATTTTATTAATTGCGATAGAAGCGTAGAAATATTCCCTATCAGTTGATGTAAACATCTTTCCGATCCAGTAAGAAATGTACGAGTTATAAGCATTTGGAATCTTTCATTTTTTCCTGCATGTTCTGTGTTTAGGTTTTCATTTTACCTCCGGTTAGTAGTCCCACGTCAAAAGCATTCATATCTTTTCAAAGTCTCTATAATTCAAGCCGTGATCGTCATTATTCGGGTCACAGTCTCGCTTCATCTAGCCATCAACAGTATTTCTGAACTCCATGAACGGAAGTGACGAGTCCAGCTCGTCATAAACTGTCCTGAACAAACTGACGTTATGACGTTAAATGACAGATATGGCTGAAAGAATGAGGGATATCTTATGAGAAAGTTATAATGACAGTGTTGAATTGAGTGAATATGAACAGTAAGTTTCTATTTTAATCCCGCTTAAAACTAACAAAATTAATCGTCTGCCAGAGCAGTGCTGACTGAATTTGAATTGTCGTTCAAGGGGTTAATTTTGATGTCAGATACAACTGTTTGCCCGATTCAAAGGAAGAATGGATGATAGATATCGCACTAAGTTGTGCAATTTATGTAATATAAAGTACATTCGCTGAAAAGTCCCGGGATCTTTCAACAGATGGCGCAACTAAAAAATGAACAAGATTAATTTCGAGAGGTTCATCAGCCACTAGCTTATGTGTCATAACATTTCGTTTTTTTGTTCGCAAACTAAAGTTGTTTGAGTGTCACTACTTGAGCATTCATATATAAAATGGAAAAAACAGGAATATCGTATTTTGATCAAACATTGTTTTTTATGGGAAAAACTTCTGAACAATCAACGCAGTGGTTGACGAAATGTGATTCCACTTCTGTTCCTTCGAGAACAACAATTCATCGGTGGTTTAGTGAATTAAAAATGGGCCGTGCAAGCACCACAAATGCACCTCGCTCTGGAAGTCAAGAGAGGCTACGAATCCAGAAATCGTAAAACAAGTGCAGCGACTCGTTTGGAACGATTGTAAAGTGAAGTTACGCGATTTCAAAAGAACGAGTGGAATACATTTTGCACGTCATTTTGAACATGAAAAAGTTATCCGCGCGATAGGTGCCGCGTTTGCTGACCTTCGACCAAACCCTGCGGCGCGTTGATGATGATTCAACAGCTTGGCGTTGGTTTGGCGTTGTTGAAGCGTATTCGAGTGGACTTCTTTCGACGTTATGTGACAATGGATGAAACGTGGATCCATTACCACACTATTGAGTCCGATAGGCAGTCTGCAGAGTGGCACTGAGGCATATTTCGAAGACTTAGACTTTCCGTACTACATAACGGGAATCGAAATGCTGGAAACTCGCTATGTTAAGTGTATTGAACTCGAAGTAAACTATGTTGAGAAATAAATACAGCTTTGTCCAAAAAATGATTGTTTTCATTAAAAATCCCGGGACTTTTCAACCCATGTACACTCTGTCCAATTTCTATAAGACCAGGTGATGATCTGACTGCTTTGTGCCATTGTAAACAAACAAAGCTTCAACTTATATTCTAGTGTATTTGTATTGATGACTACTATACACTGCATGATTTTCATATGTGTGTGTGCAAGCGCTGAGCGTAAACCAAAGGTTTTGTATTTTTCAAGTGTCAAGTTTCTATAAGACCAGTTACATTTTTCTGTTGTTTTTGTTGTTTTGATAAATAAATCTGGAAAATGCCGAAGGGAAAAGTGCTCACGGAGAGATAAGAAAGACAAATCAATGCCTTTCACCAAGAAAATGTTGATATCAGAGAAATTTCTCGTTGGATTGGACGATCCCAACAAGTAGTGCTTAATTATTTGACGAGTCCTCAAGGATACGGTAAGAAGGAGAAAGCTCCACGTAAATGAAAGCTCTCTGACCGGAATAAGCGGGAAATAGCTAGAACTGCTTCGAATACCTAAAAATCGCTTATGGAAATAAAGCATTAATTCAATTTAAATGTTTCTCGGGTGACAATTCGTCAAGTTTTAGTAAAAAAATCCTCATCACAGGTTTAAAAGGTTAAAGCTCCTAATCTTACACCATCTCACATCGGAAGACGTCTTAGTTTTGCCAAAGCTCACATGAACCAACAGTGGAACATGGTATGTTGTGACAAGGGTTGTTTTCAAAAGAATACATTTTGCTATATACCATAACGAAAAGTTCTTCAATGTATAGGTCATCTTCACTGACGAAAACATATTCAATTAGGATGGTTCTGATGGTTTCAACGGGTTTCAACGGCGTGGATATCGTCACAACCAATTCACATATCATATCGTATTCATATCCGCGAGGAAGCTTTTTTTTTTGTCTTTATTTAAGAGATTTTCAGTCGTAGACTGGTTCGTCTCTGTATTAAGCGAGGAAACTAAGCAATAGATTAAGGACCAATAACTTAATTTTTTGGCTTGAATAAGAGATAGTCGCTAGGGGCGAGGTCTGGGTAGTAAGGAGGATGCTCGAACACAGTACATTTGAATCTTTTCAATTGCTCTTGAGTTACGCGAGCAGCGTAGATGAGGAACACTCCTTTCATCAATAAACCTGGCCTTTTGTACTTAATCGCGTTTCTTAATCGGTCCAAAACTTCGCAATAGTTCGGTGATGAAACAGGCGTTCGGCGTTCAATACCTCCATTTGTTTCGCCCTTCCCAGTGAGATGAATAATATCTCGTCCGTCGCCGTGTCACATGTGAAATAGCCCACACCGCCTCCAGCTTTAATTACCTTCTTCCGGTCTACCGCTTCGCAATCACGTTCCCACTGAATACTCCGACGGTCATTTTTTTGTTCGTCGTTTTTTCTCTGTTGCTCAGATTCGCGTTCATACGCCGGTGCGGTGGCGTTGTTGCCGCTTCATGGAACAATACTGGAATTTGATTCTCGTGTGGCGCCGCCACCGGCGCCGCTTCCCTCTATCCATCACAAAATGGCACGTTTTCATGCGAATACCACAGCGGACAGCGGACGGAAAACAGTCGCTTTATCTCAAAATCGGACATGGCACGGTTGCACGCGCCACCGTCATAATTATTATGGCGCACTTAGCGACGGACGCGCGTCGGTGCGCCGATACGCGATATGGTGTGATAGTAAATAAAACAATAACAAGTGCCCGCCGGTGGGACTTTCCCGTGCCGTGGTGACAATTCGATGTTTGCCACCGGTGCGCTCTTCTAATCTTCGATAAGCGGAAAGAACACAGGCATTCCACCCAACCACCTGAAGCTAGCGACAATTGATGACCGTAAAACAAGGTCAGCAGTGCGCTGTCACATTTATCACACTCGAGTTCGAATCGGTGACTACGATATCACACAAAAAAGGCGCCTGCATGAGGTACCTTTTGTTGCAATCAGAACTGGGAGAATTTCTCGTGCGAGAAAAATATCTGCAGGGTGATTCCAGATGGAATCCATGTTTCTTTAATAAACCAAATTTCGATGTTCACAGTTATAATTAGGAACGTGACAATTAATTTCGAACTGGATAGTTGTAAAACATTTCTCACTGTGTTTTGTTTTTATCGCTAGAAAAAAAATTAACCTGACACGTGCGCCTAACATTGTTGACGCAATGAAATGGCGTTTTTTGTTATCTTGGAAAAATAATTTTTGATTAAAACTCTATTGAGCTCTAAGCTTAAAGATACGTGTCCTATCAGTGCAAGCAAAAAATAATTCAATGGATTAATCAATTATGGGTCCAAAAATACCTTGACTGGATCACAAACTAAACTAACTAAACTGAATCACTGAAGCAGGATTGCCACATATACAGAATATTCTGTATTTTACAGATTTTCAGAATTTACAGTTTTCTTTTAAATTCAATTTTAAATATTAAATTTATTACAGTGCATACATAGATACCTTGATTTATGAAAAAAAGTTGGACGCAACGCAACGAGATGGCTTTCGTTGGAGGCAGTTATTAAGCGAAATCTTGAGCGATTTGAAGAGCTTAAACTATTATTTTTCGTTCCAAGCTATGTATGACCATAATCTATCCGCCAATCGTATATTGACTCATTTAAACAAACATATGATTAAACCGATTATACCGTTCCTAAACTTTGTTCTACCGCTGATCAATAATGCCAATCGCTGCTTTCAATAAGAAAGTTCTCAATTTTCCAAACTTTATAATGAGAGAAGACTGTTATTGTTGATCATGTTGGGAACCTTATGTTTGGAGAGCTACGTGCAACGATTCGTTGATGCTGATCTTGATGTGAATGATTTTGAAGACTTTCTGAGGAAGCCCGATGATGTTTGCATTAGTATTGAAGCAGAAGAAGCTGAAATAGGATTGAGTGCTGAGAAGTTGATCTTCAAATCGATTTGTCGTTACTTCTATATTGAACTCGTGAAACATAGTTGCTGCCTTGATGAACCCTCAAAATTTCGTCAAGGTACCAAACCTTAATGATTTAATGCTACAATTTTATCAATTCGTTGGAACAGGTAATAAAAAAGGCTTGGGTTACGAATTTAGGCTACTCAAGTCGGATTTTATGGGGCAAACATTGAGTGACTCGGATATAACTTGGTCCCAGCTGGTGAATGTCAAAAGGCGTGATAGGAAATTTTTGTATCCATTGCTAAGGTCGTTTGTAAGGCATTTTTTGCGGCTCCGCAAAGCTTATGCGATTGAGTCTGGAAGAACTGGAAGAAAAGACATTTGATGACATTCATCAGTATGTGTTGAGCTAATATTTTTGCTTTACAGTGCCAACAGAACAAAGTCCGGAAATCGGTTGGTTCCCACAATTGTGTCGCCTAGTTGCCAACTCCACAAGTTTGAGAAATACGTTTTTTCGGTTTTTTAGACCTTAGATACATTTTCCACTTATTGGTAGTGAGAAACAGCACCAATATCTATCAATTCCCTTTAAAACAAGCGTTTGAAAATCATGATGTGCTGCAAAACAGGTGGCATGATGCTACAGAAAATCGCCATAAATAAGACAAATAAGCTCAAAGTGAAAATAAACTTTTATTTCAATTTTTTTCCTCTAACTTTCCGATACAGATCTTTTATGCAGATTTTTTGACTAAAAATACAGATGTACAGTTTTTTTCAGAAATTTTTACAGGATTAAATGTGGCAACCCTGCACTGAAGCCTCATGTGTCATTCTAACTGGATTCACGACTCTTCAGAAAATTGTACGGAAAAGTCTCATTTCTGATTAGAATTAGGGATAATGGGTAATTCACATAAACAATCGTAATGGTTCAACAAGATAAGTTTCATGTGAACCGAAGAGAAAAAGATATCGAATGTGTGAATATGTGGAATGCTGATTGGAACAATGGAAAGAAAGAATTTTAAGCTCGTGAGTAATCCCCCCCGTAAATGATTATACGCTTTTCCGATATTCTCAGATTTTTTATTTACTTTACACAAACGTTGGCGGCTACTCAAAATCACAATCATCACATGATCAATTTTAATTTAGATTAATTCTTGTTAGTGCTTTTTTCATAAAAAATCATACCTCGAAAGCCAGCTGTCTGATCGAAATTTGATGAGAGAATTGTTGGACTAATATTCGGAGAAAATAGAAATTTAATTACACAGACCAACAGCAAGAAATGGAATCTATTATCATGGAAACTATAATACCTATAGTTAAAGACAGTATTGTCTGAATACATTTTTGTAAGCTACAATGAATAGAGGAAGTGCGGGACAGTGGACAGGTGGTAAATTGGTATAGTTACATTTTGAATTTCGAATTTCTGTTGATGAGAACCCGTTCTACATGTCATTCTATAATATTTAAACCACCCTAAGACAATGAATACCAATCAAAAGTTGAAAAGGTGAACAAAAACTGAAAATCATACATGTTTCCGCGTGGATGTAATTTGAGCGGCTTCGATATTAAGTATTTTGAGTGGTTCAATATCTTCACTGATGGTTATAATACAGTTTGTGAGATTACAGAGAAGTGATATTAGGTATGTACGACAAAGTAAATTCATTTGTAGTGGTAAATTTAAATTATTAAAAAAAATATGTACTGGTGGGGCGAAATGGACATTTATGTGTTGTGATCACATCCACTACATGGTGGGAAGTGATGGAAAGACTATTCAACTCTTTTGACGTAGAACTAAGTATTTCATTAAGGGTGCCAAATCAGAAAACAGGTCACGTTTTTTATGAAATAAAGTTAACGGTAATAACTATTTTTGGCGCGAACGGATTTTGGCGATTTACATACCAAACGAATAGGAAATTCCCTAAGATTTAGGGCATCATCAAGCTAGGCTATCGTCAGCTCACCAAGGAAATAAATGTTCTGGAATTTTGTCTGTGATTTGGTTTCGCATGACGGTAGCAAAACTCTCTCCACAAAGGATGACAGCTAAGCTGATCTAGACTGGCAATATTAACAAAAAGGGTTGTTGTGAAAAGCGCAAAACGGAGATAAGTGTGTGCATATTTAATTGCTTCAAGCCATCGATATATGGATATTTGTGTGTGTACATGCGTGCGTTTAACGTATTGCGCTGTTGCGGGTGAACATGTCGATCCGAACGTGGCGACAAGAATGGTTAATTTCTAAAATTTCGTAGCGTTATAAAATAATATTCGCAGTTATAAACAAGCGACTTGAATTAAACTACAGCGTAGTTCTACGTCAACAATGCGGTCGTGTCTTGGACACAATCTCCTACAATTTTTTCGCTTGCTTTCTCTATTCTGTATCAGTTGCTGGACGAACAAACGACGAGAGAGAACAGAATTAACCCTCTCGTGAGCGATAAATCTCTACGCTTCGTATATTACAAACCTATCCATATTCCCCCTACTATATGTCCATATTACCCGCATCGAAAAAACTTGTTGTACTTTTCGGTCTACTTTAATTTCAGTGAAAAAAATTGAAAAGTACTTTTTTGTAAACATTTGATGGATTAATTCGAAAAACAGTATATTGAACTGCAAAAAACTGCATTGAAATTTTGGAAATTATGAGTTCCCAAAGATATAATTGAAGCTCTTCACTCCTTTCACTTCCCCTACAGCTTAGCGTAGCTTTGGTAAATGTGTAATATATTATCTTCTAAATAGCTGAGATAGTTTACGAGATTATTATGTTATCAAAGTTCTGATGGAATTTCATAATTATTTTTTAGGAAGATAGAACAGTAAACTGAAATAAAACACATATTAATGGTGTCATTAATAGCATGAATTTGGGTTTATTGAAACGATAATTGCATCACTGAAAAAGCGCTGAAGATAATCACCCATTGGGTATTTTCTCTTGAAAATTTGGGTAGAAGTAGTTCAGAGTATATTGTTTACACTGTCCCAAACACAGACTTCAAAACCAAGCAGCGTTGAAGAAATCGGGATCGCAAACACATGAAAGCAGGGGGAGTTTTTGTTCCCACCAAAATATGTTCCCTAACAGAGATTTCAAAACTAAGGTGCCTGGAGGAAATCGGCATAGCAAATTCATGCAAGTCGGGGGTATTTTTGTTCCTACTGAAATGTGTTTCCTTAACACAGACTTCAAATCCATGGAGCGTCGGGAAATTGACATTGCAAATTCATGCAAGTCGGGGGCACTTTTGTTCCGACTGAAATGCGCCTTCAAATCCATGGAGCGTGAGGAAATTGGCATTACAGATACTTGCAAGTCGGGGGTATTTTTGTTCCGACTGAAATAGACTTCAGAATCTAGGTGTCTGGGGAAATTGGCATTACAAATTCATGCAGGTCGGGGAGCATTTTTGATCCGACTGAAATGTTTTCCCTAACACAAACTTCGGAACCAAGGTTACTGGGGAAATCGGCATTGCAAATACATGCAAGTCGGGAACATTTTTGTTTCGACTGAATTGTGTTTGCCTAACGCGGACTTCAAATCCAAGGTTTCTGGGGAAATCGGCTTTGCAAATAAATGCAAACTGCGAGTACTTTTGCACTCGCTTGCCTATGTGTTTCCCTACTACGGTCTTCTAAACTTAGGAAACTGGAAAAATGGTGCAGACACTAGAGGCGAATGAACTTTCAGGTTTCAAGCAAACTCGCGGTTCGAGAAGTGCGTACACTTGAGAGATGCAAACTTCAGAGGCAAATGTAAAATAAAATAATCGTTTAATTATTTTTTCCGTTCACATATTTCGTCCGTAAAAGGGCTGTCATTTGATTTACTTGTAACGAAGAACATAATCTATCACAATGCATGAATTGACCTTACAGGTTCAATCTTTTTACTCACAAAGCAAATATATTGAGTTCAATTGAATTCGGAAATTGTTTCATTCAATCAAGAATGCAATCAATACAAACAAGTGATTGCTAATCTACGGTAGTCCCACGTCAACCTTGCGGTTATATCATAGATAGAACCCACCCATTATTTTTTCAAATTACCCCCTTTTTTTTAGAATACTTTTTGGCTTGTGAGAAGGTTGAATATTCAAACGCCGGATTTGTTTGAATGCCTGAAGATTATATTTTCAAAACTAAAAAAATCTATTTACTCAGTACGCCATCTATGTATCAGCATGACAGTAGACTTGTGTACAACCCATGTCGTTAAAATGTCCTGAAAACTACTCATCAAGCAAGAAAGATTCAAGCGAAAAGGAACAACAGCAGACGAGCACAATACGAGAGAAAGATATTTCGGATTATAAAGGGCAGAAAAAAGTTGTAAAGTTGCATTTGAAAAATATTTTATATTCTTTCTATTAAATTTTCTCTGTTTTATAAAATATGTTACCATCTTTCTACACAATTTCAACAATCGTCAGATATCACTCTACTCTACACATATTTACACGAAATTACATTGGTTTTAGCGTTCCTTCATTCCATCGCAGAAAATACCTCTGCATCAATGCTCCTACTGTCACATATAAATAATAATGCCTATCACTGCTCTACAACCTAACTTTACACTCTATTCGAAGGGAAAATAAAAATGTACACAAGAAGAACGGAAACCTAAAAGCGTGAAGCTCAATCGTCTGCGCGCCTGTGCAAACACGCGCGGTGATCCGTGGATGATGATCAACTTATTCGCTCACTATCTCAAATGAAGGTAAAAATAATGATAATAATAATCATATTACATAATGCGACTTTGGCTGGCGACGTTTTTCTACCACCTTCTACTGCTACTACTACTCTAATGGGGCTCTAACCTCTCCTACTAGGAAGAGTATGTATTGCCTGATTGCGTTTGCTTTTGTTTCGATCTAATGGAAGACTTGTGTGATTAATGTCGCGCTTTTATAGAAAACATAGAAGGGAACTAAGCGTGTATAATATGTACAAAAACAAAAATCGAGAAATAAAAGCAGAACAAACAAAAGATTGTTTAAAGGGAACGGAAAATGGATTGAGGCAATCTTAAACGCGGGGATTTAAGAGCTAATCGCACTTTCGTTCGCAGAAAGCTTGGCACTAACCACCAAATAGGCTACGAATAGATGTGTATATATATTAATCTTCTAAAGTTTTGAACTCCTTTCTCTGTTTTGTTGTTGTGTCTCTTATCACGATAAAGCTTACAATTATTCACAGCTATGATTCCACTTTTCCTTTCAGCAGTTTTTGTCTTGTTTGTGTGGGTGTGTACTTTGTTTATTCTACTTGTTTGTGGTGTGAGACCACCGGGACACGATTTGACGACAGCACTTGCTTTACCTGGTCTTTTTCGTAATGTTTTTTATGGGGGGGTGACTAGCGGCGCGAGATAAGAAGAAGACAAGCCGGACAAGCTCAAGGATGGACGTCAATCGGGTCGAGCAGCGCATGCCGCGAGTATAATCGCCTAATGTGTTCCCCGCCAATCATCATCGCGGCTGGGAAATAATCAACACAAAAAAAATGTTTTTTTTTGCTGCGCTCACACACACTCTCATACACCCAGCTTTGTTCAATCGCGCGCGCGTTCGCTAGCGCTCCCACGTTCGGCCACTAGAGGTGATAAAATTTGCTCTATCGAATGGTGGTAAAAATAAACGTTGCCTCGTGCCGTGGCGATCAGTTTCTCTCTCGCGTTTGCGGTAAGGCTCTTTCACTCCTTCCTTCGTGCTCTTCTTCTTTTCTCACATACTTTGTAGCGGGTTCACAATTTTGTTGCGACTAAACTTGTCCCCTATCCACTACCCCACACCGCGATCACCCGCGTTCACTTGCACTACACATTGTGGCGGTATCTCGTCCTCTCCCGCGGATTGATCGGAGAGAGTGTGCGAACGCGGCGGCTCGTGACCTCTCGCCTTGTCGCCGTGATACAATCTTCTCGGGTAGGGAGCAGACGTCGTAATCGCGAGCCGCCCAAGCTGTCGAAAAGCATTCGCGGGCATGATTAGCGAACGCACTTGTAGACCACACTCTTCACTGTATTTCCGGCTGCCGTTGCCGTCTCCGACGACGAGCCCGATGATCGCTAAGGTACTAATTGTTTGATGACTCGAGGGTTTCCCACATTCCCGCTTGAGAGGGGAGCAATGGGTGATTTACCACGGACGCCAAGGTTTGTCGTCGTCCTGGTTGAGGTTCTGGTCCTGGTAGGGTTTCTTCATGACCAGCGATAACGGGCTGTCGGGACTGTATGATCGTTGTTGCTGCTGCTGCTGCAGGTGTTGTTGTTGCTGTTGATGGTGTTGCTGCTGCTGTTGCTGCAGGCGCATCTGCTGAGAGTGGAGGTATTGCTGTTGTTCCTGAGAGATCGAGGAGTGGCAGTCCATCGGTTCGTAGTTGGACGTTGCCGGACTTGGTGGGGAATGGTATGGGGAAGTCGCGTGTTCTCGCGGCACGCGATCGTACACAGAGGAGGAGGTGGACGAGTGGCTGGAGGATGCAGACCCGGTGGAGGCGGTGCGGCTGGGGATCGGCACAAGCATCGGAACTGGAGCGGTTGCTGCAGGGATGCCTTGCGGGAGCACGAAGGCAAGACTTCCGTTGGGTAGCTTGGTTGGGATGAGCTGCACGCTGGAGCCGACATTGTTGGTGAAGTAAACTCCGTTCCCAGTTTGGATGGCATTGATCTGGGCCGGATGGGGCTGAGAACTGTGGTCCTGCTCTGGGGAGCTTGGTGGCGATGGGAGGATGTGTACTTGGACGGCCGGTTGACGAGGTTTTGGAAGGTCTGCTTTAACGCCGTTGATGCAGTTGCTGAGGTGTGCGAGTAGGCGACGGCGGGTCATTGGGTCAATATCGGTAAATCGGCTCACTTCCTGGGCACACTCATTGAATCCCGCCTTGAATTTGTTCATTACATTCGGGTCAGTGGCCTGGGACATGGCGCTTTGCTGGCGCTGAAGGTTTTCCAGATGTTTGACGGTCATTTCCAAAATATCGGCCTTCTCCAGTTTGGAGTGACGAGCGGGCTGCAAGAAAAAAGAGAAAAATTGCGTTATTCACAATGCTACTACTATTTGCCGCAAATCAATCAGACAAGTGCGACACTTTACAAGTTTGATCACAACTTTGATGAAGATACTTACGTCTTTTTTCATGGCATCCAGGATCAGTGTCTTCAACTCGTTCAAGCAGTTGTTGATACGAGCGCGACGACGTTTCTCCATGATTGGTTTATTACTCTGCAAAAAACAAAATAAAAAAATCCAAATTAATAACCCTCTCACAAATCTAAGCATCAGAGCAATTACAAATATTCTTTTCGGGGGCGCTTGTATAGAACATCAACACACAAAAAAACGCGACGATAAATCTAAAAATATGAACTTCACACCTCTCGGCGGGGGCCGACAAATACATTCCACCAAATATCGGTTGCCCTCTTCTCAAGAGTGTTAATTTATGAACATCAACCCGGAGAAAAATATCCGGCCGCAAGATGCTGGCTGGCTGCTGGAGCGGCTCGCGTCAAAGTGGGGGGCGCACTTTGTCATTTTTAATTTTAACTACCACTTCATTGCGGAAGGCCCACACAGGCGCCGCTGAGAAACTGAGAAACACGCGCCGCACCGACTGTCGGATTTCTAACGTAACGTAAGCAATCTGATTTTTTGCCCTGATATACTTTCCGCGCTCGCGTTTTCGCCCACAATTTTTGTGTTTTTTTTAATGGAGCGCAATAGATGCGTGATTAAGCAATACTTACTCTTCGGTTATCGCTGGGTCGTTTAATCGGCTGATCCGCCGGTGTGACTTGGGAAGTGGTCGGCATAGCGCCAACTTGTTGAGTTGCGGTTCCAACTCCGGTAACCATCTTTCTGCTGCTGTGCTTCACGTTATCCAACTTTGTTCCGTTTTATAAGTTCCGATTTTTTCACTTCACTTAATATCAGTTATCTCCCTTCACGATTTCACTTTGATCCATATATCCTTTTTGTCAGTCACTATCTTTGCTTATTTTTCAGCTTGATTTGTCTTCACATAAGGCACTATTTAATCACTTTCCGGTGTATCCTTTTTTTGCGTTTGTACTGGCTCAATTATCCGCTTCTATTCGTGACTTTTCACTTTCACTCGGTCTAGGAACACTTATCTCTCGCCTCGTCACGTCACGCGAAACTCGAATCTCCTCCGCAAAACAAAAAACCTACAAGTGTCCGCGACCGGATAAAACTTGTTGCTCAGAAATATAAAAAGGAGTTGAAAGCCTAAATAGAGAGAGCGCTTTCAAGAGCGATGTTACTCCAACGAGTGATGAAACGATTCTGAATTGATGTTGCACTCGCAGTGGACCAGCTCGAGTTTTGGCTCGAGCGCTCGGTAGCTCGGTTAATTACCTTTCACACACGCTTCGCTCTGCCGGTAGTGGCGATGTGTGAGTGCACGAGCGAGAGCCGAGCGCACCCTTCGGGTGCACACGAGCCAACTTCGTACGCCGGCTACGTACGAGCGGGAGAGGGAGAGCGAGAGTATTTTTACCCCGAAAGGCGAGAGGGAATGACGTGCAAAAGGCTGCGAAGAATCCTTCTGTGAAAGTGTTCGGGACGAACGGGTGGGTGAGGAAAACACACAAAATCCTGTCCCGGTGTCCTGCCAGTGATTTGATGCTGGTGGAGTGGGGATGAAATGGTGCGCTCTATGCCGGCACAAAAAGGAAGCCTTTGCGGAAGGATTCCGCAGCGGATTAGGAAGTATTGACGACATTGCCAATATTCAATACAAACACACGAAACATTCCGCTATGGTGCGGAGTCACCAAACATAGTCCCTAGTCGTTTCGAGGGAACGAGAGGGTACTCATCCTTTTGCAAAGCGCGAGCGAGATGCAGAGTCCTTAGGCGACAATACTGGCTTTGCGAATCTTCAACAGGTAGCCGGAGCGAAGTGCTGGAGCAGCAAACAACATTCAACGGTCGGTCGGTCGGGATCCCTTCCAACAGGTATCGTTTTTCGGCTTAACTTCGGTGTCTGTCTTCTTCCTTTCGTTCGCTTTCGTTGATCTTTTAGGCGGATCACTCATTCTCGCTTGCTTGCTCGTTCCTTTTTTTTTCCTCTGGTCTGTCAGGCGGTCGTACAGAATGAGTGTATTAATGACTTTGAAAAAATATCGCTTATGTTTTTATTACCGAGGTTTTTTTTTCGCTTTCGGGGTCCGAGAGTCCTTAGTGGTTCGCTGTTTCGCCAACAGGTGGAACCAGGGGTATCAAATCCAACTTTTTATGTTTTTTTTCCGGTCTTACTGTAGAATATTTTTCAGTGTATTGAGGAAATTTAAGTTATTTGATGATAATAGAATTGTTTTGGTGATTCGGAAACAAATTGATCCACAAGAACGACAAGCGTTGCTTGAAATTCATTATTTATCTACGCAAAAAAGGTTGTCGGGATTCCATGGCTAATTTCTTTATTTGGAGATTACTATGATACTCTGAAAAATGTATTTGTAGGTCACATATACAACGTCAATGACTCACGGTGCATTTCACTTATTTTTCAACAAAGCTATACAAATAAGGTCGCTTCGATTAGAAAATATACGCGATGAATCATCCCTATTCCGGGATAGCTTTGATAGAATCACGTGGAATGTCGTGGCCTTATACTTTTGTAGCACTTTCAGAAAAATTATCAACAAAAAATTTCCAGTTTGGTTTTGATGAAATCGCGAGCTTTTCTTCCAATACATTGCATCAGTTTTTGGACAATCCGTTGGCCAACCTGATCGATTATTTTTTGTTTCCATCTCTGCAGAATTCCATGTCAGTTTGCCGCAGCTTTTCAGCTTCCGCACAAAGGTTGCTCAATTTTTCTCGACTAAACGAAATTGGGGGCAGCTCATCTATGGTTGATGTTTGAAATCGGCTTCTTTGTCACCGTATCACTGCCTTTGTTAAGTAGAAGCTAGTCTAATCTGGTTAAAAAATCATGTATGGTAGCAAGCGTTTCTTCACGCATTCTTATATTTCTTCGAGATATAATCTGATTTGTAATGAAATATGCCTTGCTAATTCAGGATTTTTTTTAGTATCAGCGAATACAAAGTTGGGCCTGCTTGGTATATATCCTTAAGCCTTTGCTACATGAAACTTTTTTTAAATTACAACCGCGTTATTGGAAAATCCGCGTTAAAAAAAACCGCGTTAATTGGAAAATCCGCGCAAAAAAAAACCTCGTAAAAAATTATAGGAGTTTGTGTCCAAGATACGACCGCATTGTTGACGTAGAACGGTTATTTTATATAAGTCGCTTGTTTCTACATTCGGATATTATTCTATAATGCTGTGAAATTTTAGAAACTTGCAAGTATCAGATATCATGCTACATGTTATTTAGTATTGCCTCAAAGGAATCGCACCTCTAGGCATTGTTCGTACAACGTAAACCAAGCGCCAAACAAGCGTTGGCCATAGCATGCATACAGAGCCATACATTGGTGGCTTGAAACTACTAGGAATATAAACACTTCTCATCATTTTGCGCTATTCTCAAAAGAATTACTTGCATTACTTTCTCATGCTCGAGAGAAGCGCAGCTGTCACCCTTAGTGGAGGAAGTTTTGCTACTGGCAAGTGAAACCTAATCACATACAAAATTCCAGAACGACATTTACTTTCTTGCTGACTAAACAAGCGAAATAAACTCTTTTTGTTAATAACAACCTCGAAAAGAGTAGAAATGCTTCATTATGATCAATATTAGCGCAAATGCAATCCTAGTTGAAGGCAGTTTGCGACTGGCACGCGAACCCAAATAACTTATAACATTCCAGTAAGACATCAAGATGCTTGGTATTCCCCAGATAATTTTTTGGCGCACAACCTTAACGCTTAACGCTTGACGTGCCGAAATCGCCTACACCGCTGTTATTCGATGCGGTGTGACACTCGCTGCGAGCGTTTTTCACTGCACCAACATCGCGTGCATTATTAGATGACGCTTGCCTCGAAATTTTATTGCCCCTGGCGATGCCATCGTTTTTTGCAGGGCTAGAGCCTGCCTTCCTCTTCTTCTTGTTCATCACACTACGTGAAGCGTCCAATTTATGACGCGGAAAGAAAAACACACGATACGAATAACGCGAAAAACGAACAGAAAAACCAAACGACGATATCCAAGTTGGATTACCACTGGTGGGGTCCAATCTTAGATCGAAGCGCAACGAAAGCAAAGTGAACTGGATTGCTCAACAGTCCGATGCCGAATGAAAGTTTGCCTCAGCGAGATCCACTGTTTATACTCTAGTCAAGTGTTCCCCTTCATTCTTCTACTTTTCCTTTGTTCACGGAGACTTTAAATCCTACGATTTCCCCTCCGTTGGTCGTCGATAAGTTGCTCGTTATTGACAGCTCTGTTCGGGAAAGCACACAAATGGACAGAACAAATGTATGGAAAATGGAAACGCTTAAAGTTTTCATGAAATTTAACCATTTACAAACCAGGGGATTCTAATGTATAACATATTAAACAAATCTTACGGTATTTCCGATTCGTTTAGTATGTAAATCGCTAAAATCCGTTCGTGACAAAAATAGTTATTGACGTTAATTTTAATTAATTTTTGTTTTCTGATTTGGCACCCTTAATGAAAGACGTAGTTCTACGTCGAAAACCACGCAAAAAAAAACCGCGTAAAAAAACCTGGGTGTATAGCAGTAATATAATCTTATTATCAGTGAATGAATCCTTTGTTAAAAGTGAATCAGAATAAATGGTGTTATAATTTTGGTTTCATTTGAGCTGATTTTAATTTTTAACATTATCATGATGAATTAATTCATTGCTTACGATAAAGTGAATGTATTCAGCGTCTTTCATAATATCCGTCTTGAAAATATAAAAAGACGGGTGGGTAATGTCGGGGACATAACCGGAGTGTTGTAGGACTATGCAAAGGGGACAGCTTTTGTTAAATATATATTTTAAATATATTGTTTTATTTTCTTCACCTACGTGAATACCTACCTATCTACCTGAAAAATGGATTAGTTTACTGTTTACTCTTTATGAATATGTTAATGGTTCTGAAAAGAACCTTTGGTGTTATGTTTTTGTTATCACTCGATATTCCCATCTTGTTCGGCTAAACCTTCCTGTTTAGCGATTTGTTGCCACTCGCCACAGCTTTCACAGTTGGAAAATTTCTTCCCATCCAGCTTGTGACATATTTTACAGTAAATTACATTCAATGGCACGTCGCATTACCACCACTCAGTGCCGGATTGGAGGTAATTTTAACCTGTAATTGAACATTTGCGATGACAGTGGTACAGTGTCGACTTTCAATGTGGGATCATAATTTGGATCTCTATGTTTACAAAAATGTCCAACTAAATAAGTCACATTACATGTCCGTCCAATTAGCTAAATGTCGAACTAATTGTAAATTACTGTACTTTCAATCTGGAAACAATTTAAGAATTGATGAAAATTGTATAATCAGGAAAGTCCCCAACTATCAATAAGCTCAGAACAACTGCCAAATTCACATACTCATCAAATCCTGGCAAACAAATTATGAAAACATCAATTTGTGTTTTATTATTATTTTGGATAATGTTTTAGAAAGCATTGAACTTTATTTCCTAAACTCTTTTTTGGAAGGTTTAATGGCCCTGAAAAGCGCCTTGTTTTATGGAATGGTTCCAATTTAGAAAACTTAGTACTCGTGGTTTTGAAAAAAAACATTTCGAACGCCCTCGATGCCGCCTTGTTCTGGATTTGCCACCAAAGCAGTTTGTATAAAGAACAAACTTTTTTCTTCTGCTACCTGATGCCGTTTTGCGATTGCGTTTGCCACTCGCCATTCGCTGCAACTGCCTGTTGTCTTGATGTCCGCCGAACCGAATGTGTTATGTTCCGAATGCAGGTTTTCTTATCGTCGCGAGCAGCTTTGCCAGCTAACTCGATCACTCCGGCGGCCGAAACTATATAACGCCGGCTAGGTGGATTGGTACACAGGTACTAACGCGCTCGACCTAGCTACCTTTTCCGGTGCAATTGGCGGATACACCTACGGGAAATTGCAGACCACCACGGTTCGAGCGAGATTTTGCCTTTCCCTTCTCTTTTCCTCCTTTGTTGAGTACA
Source organism: Toxorhynchites rutilus septentrionalis (assembly GCF_029784135.1). NCBI lineage: Eukaryota > Metazoa > Arthropoda > Insecta > Diptera > Culicidae > Toxorhynchites > Toxorhynchites rutilus. The sequence continues at coordinate 267,609,577 of NC_073745.1, forward strand.
CGATGCCGATGCCGTACAACCACACGGGTTTCATTACATTACATGTCCGTCCAATTAGCTAAATGTCGAACTAATTGTAGATTACTGTACTTTCAATCTGGAAACAATTTAAGAATTGGTGAAAATTGAATAATCAGGAAAGTCCCCAACTATCAATAAGGGGATTTTTAAGCTGACTGGCTGGCTCGAGAATTACGCATGTGTGAGACTGTGACCAATGTTTCCCTCATTTTTTTCTTTTTCCTTTCCAATCGTGCTTCATTCTATTTCGCTGCTGCTCTGGTTGCCCGTTTTGGTTGGTACAATTTGAGGAGCACAAAATGGACCAATCAAAAATGGGCACATAGTGTATTTGGACAATGCTTGATATTTCACAATTATTCAATTATTTATCTCAAGAAAAATGAAATGTTATTCGTTATGATAGATGCGTAGATATATTTCCTATCAATTGATGCAAAAACCTTTGCGATCTATTGAGAAATGCTCGAGTTATAAGCGTTCCAAATCTTGCATTTTTTCCTACTTGTTCAGTGCCTAGATTTCCATTTCACCCCCTATATCTTCCGGTTAGACGTAGTCCTACGTCAAAAAAACCGTGGCTTCTAGCTTGATATCCGTTCGTGTCTGAGGATGTTTGCTTCAAATTAATCCGACTTGTACGAGCACTCGCGTAATTTTGAATCTGCCTCTCAGCATACAATCAAAGAGTATTATTTGGTTAAAAAATGTCAAGGGGGACCCCTGTCTGGAAGGTCGGGAAATAATTTATTTTCATGATATTCGTTCGGATGTTGGAATAAAGTGATGTGTTCGGGTATTTTGGTTATTACTTAAGATATATTTGAAGATGTATTTTCCATTTTTTGAGTGCACGAATAATGATGCTGGATGCGTAGATGCTGTCTGAAAATCGATAACTTACTGGTGCTATCGGTTCTGAAGCCAAGGGGTGTCGCAGATCGATTTCCAATGAATATTATGAAACCTTAGGACAATACCTCAAGCGTTACATAGGTGGTTTTTGGAAATTGTAAAAATCGCCAATCGCCTTTCATATGAGTTTAATACAGGTCGGACTCGATTATATACAGACTCGATTATATGTGATTCGATTATATAAAATTTTGGACTCGATTATATACAGTTTGGATTTTTTTATACAGTCAACTCGATGCCTCCCTTACTCGATGTGTTTTGATTCATTTTTCCATAAATTTTCACCTCCCTAACTCGATTGATTTTCGCGTACATGTTTTTGTGCGTTGTTACCTCTGATTTCAATTGCTCTTGAAAGTGAAGACGGAGTGTTCGTGTCATCAAACAATTTTTTTTTCAAGTATGGAAAACCACGAGAAACCTTTCTAGCGAATAATCAAAACACTAACCATTGCGGAATGTTTAAGCATCATCGAGCAGGTTGAAAAGTATGGACGGAAGGAGTCTGAAGCAAATAATTTCAGTATTGTACAAAGTACGGTATCAACACTATTCAAACAAAAGCAAAAATTGAATCTAGACCAAAAGCATATAAGGTTGATCGGAATCGAAAAGCTGGAGCGGTCAATGGATTTTTGTCTTATCAAGCCAGTGAGAATCCTTTTCCAAAAGAAAATATGTCACCCTTCTAATCCCAAGTCGGCCGCGAGTAATCGGTTTCCTACTTTATTAACCCTAGAATTAAGGAAACATGTTAATATATACAGTAAAACCTGTGTTTGTGTGCGTTTTTTTTTGCGCGAATTTTTTTTTGTGCGATTTTTTTTTTGTGCGATTTTCTTTTCTTGTACGGTTTTTTTGTTCGGTGTATGAAAAGAAGCATATTTGACGAAGTTATCGTCCATTTAGTTTTTTTTCGATGGTTTATATGCATTTCAGTGCGAAAAAAGCATATTTGCGTCTCAATTATCCACTTCTCAAATCATTCCCCTCCTCTCATCAAATGCTCTAAATTTTTCTAAGTTTTTGCATGACATGATTTCTAACAGCAACACGTTTCGACATGCAACTAAAAGCACAAAACAGCCACGCGCAACCGAAAAGGCAAAGTGTCCCATCGCAAAGCAGGGAAACAAAAGGAAACTGAACGGTGAATGGCGTGGATTTGAGTTTGAGTTCTTGGGGGATACTTTTTTTATGCGGTCCCTATCTACCGCACAAAAAAAAGATGCAAAATGTGCACCGAACACGATTGTTTAAAGCTGCTGGTGAAGTTTTGCACGATTTTTTTTATGCGATTTTTTTGTGCGGTCCCTATCCCCCGCACAAAAAAAAAGGTTTGCCTGTACTATTAGTATAATAGTTAGGAGTTCGGCTCCTTTAAACCTATGTAACTGAGCCTGTAAAAACAAATGACTTAAATAAAAAAATGCCAGAGATAATAATTTACCTCTCTTTCAGGTTCTATTCTTCGGGATATGACTTGCGAATTTGTCCAGAAACTGGGAATTCCCAACTTCAAAGCACAACTAGCATGGACGGGAGCGATAAACTACCGTTGTTGATCAATGGAAAGATTAAAAACCCACGATGTTTCAATAAGAAGAAGTCATTACCAGTGATGTACGAAAGCAACACCAAGGTCTGGATGGCCTTAATGCTTTTTGAAGAATGGATCATGTAATTTGCCGAAAAATTTCCCAATGGAAATAGAAAGGTATAATTTCTGGAATTATGTGTTATGGTAATGTATCATACTTATATCTATTTCTTCTCAAAGCTCAAATCGACAAGTTTACAATTTTTCCACAAATCTTTACTTTCGTAGCTCAGCAGCTGGACTTCGACATAATCAAGAACCTGTATCAGTACTTTCGCCATCTTCGATTAATTAGTTCGATTAGTTGAACGAAGATTGCAAGAAATGGAGGATATTTGTCCTTTTCAACCTTCATGTTATTCAGCATTCTTACTGTATTTTAATGCACTCTAGGACCCTTCAGATATACCGGTATTGGATGCAATTGAAATACTTTCACCCGCTAAAATCAATAAGGTTAAATCTGAGACTATTTAAAATTGCTTCAGGAAGCCGAATTTTCCTTCAATGATGATGGTGATATTCCGCTGGCATAATTAATGCGTCTCGAGCTTGCTAATGTCGACAGTATTATACCATTCGATTGCTCTCGATTGTCTTTTAATGAATAGTGCAAAAAGCTCCAAAACGTGATTTGCTGTGATCAGATGCCAGATACCGTTACACTGGAAAGTGTTGAAAAAGCTGAGAAAAACGCTGACGATAGTAATTCTATTGAGATGGAGAATATCCCGGAAGGTTCAGATGATTGTGTCGAAATTATATCTTCGAACGTTAAATCAAACCTGAAAAATATGTCCGGAATATCGAATTCAACTGTAAATGTTCTTGTGAAACTATTCGAACATTTCTTTGTGATTGAACAGTTCCTGCGTGATCGTTACAATTTAGTTTGAATAACATACTTAATCAATATTTTCTTTGTAAACCTAGTTCCTCATGGGGGTCTCAGTAGCTACATTGGTTGCGCGTTCGCTCGTTCGATCGTGAGTTCAAAACTCAGGGCCCTCATTTGATCATCTTTGTGTTGTTACAGAATAGCTATGTCCACGCAACAATCATCAACGATGGAGGTCGATCCACGGTCGAAATAAGATCGATTCATCCATACAACTGCTCTGCTCTGCAAGACACATCGGGCTGCTGTTCTATAAATAACTCAACAATGATCAATCAACTGTCTCCGCTGTCCGGTCTATAACTGTATAATGGAAGAACAGATATAAAACTCTTACGCCTAAATGGCTACTGTGTAAATGTGTACCATATGCAATGGTATAGAAGGGAATACAGTAGAACCTCGATTATCCGCGAATGCGAGCTCCCTAGTAATTCTATAAACCTTCCCGAAATTTGTCAGTGAGTGATAGAGTCTTTCTCTTTTGTTTTGGTCATGGCTTTGACATTATCTGATCACTGATGTACACGACAGATGGATAGTTCAATATTTTCTGTATTGATAAAACATAGTTTTCATGCTAAAATATATTTTTTTCGTGTTTGTATTTCATTTTTAGCCTTTATTGCGTTATCCGCGATTTTAGTTATACGCGTTATACGCCCGAATATTTCGCGGATAATCGGGGTTCTACTGTACTCTATCGCCGAAAAATGGCAACTGTGTAATGTGCTAATTATAGAGATACGGGAAAACCTGTTTTTGTGCGGTTGCTTTTTGTGTGATTTCTCATTTGTGTGACTTTTTAGGTTTAGGTTTAGGTGCGATTTTGACGTAGGACTACGTCTAACCGGAAGATATAGGGGGTGAAATGGAAATCTAGGCACTGAACAAGTAGGAAAAAATGCAAGATTTGGAACGCTTATAACTCGAGCATTTCTCAATAGATCGCAAAGGTTTTTGCATCAATTGATAGGAAATATATCTACGCATCTATCATAACGAATAACATTTCATTTTTCTTGAGATAAATAATTGAATAATTGTGAAATATCAAGCATTCTCAAAATTCACTATGTGCCCATTTTTGATTGGTCCATTTTGTGCTCCTCAAATCGTACCGACCAAAACGGGCAACCAGAGCAGCAGCGAAATACAATGAAGCACGATTGGAAAGGAAAAAGAAAAAAATGAACGAAACATTGGTCGCAGTCTCACACATGCGTAATTCTCGAGGCAGCCAGTCAGCTTAAAAATCCCCGCTCCGCTGCCGTAACGATCATTCTCATTCAAACCGTACACCACATCGGTTCGCATCACAACACATCAACAAACCAACCCAAGCACCCATGTCTGGACATTGTAAAGGAGGAAAAGTGAAGGGAAAGGCAAAATCCCGCTCGAACCGTGTTGATATGGAGTTCCCCCGCAAGGGTAGCTAGGCCGAGCGCGTTAGTACCAGTGCACCAGTCCACCTAGCCGGCGTTATATAGTTTCGGCCGCCGAAGTGATCGAGTTGGCTGGTAAAGCTGCTCACGACGATAAGAAAAACCGCATTCAGAACAGAACACATCAAGACAACAACAGGCAGTTGCAGCGAGTGGCGAGTGGCAAACGCAATCGCAAAACGGCAGCAGGTAGCAGAAGAAAAAAGTTTGTTCTTTTTACAATCTGCTTTGGTGGCAAATCCAGAACAAGGCGGCATCGAGGGCGTTCGAAATGGTTTTTTTTTTCAAAACCACGAGTACTAAGTTTTCTAAATTGGAACCATTCCATAAAACAAGGCGCTTTTCAGGGCCATTAAACCTTCCAAAAAAGAGTTTAGGAAATAAAGTTCAATGCGTTCTAAAACATTATCCAAAATAATAATAAAACACAAATTGATGTTTTCATAATTTGTTTGCCAGGATCTGATGAGTATGTGAATTTGGCAGTTGTTCTGAGCTTATTGATAGTTGGGGACTTTCAAGATTATTCAATTTTCACCAACTCTTAAATTGTTTCCAGATTGAAAGTACAGTAATTTACAATTAGTTCGACATTTAGCTAATTGGACGGACATGTAATGCGACTTATATAGTTGGACATTTTTGTAAACATAGAGAATTAAATTATGACCGCACATTGAAAGTCGACACTGTACCACTGTCATCGCAAATGTTCAATTACAGGTTCAAATCGCCTCCAATGCGACACTGAGTGGCGCTTCGGTACGTTGCATTGAATGTAATTTACTGTAAAATATGTCACAAGCTGGATGGGAAGAAATTTTCCAACTGTGAAAGATGAGGCGAGTGGCAAATGCAATCGCTAAACAGAAAGGTTTAGCCGAACAAGATGGGGATATCGAGTGACAACAAAACAATAAACTCTTTAGATTGAAGATAATTTTGTGATCCTGAAAAGGACCCTTTTTAGCTTGCATGTGAATCCAACGAGCGAACAAATCGTAATGAATGTATTTTTTTTTGCCATCGCTCCCTTTTAACGCTCATTCGTTCGTCTCGTTGGACTCGCCCCTCTGGCTGAGTCTGCCGATTTGTCTCTATCCTGTGAGTATGTACCGCTAGAGTATAAAACACGCGGACCCCAAAAAAATATCTCATTTTCTTTCAAACCGTAAACCCGTGTGGTTGTACGGCATCGGCATCGTGGACGTAACAAAGGAGGACAAGTTAAGGGAAAGGCAAAGTCTCACTCGAACCGTGCAGGTCTCCAGTTCCCTGTTGGTCGCATTCACTGATTGCTCCGCAAGGGTAGCTAGGCCGAACGGATTGGTGCCGGAGCACCAGTATACCTAACAGCGATTATAGAGTTTCGGCCGTCGGAGTGCTCGAGTTGGCTTGCAAAGCTGCTCACGACAATCAGAAAACCCGCATCAAGAACAGAGCAGCTTCGGTTCGGCGCTCATCAAGGCAACAATTAGTTTCAGTGAGAGGCAAACTGCTTCTCCGGCACGTCGCATTAAATGTAATTTACTGAACAATATGTCACAAGCTGGATAGGAAGAAATTTTCCAACTGTGAAAGCTGTGGCGAGTGGCAAACGTAATAGCTAAACAGGAAGGTTTAACCGAACAAGATGGGAATATCGATTGATAACAAAAACACAACACCAAAGGTTCTTTTCAACCCTCAACATATTCATAAAGAGTAAACAGTAAACTAATCCATTTTTCAGGTAGATAGGTAGGTATTCACGTAGGAGAAGAAAATAAAACAATATATTTAAAATATATATTTAACAAAAGCTGTCCCCTTTGTATAGTCCTACGTCACTCCGGTTATGTCCCTGACATTACCCACCCGTCTTTTATTATTTTTGCGATTAGCTTGTGTGATTCAAAACCCGATGTTATAATAAAATCGCACAAAAAGAGTCGCAGAAACGAGAAATCGCGCAAAAAGGGACCGCACAAATACAGGTTTGCCGGTATGATAAACATGTGACATGTACACGATTAAAATTCGGCTCTGTTACAGCTAAAATTCTAATGAGCCTAAAATAAACAAAAAGGGATAACTAGTCCCTCATGCAGGTCGGACTCCATTATATACAAACTCGATTATATATGATTCGATTATGTAAAATTTAGGACTCGATTATATACAGTTTGAAGTAAAAAGTTTTTTTTTATAAATTCAATAATTTTAAGAAAAAAAAATGAACATTAAAGAGAAATTTAAGTGGCTTTTATAAGTACAATGCATGAGTTAAATGAGTTATGCAATATATTCTTTCACAGCAAAGGGTGAAGGAATATTACACTCATTGCGTAACTTCACAGGTGACCAGCATACCGCGAACTACACCTTGACCACTCGCACACGATATCTAAAGTTATACTGAACCGATTATGAATTTATATGAATACAATCGAAGTTCGTTCCTCTACACCGAAACTAGCGTTGGCAGAAAACTTTTCATTTTTGGCAGAAATGATGCCATTTCGTGTGCTGGAGGGTCAAATGCGCAAATAATGAGCTGTTTTAAAAGCTTAAAAATTTGGTTTGTATGTATGCGAGCAGACATCTTTTTCCCTTTTTTTTCTCATTTCATATGGGATTGCGCCAAAAAAAAGTCCATGCGACGTCAATGGGGATCGAACCAAGGCCGGCTGGAATGCAACAATATTTCACACGACCACGCTATCCATGTAGCTGCCAGAGCTGTCATATTAATGCGTGATAATATTAAACCTGATCATAAAATGAAGTTGGCAAGTGTTTTCTAAGAGGATAAAGAAGAACATGAACGAGAATATCTCTGTCTGGGCCGTGTATTCTATACTTTCATATGCTTTCATTTAAATGTGTCTCCTGTTTCGCTCGCTCATATTGGCTCTAGCATATATATTATTCAAATGATATACATGTATTGGAGAGTAGAACATTTTCTGTTATTTTTCAGCTCATTTAATGTAATAAATCGAAATGCCATAACATGTGCTAAAAATTAGCTTTGGGTGTACACAAGTACACAATTTTTATGCTGATCAAAATATTTTCTGAAGCGAGTGATTTTCTAGGAAGAAAGTAGCTGAGATTTGTACCAATGGCGCTCCAGTGATACTTGATAACAAAAATCCGGATCACAGAAAAAAGCTGAAGAATATGCTCCAACTTGAGTTAACTTTTAATCAATCACCAGATGATTATTAGGTTATTACGATTATTATTTGGTTATTTGCGGGGCAAAAGTGCGCATTGACCTTTTTGTAGTAAACGAGCATGAACATTCGGCAATAGTGTATTCGTTTGACACATTATTACACCAGCTGCTCACACATATAAACATTATACATTTCATTAAGGTGGCGGAAAATAGTTATGAGGTAAGAAGAGTTTTGCGTAATTTTGATCTATTTATTTCAATTTTGGGGGAGGTGATTTAGTTACCTAAAATAACTGGAAAGTTCGAGACTACATTGTCAAGAAAATCTTCATTCTATATTAGATAATAGCGCGTATTCGTTTTTGTGGAAAAGTTCATGAGTTTTTTTTTGACGTGGGACTACGTCTAACCGGAATATACGGGGGGTAAAATGAAAACCTAAATACAGAACATGCAGGAAAAAATGCAAGATTTCGAATGCTTATAACTCGAACATTTCTTACTGGACCAGAGAGATGTTTGCATCAATTGATAGGGAATATTTCTACGCATCTATCGCAATTAATAGAATGTTATGTTTCATTAGATAAACAATTGATTAACTGTGACATGTTGAACGTTATCTAAACGTCTTGCCTTGTTTTGATAGGCCCGATTTACGGTTTCCCCAACACGACCATCAAAACCAAGCAGACTTGTGGAAATCGGCATTGAAAATACATGAAAGTAGGGCGAGCTTTTGTTCGGTGTGTTCCCTAACAGAGATTTCAAAACTAATGTGCCTGGAGAAATTGGCATTGCAAATTCATGCATGTCGGAGGTATTTTTGTTCTATAGAAGTTGAAGTTGTTGGTTCATGCAAGTCAGGGGTATTTCTGCACCCGTATTTTTTTTTGCATAGCGGGTACGGGTACAACGTTTTTGCTCGGTTATTCAAGATTGCATTGAAGGATATGCCTTCATATGTTCAGCTCACAGAATTTCTAAGCACACCATTTGATGATTAGGCAAAATGTTGATAACCATTTGCTGCGATAACGCCTATTGATTAAACAATATGCGTTTAAGGTACATGTTCGAAACTGAGTGCCTAAAGTTCATCAAATCAAGCAAATTCGCAGTTCGAGAAGTACATACATTTGAGAGATGCAAACTTTAGGGGTAGAAGTAAAATAAATAATCGTTTGATAATTCTTCCGTTCACATATTTTGTCCTAGGCATCATACCAAATGTAAAAGGACTGTCATTAAATTTACTTAAAACGAAGAACATAATCTATCACAATGCATGAATCGACCTTACCTTTGTACAATAATTTTACTCACATTTAATTGAATTGGGAAATTGTTTCATTCAATCAAAAATTTAATCAATACTAACAAACGATTGCTAAGCTAAGATAGTCCCACCACAACCTTGCGGTTATATCATAGATATAACCCACCCATTTTTTTAAAAATTCGATTTAAATTCAACAGGAACTGGTTGTCAGTATTTATCGGTTGTGCCCCGTTCACCCGAAACACGTCTACCCGAAGCACATTTATCCGAATGTAACAAATACCCGAATAAACATTTACCCGAATTCAACGTTTACCCGAATGTGACAAATACCCGAATAAACATTTACACGAATGCAACGCTTACCCGAATGCGACAAATACCCGAATGCAACATTTACCCGAATGGAACGTTTGCCCGAATGAAGAAGGAAAAATTCCGACAAATCAGTTTATGAGTTTTGTCGAATCTCGAATTTACGAATTAAAATGAGAAATTGTAATGGAAAAATTCGAAAAAAGATGTTGGTAACTTCGCTGTGTCAATTTTAGAAATTAGTGTAGGCACAATTGGCATGCCGTCTTCTTTCCTTTCCGTATTGCTCTTCAAGGCCAAGAGATCATTCACAAATGAACATGGGATATGGAATATTCCGGAAATTAAGCAGGTAACTTTAACATAAAAAAATTTAATGAAAACGTGAAAAGAATAGATTAGAAACAAAATGGTGCTTACGTATTTACCACCGTAGCGCAGTTTTTATCATGAAACTAGCTGACCCGGCAAACTTTTTTTTTTGGCAGACTTATCTCACTTCTTAACTAGGCGAACCTAGCCAGAATTTTCACCTGCCCCCGGGCTTTTTTTTTCGAATTTTCCCTTTTTCCTTCAGAGTTTTCCGAAAATTTTCAATTGTCATGTTTGGTTGGAATATTTTCGGTTGAAATATGTGTAATATTTTTATGGGACCATTCCAGAAGAGAGAGAGGTGTCATACCATCATAAAAACATTTATTGCACCCTAAAACCTCCACATGACAAATTTGGTTTCATTTGCTTGATTAATTCTCGAGTAATGCAGAAATGTGTGTTTCATTTATATGGCAGCCCCGCCTAAGAGAATAGGAGGAGTATCTAACTGCCATAGAATCATTTATTGCACCCTAAAACCTCTACATGCAACATTTGGTTCCATTCGCTTTTCGCTTGATTAATTCTCGAGTAATGCAGAAATTTGAGTTTCATTTGTATGGCAGCACACCCCCCCCCCTCAGAGTGGGGGGTGGAGAGTCTAACCACCATAAAAACTTTTATTGCAACCTAAAACCTCCATACGCCTAATTCGGTTTCATTTGCTTGAATAATTCTCGTGTAATGTAGAAATTTTTGTTTAATTTGTATGGCAGCCCCCCCTTAGAGAGGGGTCTCAAACTATCACGAAAACCTTCCCCGGCTCCAAAAATCCCTACATACCAATTTGCATGTTGATCGGTTCAGTAGTTTCCGAGTCCATAAGAATCAGACAGACAGACAAACAGACAGAAATCCATTTTAATATATATAGATTATTATTTTTAATAATCCTGTTGGAATTTATTCTGAGGTCAATGTAATGGGGGCGAAGTCGGTGGGAGGCCGCCTTGGTTCCTTATCCTCGTTAGAAAAAAAAAATCATAATCAAATCCCTTCAGTGCCATAACACGTATGTACCAAAATTGTCAGCTTTCTTTGAAGCAAACGGTCTGCGTCATCCATATGAATGAATAAACTTCATTATATGTTATAAAACTGAATTATTTCATTTTTCATTATTTTGAAGAGGATTTTATTCAACGCCGCTATTTCTCAAATTGCACACCCAAGAAAGAATATTTTTGGAATGAAAATGAACGTACAAGATAAATATGATTTTTATATAACACTGATCAGAAATAAATATATAAATACTTTATAATAATTAAATTTGCGTATTATTCGAATATATCCTTCTTTCGGGAAAGTCTCGCATTCGGGTAGATTTTACATTCGAGTAATTGTTACATTCGGGTAAACGTCGCTGTGCTCCCGAGGCCGAGTGGTTAGCGTCATAACTAACATGCCGGGTGTTCGGGTTCGATTCCCGTTCTGGTCGGGGGAATTTTTCATCAAAGAAATTTCCTTCTACTTGCATTGTGATCACGCGTATTCTAGAGCTTGCCACTCAGAATGCATTCAAGGCGTGTTATTTGGCATAGAAATCTCAACTAAGTACTAATAAAAATGACGCAAGTAATACTACGTTGAGACGGCGAAGTTCCTCTAGGAACGTTAGTGCCATTGAAGAAGAAGAAGAAGAAGAAGGGTAAACGTCGCATTCGGTAAGTGTCAGTTCTGGTAAATATTACTTTCGGGTAGCTGTCACATTCGGGTATTTGTTACATTCGGATGAGTGGAATTCGGGTGAATGTCTTCCGAGTATTTGTCTTTGGGGTAAATGTGACACAATCCACATCATCCACATCGAAAAAGTTGAATGGTGTCACAACATATAAGGACCTGGAGCAGACATACAAATCCTTCTAGCAAACACTCGATCCTTATATCAGCATTATTGGGCAAAACCAAATCAATCATCAAGAAGAAGATCCCATCATACAAACATCGAAGAAAAAACCCATCCCTAATCTCACCATAAAAGACTAGATCGAATTCCTCATCCCAAACCATTTCCTCCTAATAAACTACGAAAGAGACCCTCGTATGTACCCTTCCGATAAAACGGTTAACACTCATCGCGAGCACCAGCGACTCGAGCAGCACAAAAGAAAAATCGAAAAAGAAAAAAAATACCAATTTCACAGATCATTCGTGGCCCTGCGTCGGGTGGCACAAACGCGTGAGTCTCGAGATCCCGAAAGTGGTCCTGCGCTGAACGAACGAACGAACCAAAGGAACAAACAATAATAAAAAACGACCCCGGGCATTATAAAACAAAATAACAAAGCCTGTTGGCTGCCACGAGACTTGGCCGAGGCTCGGCGGCCGACGAAAGATCGGAGAAAAGGCAAGGATCACAAAATGCTGGATGCCGCCGAGCAGAAGCAGCATCAACAGCAGCAAAAGCAAGCCACGGCACGGTTATGGCGAGAGGCGCACACGTTGATCGTGTGGTGGATACACACGCGCACGCCTCTGCCTGCCCCTAACTGGGGTGGCGGGAGGGGATCCACCGATGATGTTGATGATGACGATGATGATCGTGATCGTGATCGTCGCGAGCAACCATCAACGGGCACGATCGACACCCGAAGCGAGCTTCGCGGACTCCCTTTTTCTGCGTCTTCCTTTGACTTGGGGATGTGTGAGCGAGACAACCGGTGCTGGTTGGGTTCGAGTGTCCAGCACACACTCTGGAAGGGGTAAGCGCACGCGACTTTTACCGAAAACGGCCGACGAGTGCCGGTGCTGAGTTCCAGTCGGATCGTCGGGGTCCGCCGAGTGAAAGAGATGGCCGATTTCGGTCCGCGGCGTGGTTTCTTCCTATTTTTGTTTTACCCTCGCAAGTGCAACGCCGTCAACAACGCGACGACGACGAGAAGCGTGAGAAAAGAATTTCGTTGTTTACGCCGTGGCACACGATCTTGCGCGAGCGCATTACTTGCGGAGCGCGGTAATATGAGACGTGATGCTGCTGCATCATCAGCATGCCGTTGGTTGGTTAGCGAAGGCTGCCCGATGTGCTGTGCACTTATCCGCTCGCTGGAGCGCAATTGTTTTGGATGACGCGTGGGCTCCGGTTCGGACCCGTGGAATGTCGAATGGGTTTTCAAAGGGAAATTATTCGGTGTGGTTGGCAAGTAATGTACGTGAGATGAAATGGTTAGGTACTTATGGGAAGGTGGCTACATTATATTCTGCAAGAAGTAGAAACCCAGCGGTGGTGGAATATTTATTACGTTCTGGAATTAACTGAAATGTTAGATGAAATTTTCGCTTACTAATGAGTAGGAGTGTGAAAATATACAGTCAATCCCAAAATTAAGTATGGGGGAAAGGGGGACAGTTTCGGACAACGCTTGTAATCTCCTGGTCGTTTATTACTTACGAAAACAACACAGTGCCCTTTTTCTTTTTCATCAAACTTTTGAGCTTGAAGATGTACACTGATGGACATAAATATTCGGCATATGCATGAATCTACCACGAATGTTATTTTACTGAGCGGTATTAATCCAATCCATTTCCGAAGGTTATTCAAGTGAAACAATATAGTGTTATTATAAATTTACTTTATTGGGAAAATCTATGGTCAACACTGAACCTACACACTTCCATCGTGATGGATCGTCGCTGATCGACTATATCATCACGAATGATCTTGATAATGTACTAGTTCTAAATCAAGTGTCTGTTCCCGGTCTTTCTAAGCATGACTTGATATTTTGCTCCATTGACATCGATACGCGCCCACTGTCTGTCTTGAAGACATATAGAGATTACACGAGCTTCGATCCAATGATTTTGCGTGAAACGGTGGACCAAATTCCATGGGAGAACTTTTTCAATTCTTCTGATATCGATAGTGCTACTCAGTTTTTCATCACGAATATCACGGAAGTTCATGACTATTGTATTCCTATTCGGGCTGCCAGACAACGTACACGATATAATGCATGGTTTTTTTTATCCCAATTATTTATTAAAGGCTCATTAGCATTTTAGCTGTAACAGAGCCGAATTTTTTAATCGTGTACATGTCACATGGTTATCATATATCTATAATTAGCACATTACACAGTTGCCATTCGCCAGTATTCCTTCTATACCATTACATATGGTACATTCACACAGTAGCCATTTAGGCGTAAGAGTATTCTTTCTGTTGTTCTATTATCCAGTGGGACCACCGGACAGCGGAGACAGTTGATTGATCATTGTTGAGTTATTTATAGAACAGCAGCCCGATGTGTCTTGCAGAGCAGAGCAGTTGTATGGATAAATCGATCTTATTTCGACCGTGGATCGATCTCCATCGCTGATGATTGTTGCGTGGACGTAGCTATTCTGTAACAACATAAAGGTGGTCAATGAGGGTCCTGAGTTTTGAGCTCACGATCGATCGCTTACTAAGCGAACGCGCAACCAATGTGGCTACGGAGACCCCCCTTAATAATGCATGGTTCAATGATATTATTCGCAGAGGAATTGTAGAGAGAGATCTGGCGTATAGAGACTGGAAGGTCTCGCAGTCTCAACATAAAGATGCGAAAAGAAATGTGTTCAAGAGGCTGAGGAACAGAGTCATTCGGCGAGCAAAGCAGGATAGGCTGAACCAGTACTTTAGATCATCGACTTCGTCGGGAGATATTTGGAGGAAGCTAAGAGGCTTAGGCATCGGAGGAAAGAATAAATCACAGGAGCCTTGCGCGTATGATCCGGATGAAGTTAATAATGTTTTTGCTAGTCATTTCACCAGAGATGATGGCACCGATGTGCAACCTTGGACGACCTTCGACGCTGGAGTAGGTTTTTCGTTTCAGAAAGTGCATGATTATGAAGTTGTTAATGCTATTTTCGAAATCAAATCAAATTCGTCTGGGTCTGACGGCATCTCAACTAAATTTTTGAAAAGCTTATTAAAGTACATATCATTTCATACTTGGATCGACACAACTTACTTTCAGAGCAGCAAGCGGGTTTCAGAAGACATCAAGGTGTGAAAACAGCTCTGGTAAGAGTCTATGATGACATTGCAAGTAGTTGCAGTAGACAAGAAGCAGAATGCTGTCCTAGTTCTTCTTGATTTCTCGAAAGCATTCGATACCATCTCCCATCGACGTTTATGTATGAAGCTTCGCACTAAATTTTGTTTTCACCAGAATGCTATTTCGCTGATACAATCATACCTTACAGATAGATCTCAAACTGTCTATTGTGGAGATGCTCATTCACATAGCCTGCGGGTCACCTCTGGCGTGCCACAGGGGTCTGTACTTGGACCCTTATTGTTCTCGATCTACATTGATGACCTCTCCAATGTGCTCAGATATTGCCGTGTGCAAATGTTTGCCGATGACGTTCAATTATTCTGTATACAGCCTAGCATGTCAGCTGAGCAATTAATACTCAGTACTAACCGTGATCTGGAACGAGTAATTCATTGGGCAAGAGAGAACACACTTCAAGTAAATCCTACGAAGACGAAAGCTTTGATGTTCGGAAATATTCGTTTCCTCGACGGATTACCAAGAGTGAATATTGAGGGAACTGACTTGGACTTCAGTAATCATGCAAATAATCTTGGTGTCATCTTCCAGAGCAACCTTGGATGGGAAAAAACTGTTTCGTTGCAGTGTGGCAAAATTTATTCTTGCCTTCGTAGTCTGAGAACAACGACTGCTGATTTTCCGCAAAACATCAAAATGAAGCTGTTTAAAACGTTAATACTGCCGCATTTTATATATGAAGATGTAATACACTTTAACATGAGTTCTGCGATGAGATCAAAGCTAGAAGTGGCATTGAACGATTGTGTGAGATACGTGTTCAGTTTGAATCGTATGGCTACCATTTGCAAAAAGACCTAATTGGTTGCCCCTTCCGTAACTTCTACAACATGCGTGCTTGTTTGTTTCTATTCAGGATATTGAATCGCCAGAGACCTTCCTACTTGTTCTCCAAACTACATCTATCTCGAAGTCAGCGGACCTGCAACCTTGTGGTACCTATCCATAGTACAGCTATGTACGGCAATTCATTTATAGTGAGGAGTGTGGTGAACTGGAATAGTTTACCTTCCAATTTAAGACGTATTAAACATGAAGTAATGTTCAAAAATGGCTGCTTATCATTTTTCAATCAATAGATTAGATTTAAGTTGAATAATATGTAGTAATGGTTGCTAGTCATTGTGTGAACAATTTTGCTGCGTTAGTGACACTTTAAAAGACAAATGTCTTATGTCATGTATTCTGGTTAAATAAAATAAAAAAATAAATAAAATAAACAATTAGATTATTTTACAAAAATCATAACTTTATCTTCAAACTTAGCTGGACAAAAGTATTCGGCACTAAGAACATTTCTTCAAAAAACATTTCTGAAAAAATTATCTAGACAATTAATATCTTGTGTTCAATCCTTTCTGTGCAATGACCTCTTTCAATCGATTTGTCATTGAGTGTACCAGCTTCTCGCATACCTTCGGCTCGATTTTATACCATTCTTCACGAAGAATGTATTTCAGCTGCTTTTGTGATGTTACATGATGTTCACGTACACGTCGATCTAGAACATCCCACAAATGCTCTATGGGATTCATATCCGGAGATTGGGGTGGCGTTTTGAGCTGATGGGGAGTATTATAAAGCAGCCAGAGACGTACCATTTCCGCAGTATGTTTAGGGTCGTTGTCTTGTTGGAAATAGAAATTTCTCCCTATACCCAACTTTTCAGCACTTTTCTTCATATTTTCTTTCAAAATATTTAAATATTGCTCCTTTTTCATGATACCATCTACAAATACCAATTCCCCGACACCGGATGCTGCCATACAGCCCCAGACCATGACTGATGCACCTCCATGTTTAACGGTAGTTTGAACATTTTTCTTCTGCAGCTCAGTACCCGGTTTTCGCCATACCAATACCCTTCCATCTGATTTGTAAACATTGAATTTGCTCTCATCGGAAAACAACACATTGTTCCAGAAACTAATCGGGTGATTTTGGTATTCTTTCGCACAGTTCAACCTTTTAGCCTGATTAACCTTGCTAATAAGAGGTTTCTCACGACAAACACGGGCACTATATTGGGCATTATTCAACACTCTGCGCACCGTTCTGGAATGAACATCTTTCCCACTAAACTCCAGTAGCTCTCCACGCACTTTTGACGAAGATGTTTTCGGCTCTTTCTCAATAATTTTTATGGTTTTTCGCTTTTCTCTATCCGTTAACTTGCAAGGACGTCCCGTCCTAGGTTTGATGTCGAAGTTATCGCTGTTCTTATACCGATTGATAATATCCTGTACCGTTGTTCTTGGCCTATCAACACTCCCAGCTATTTCGGAGACTGTTTTATTCGGTGACCGGAATAAATCGCCACAGTAAACAACTGCAACAGAAACAACCGCTTAGAAAAAGTGTAGTAGGCTAGAAATATTTGGCGCGGGAAAAACATCATGTGCCTCACATTTCTATTATAAATTTATTCTCTTGTTCTCGTTTTTCGAAATTTATTCTGAGGACAATGTAATGGGGACGAAGTCCCCATTTGGCGAGGATAAGGAATCGAGGCGGCCCATGCCGCCAAGATGACGCAATCCGAGTCCACCGCCGACCCGCCGTCGGAAGCGGCGGTGTCTCGCACGCAAACCTGGGATCCACTGATTGCCCGGTTAGTTTGAAACATAGGATACGATCCTTTAGCAATGTCCGACCGAGCTCTAGCGAGCGTCGGACGGTATACGTCTGCCCGGGGCGTTACGTTTGCCTGGGGCGATACGTTTGCCCGGTTAATTCTTGTTTTGAAATACAATACCGCGCCACAATATTTATAGCCTACTACACATTTTATAAGCGGTGGTTTCTGTTGCAGTCGTTTTCTGTGGCGATTTATTCCGGGAACCGTTTTATTCATTTTGAACAAATTTAAAACAATTTTCCTTTCTTCCACTGTAGTTTCCTTGCCTTTCCTGCCCATTTTATTACCACTGAATAAAAATTATACGAACGCAGCCGATTTTTATTACAAATAAACAAAAGTGAATTAAATGTGTCAGTTTCATTCATTTACAGTGTTCCCAGATCGTTTGGGATCGATAAATTAACTTTTTTTTTTCAACGTGACGAATACTTCTGTCCAACTAAAAATGTGGAACTCGGCCTTTTTGTTTCCTGTAATTTATGAGAGCAGGGTAAATCATTGAAAACTTCTGCTGTCTAGATAGAGTACACTTCACAGAATCTACTGCACCTGCACAGATGAGTTTATATCACAGACTATTTGTGTATGTAATACAAATGCGATAAATTAATTCATGACGAATACTTATGTCCACCAGTGTAAGTATTACCCTAATTCCGGTTCCCGGAATAAATCGCCACAGAAAACGACTGCAACAGAAACCACCGCTTATAAAATGTGTAGTAGGCTATAAATATTGTGGCGCGGTATTGTATTTCAAAACAAGAATTAACCGGGCAAACGTATCGCCCCAGGCAAACGTAACGCCCCGGGCAGACGTATACCGTCCGACGCTCGCTAGAGCTCGGTCGGACATTGCTAAAGGATCGTATCCTATGTTTCAAACTAACCGGGCAATCAGTGGATCCCAGGTTTGCGTGCGAGACACCGCCGCTTCCGACGGCGGGTCGGCGGTGGACTCGGATTGCGTCATCTTGGCGGCATGGGCCGCCTCGATTCCTTATCCTCGCCAAATGGGGACTTCGTCCCCATTACATTGTCTTACTATAAATAAAATCGCTAAAAAATAAAGCGCGGTCGTCGTGAACAGTCGTAAACGGTCGTAAATGTTCGTATTCTTGACGTAAACACAAACATAGTGAGAGAGTGAGCAGTGAGCAGCTGCGATGCGTTTTTTTGTGTGAGAGAGTGTGTGCGTCTGCGTTGTTGCGAGAGTCTGTTTGAGTGCAACAGCAAAGCTATTCCAATGACTTTGCGGTAAACTTATTAAAACATAGAATTGGGCCGCTAGTCCTCAGAATAAATTTCGAAAAACGAGAACAAGAGAATAAATTTATAATAGAAATGTGAGGCACATGATGTTTTTCCCGCGCCAAATATTTCTAGCCTACTACACTTTTTCTAAGCGGTTGTTTCTGTTGCAGTTGTTTACTGTGGCGATTTATTCCGGTCACCCCTAATTCCTATGTGAATGATTCAGAGATTTAAGTACACCATCTCAGTTAGTAACTGATATTAAATGAAATAAAGAGCATACAACAGGGAAATAAAGGTATATTTATTAGATAAAATTATGGTTTGTCTTCGGATGGTGGTGGGGCACATTCGGACACTGTTTAATACCTCATATAATTTGTGTCTGATTGTTGTTTACTAACAAACATCAATTTCGTCTGATTCGCAGACCTAATGATGAATCGGAACTACAAAAACAAAACCGTTAAAACCAGCATCAACGAAGATGAGATGGAAAGAGCGTTTTCATGATTCTAGCTCACGGGTGGTCCAACTGGGTCCATTGTATTTGCTAATTTCCCAACTAACGGTTGCATAAAGGGAAAACTGTTTCTCAATGTTCCGGAACATTTGAAAAAAGAAGCAAAAAGCAACGTAAACGAATCAATTTCAAAAAATCAAAAAGACATTGCACTTTGGAAACAATTAAAAATTACCGAGAAAATTGCACAATTCATGTATCTTTTCCACCTTATGGCACAAATCGCTTACAACCGCTGGATGTTCCAGTTGTGGGCCCGTTCAAGCAAAAGCTCTCAGTTTCCCAGAACATTTTTCAAAATGACAGGTTGCTATCCATTCTCAAGAAAGGTTTTTTCGGACAAGGATTTTGAATACTCAAATGATTTCACCTACTAGAGCGGAGGTAGCAACTGACTCATCGGGTAATATAACAAGGCTGAAAACATTGCGTCTACAGCACAGATAGATTTTACTTCGGCAACTTTGTCCCCGGAAAATGTTGAACCTTTTCCAAAAACTTCACCGCGGAAAATCACCACTCGAAAACGGAAGAAAGCAAAATCACGAATTTTTACTGACTCTCATAGCAAGCAGTTTCCTTTGAGCCAAATACTGATAAATAGAAATAGCAGAATATGCTGGAGATAAGAGGAAACGGAAGTAATTGTTGATAAACATAAAAATTTAATTTTTGTTTCGTTGTCCGAAAGTACCCCGGGACTACCCGATACTGCCCCACACATGGGGCACATTCGGACAAAAAAGCTATTTTCAAAAATTCGAATAAACCATTCTTAATCCATTCAACGCACACCTCTAACACGCTCATATGATACATTGATGTCCAAATGACAACCAAGATGAATTCAGGATTTTTTTTAAGTTTACAAGAAATGTTAAAAATCAAGGAAATCCCCTACGCTTCGTTCTGCTTTGTTATTTTTGTGTTCTTCGGGGTTAAAAAGTAAATAATCAAATGCGACCCATATTCATCGCAAAAGCGATCCATTTTACTTTCAAGTAACTGGCGTTCTACACATAGTTGTCCCATGTTCCAAAATCAGCAACTGAGAAAAACCCCATCAGAGTTTTCTCGCATATTTGTCTACCAAAAGCTTTAAGCATTTCAATTTAGCAATAGACCGGGTTTTTTATAAGCACTATACTATTGTTTAATGAAATGTGATGAGATCTCCTCACTGAATCAATCATGCTTGATTACGGGTTTAAAAATTCATGATGGGACTGTTATGCCTAGAATATCAACATGGGACAATTGAACTTGATGTTGTTTTTTGATATACAATTTTTTTGTGTTTTTCCGAAAAATTATGCATAGAAACATCGTTTGATGAAGAAATGAGTAATCTGCAACACCTTCGCAAAATATAAAACTCATTGTTATTAGGCATTCGCTAACAAGGTGTACACGTGTTCTGGTAATTTTTTTCTTATTTGTTTGAGAATTAGTTCGTTCTTCCAAACCAGAAATGAGTGCATTAGCCCTGCTGAAAATGTGACATGAAATTCTTGTACTTGAAGCGATTTATTCGATATGGATCTTCAAAAAATACATGGTGGGATAATTATGAATAAAAAAATTAAAGCTCAATTGTCCCAGCTTGATGTTGTTTTTTAAAAGCTGGGTACAAATTATATGTTTTTTTTTTGTGTTTTTCCGTAGATTATGCATAAAGACAACGTGTTATGAAGAAAAGTGAAAATCGTCAAAAAGTAACATGGGACAACTATGAGTAGAACGGCAGTGTAGTGATAAGAAAAAAATAAAATGGTCACATTTCTACTTCATGTTTAAAATACAAACAAAAAATCTCCAATAAAGACTTGGCAAAATTGAGTGTACAGTTCTAGTTTTTTTTAAAAAACAAAAATTGAAATCAGTTCAGAAATGTTAACAGATAACAAAAATCAATCCCCTAGTATGTATTTGGTATGGCCCCTCTTTGGCGTCCAGCAAGCCCTGTAAGCGCCGAGCGAGATTTCTGGTCATTGGGACGGAAGTGCCTCCCAGATCTCCGTAATCGTCGGTTAGAGTTCCACTTTGTTCCTTGGATTTTGATTCTTCAGATGGTTCTTGATTTCCCACCATAGATACGCAATAGTGTACAAGTCTGGTGATTGTGGAGGTGTTTTGAGTTGATTGGGACATTATAGAGCAGGTATTCCCGCACGATGAGATCAGTTTGCCTCGGGTCATTATTCTGTTGGAAGTAGTAATCACGAGGGAGACTTTCAGGAAGATCAATTAAGCCATTTTGTCCATCGCCAAATCGATAAACTCCATGGTTCAAGTTCCAGAAGCCACCAGTATACCATACATCATCTGACTAGCGCCGCCGTGTTTTACTGTGGGAACCAAATGCTGAATCTGGAGCACAGATCCCGGTTTCCTCCACACCATTTGTCTTCCATCCGATTCAAAGAGATTGGTTTCGGCTCATTCGTATAAAAGACTTTGTTCCAGAACTCCTTAGGTCTGTTTACATATGCCTTAGCAAACTGTAGTAGTTTTTTTCATATTCACCTTTGAGATGAAATACTTTTCACGGGCAACACTACCTCTCAGATTGTTTCTGTATGCTGCTCTCCGGACAGTGTCTGCGCTGACAGGACTTCTAAAGATGCCGGCTACTTCGGTAGTCAATTTAGGAATGTTCGTTTTAGCAATGTTCGCACAATTACCCGTTTATCATCAGAAGATAGGATTCGTTTGCGTGCTCTATACGGGAGATTTTCCATGGTTTCTTCGTATTTCCACTTGTTTATGATTCTCTTTACTGTAGAGAGGTGTAGCGGACCAAACGGTATTGGGCTTTTCTTTTTTACATACAACTAAAACACGACTGATCCTCTTAACGTGTAACCTCCGACTCTTTATTTTTCCGAACTTGATTCAAGCTAATTCTATGTCTATTCGCTGAGTAATCAAATAATGTCCCGTATGTGTTGAACTGCCAAGGACCGAGTGGAAACTCGAGCATTGTTTCACTCGCATAAAAATAACAAAACTGAGGTCAGTAAAAAAATTTAGATTCGGCAACAACATAAGTTGAATAAAAATGTAATTAGAGAAGTGTTCTATTTTCGACAAGGGTGATGTAGTTTTGGAACTTGACGACAAAACGCAAGTGTGCTTTAATGAAATATGAAGAATGGTTTGGCGAGGTATTCTCCAAGCATCTCTACAACAATATATGAAGGGATTAGGACCGCTGCAGTGGGTTCTTCCGACAGCAGCTGCTATTTTCCGCAATGTCTATCTTCGAGAAGTCTTACTTATTCTCATTGTACTTGTTACAATTTATTTTTCTTTCCTCTTACTTGCCATTTCTATTAAAAACAGTTTCAAACATCAATGAAAAACGAAAACCATCACTGTCCAAGCATTGGTTGACATTGTGACATTACAGAATTGACGAAAAAAGTACGCTAATTTGCAATGATCTTATCTACAAGGTTTATTTCTTAGGAGAAATTTAAGGTGTACACTAAATTTCGCAACGCCTAAAATGGAGATTTTGTATGGTAAAAGAGTAAAAAACTTTTCACGGAATTTATTGCGCGTATAGATAGTTGAATGCGTGAGTAATTAATATGCGTCAAAAAATAAATGTTTTAAAAATATTTTGTGACAAATAAATGGAGTGTATCTACAGATGAATCGGCTATATTATATCCTCGTGCTAATGCTCGATCCATAGTAGCGAACATAAAATCATTTTTAGCGACACACAACAGAATTCGTCAATATCCTGAAAAGTATGTCAGAAACTTGTCAGTTAAGAATGACACATCTTGAAAATATTAAGAGCTATATTTAGATTCTCGTGTTATAAATATTTATATAAAGCAGTGATATTTATCGTAATATCGTGATATTTATATAAAGCAGGTGTCCATTCAAGGTTGTCTCATGAGTACGGGAACCGCGGGTAATAAGGACAGTGGGGGTAATATGGACAGGTGGTTGATTTGTATAGTTACATTTTGAATTTTTCGATTTCTGTTAATGAGAACATCTTCTACATGTTATTCTATAATATTTGAGCCACCCTATGGCAACGAATACTGATCAAAAGTGGAAAAGGGAAACAAAAACCGAAAATCATACATGATTCCGCGTGTGGATGTTATTTTTGCTGCTTCGATATTAAGCATTTGGAGTGGTTTAATATCAAAATTCAATTCGCTGATGGTTATATTTCGGTTTGTGAGTTAACAGAGAAGCGATATTAGGTATGTACGGAAAAGTAAATTAATTTTTGAGTGGAAAATTTTAAATTTTTGAAATAATTGTACTGGTGGGGTAAAACGGACAGTTGCCAGTGGGAATGAGATGAACTGTGAAAAGTCTGTTTAATCTATTCCTAAGGAATGCCCTGCGTCGGTAAATGGAAATCAAATGTGGACTGTTCAGAAGCTGACTGGAACCAAAAGCAAAATAGTTGAGAGTCTGTACGTTTATACTGCTGAAAATCACGATATCACTTCTAGGTGGATTAATTCGATTTTTTCATCATTTAACGGACATTCGTGATGAGTTCAGACCTTGGTTGCGCTTCATATGTTACAAACCTGTTCATATTCACCCCAATATATGTCCATATTACCGGCATCGAAAAAATGTTGTACTTTTTGGTCTGTTTTAATTTCAGTAAAGATAATTTTGATTTATGATTTTCATTCCTAACAAATGTTAAATCCTTCCACGGATATGAGTGTTATATTTGCTGCACTCCTACAAACTATCAAAATCGGCTTCGTTGTCGTGAATCATTGTAGGGGAAGTGGGGGTAAGATGGCCATGTTAAGAAGAACTTCAATTGTGTCTTAGGAAACTCATGTTTCCCAAAAATTGAAGGCATTTTCTTAAAATTCAAAAAAGTGCTTTTCAATGTTTTTACTGAAATTTAAACAAACCGAAAAGTACAATATTTTTTTCGATGCGGGTTATATGGACATATGGTGGGGGCAGGATATGGACAGGTTTGTAATATACGAAGCGTAGAGGTTTATCGCTCGTGAACGGAATAATTTTATTCAAACAAGGTCTGAACTCATCACGAATGTCCGTTAAACTCGTTGAACTCGAAACTCAAATTAATCCACCTAAAAGTGATATTGTGGTTTTCATCGTACTGCCATTCTACGCATAGTTGTCCCATGTTCCAAAATCAGCAACTGAGAAAAACGCAATCAAAGTTTTCTCGCATGTTTCTCTAGCAGAAGCTTCAAGCATTTCGGTTTAGCAATACACTGGGGTTTTTTAAAGCAGAAAACTTCCGAAAGATTATGTATAAAAACATCGTTTTATGAAGAAGGGAATGATCTACAATACTTTGCAGAATATAAATCTCATTGTTATTTGGCGTTCGCTAACAAGGTGTACACGTGTTCTGTTAAACTTTTTGTTTTTTTTCTCGAGAATTAGGTCGTTCTTTCAAACCAGAAATAAGTGTATTAACCATGCTGAAAGCGTGACATAAAATTGTTTTACTCGAGCCGATTTATTTAATATAGATCTACAAAAAATACATGGTGGGACAGTTATGAATAGAATATCAACATGAGACAATTGAGCTTGATGTTGTTTTTCTTAAAGCTGGGAACAAACAATAACTTTTTTTTGTGTTTTTCCAGAACATTAGACATGAAAACATCGTTTTATGAAGAAAAATGAAAATGGTCAAAAAGTAACATGAGACATCTATGCGTAGAACGGCAGCGTAGTTATGCAAACTATTTTCATTTGCGTGAGTAATTTTCGTGAAAGATATATGAACTCCAGCATACCTGTTAATTAGAGTCAATGAAAATACTGTAGGAAAGTAATGACAACGGAAATGATTGTGATAATTGAAATGATATGTTATAGCTTCTCAGGGTTTAAACAAGAAATTAATATTCACGCGAGGGAAATATTGCGATATTGCCTGAACTTTACTAAAAAATCGAATTTACTTTGATTTCAACAGTTTGGAATAAATATAGTCTATACAGCACGGACTTGATTATATACAGTTTTTGATTTCTTTTCACTGTATATAATCGAATCCTGTATATAATCGAGCAAAAATGATTTTTTTTTGTATTTGTTTTTTGCATGTATTTTTCATTTTTTGAAAATAAAAGAGGTCTTTGATTTTTGATTCATCCCCTTAAAGTCAGAAAACACCATTAATGAAATGTAATAAAAATGAATGAAAAAATAAATTTATCCAGATTCTCTCAGGAGGTGATAGACGATCCTATTTTATGAAAAAAAAATCTTCCTACGCATATGTTCGAATTTCAACAATGACAGAGTTATAGAACTTTTTTTTTGTTCCGTACTCTGTTTCCTCAAACTGGCTCTACACCTGAAAGATGAGAAAATTTAGTACAGAATATAGTAGTGGAATAACTAAATTAGGGGATTTTAGTAACATTTTGGAAGTGAAAAACTTAAAAGTTAATAATTTTTAATGTGTTATCATTAATTTTCTCCTAAAAATTTATATTAAACTAGATTGTTTCTATCAATTAAACTGATGTTTTTTATCCGCTTTACAATTTGTTTTTTGACGCCCATCTTATATCTTTCTTTATTTGGCTGCAATATCGATATAAACAATTCCTGGTGAAAATTCAGACAAAATCTTCAAAAATCACGATTTTCACCCCACTGTACATGTAAAAGTCACTTAAACTTCACCTTAAAGTTGAAAGGTTACATTTCTTCTTGAAATAAGCCATATTGGATTATATAGATAAATATAAATTCCAAACTGTATATAATCTAGTCCGACCTGTTTTGCTACAAACTAGGTGTATATATTACGGTGGATTAGCAGCTCTTTTCAACGAAGAAGTGTCGTAAAGGGTCAGCGATTTAAAAGTGGTGATTTTAGTGTTAAAGATAAAAAACGTCCGAGACAACCTAAAAGGTTTAAAAACGATGGATCAGAGACATTACTCGATCAAGATTCTTGTCAAATGCAAACAGAGCTTGCAGAATCATTGAGAGTAACTTTAAGTGATAGTAAGATATTACTAAACGTCTCAAGGCCGCAGGATACTACCCAAAGCATTGAAAATATGTTTTGTTGCATCGAATCTTTACCGGGGACGAAAAAAGGATCCACTACGACAATCCAAAATGCACAAAAGAGCGTATGTAAAGCGCGGCCAACCAGGAACATTAACGCCGAAAGGGTGCTTCGAAAGGGTGTCCACTATGAGCTGCTAAAACCTGGTCGAACGATCAACGGAGACTTCTAAAGCGAACTATTGTCGAAAAACACTCAGATCATGCGAACAGATACGGATGACAACGCACGGCCTTATGTAGCTATTAGAGTTGAAAATTTCTTGGGAAAGAGCGGATGAGGAATTCTTGTTCATCCGCCTTACAGCCCATAATATAGCATGGCTGGTTTTTCAACGTTGTTTTATGAATTAAATATTATGTATAACCCACACCTATTTTTTACAAAAATAAACGGTAGAAAATGTTTTTTCACTAAGAACAAATATTTCAAAATTGATGAACCCAGCAGAGAAGTTTCGAAACTGTTACCTTCTATAATAATATTTTATTTGTCATCGATGTGACTGATCAAATGGTACAAGAATGTAAGGCCAAATCAGATCTTAAAGGATGACCACTTTGAGATTTTTTTTTTCAATTATCAGAACGCAACGGGTGACGAATTTCATGCCAACTCGTCTTAGTAGTTGGCAGCACCATCTCAGATAGTATTGAAACGTTGTGGATGTAAAGACATGGGTCATTTAAGCAACTTTGCATACTTGAAATATTCGAAAAAAAATTAGACTACTTTTTGAAAAAGGCCAATTTTTTTCTTAAATCAAACAAACAAAATAAAAAAAATATTATACCCACAAAATTCTTGTCAAAGGATGAAATGTAGGAACTTGTTCAAATTTTCCCAAAAAATTACCAAAAAATTTTTGGAAAAAAAAATTTCTAAGAAAGGTTATTTTAAAAATTAAAATTCATTTTTCTCAAAAACGTATTTTTTTTAAATTCCCAAAAAAAAAAAAAAAAAAAAAAAAATATATATATATATATATATATATATATATATATATATATATATATATATATATATATATATATATATATATATATATATATGAATGTCCCTTAAAATTTCCAACAAGTCGTCCATACATCGGAAGATGGGCACTTTTACAGGGAAAAAGTTTTTTTAACAACATTTTTTTTATATTTCTTTGAAAAAAATACAACTAATCCTAATTTTGTTTAAAGTCAAAATACCGATACAGTGTGCTCGACAAAGTTTTAAATCTTATTAAAATATGAACTTTTATCAAAGACGTCAACTTTCAATATGTTATAGTTTTTGGAATATAAGTCATTTTTGTATGAAGACTCCTGAAAAAAAATGTTTTGCTCGTAACATTTTTGTGTGTGAATTCTCACGTTTGACATGTTCTTGACATGTTTCTAAATAGAGAAAAGTTAGCAGAGCATTTAGAATACGATGATTTATACAAAAAAGTGTTACGAATTGAACATTAATAGCATTTTTCAAAAAAAACATGAAAAAGTTGTTGTTCGAAAAATTTTTTTCATGTAAATGTGCCCATTGTCCGATGTATGGAAAATTTGTTGAAAATTCTATCGGCTATTTATATCTATTTTTTCAGAATTTTAAAAGCATATGTTTTCGAGAAAAATGAATTTTAATTTTCAAAATATTTTTTCATATTTTAATAAGATCTAAAACTTTGTGCAACACACTATATCGCTATCTTGACTTTGAACAAAATTAGGATAAGTTGTATTTTTTCAAAGAAAAAAAAATTAAAAGTTTGTAAAACGTTCCCTGTAAAAGTGACCATCTTCCCATGTATGGACGACTTGTTGGAAATTTTAAGGGCTATTCATATATATATTTTTGGGAATTTAAAAAAAAAAACGTTTTTGAGAAAAATGAATTTTAATTTTTAAAATAACTTTTTTTTCAGCAAAATTTTTATCCAAATTTTTCCAAAATTTTTGGTATTTTTTCGTAAAAATTTAAACAATTTCCTACATTTCATGCTTTGACATGAATTCTTTAGATATAATAGTTTTTAAGTTATAATTTTTTGTAAAATATTTAAGAAAAAAAATTTGGTTTTTTTCCAAAAAGTTCTCTTATTATTTTTTGAATATTTCAAGTATGAAAAGTTGCTTAAATGACCCATGTCTTTACACCCACAACGTTTTACTGCTATCTGAGATGGTGCTGCCAACGGCCAGTCGATTTGGCATGAAATTCGTCGGGTGAAAATATATCAACAAAACAGTTTTTGTCTCGTCTAGCTGAGGAACGTGCGTCTTGATATTAGATTACAAGAGAAAAACCACAAGCTGTTGGCATTCCAGAGTTATTATAAGAACAGGTATTTTGACTAGTGCCGGTATGTATAGTTCAATTGTCGGTATATCTAGTGTTAAATTGTGTTGAATATTGTTATTTCATACAAAATTTCGAATCAGGTAAAACAAATGCTCGTGATAGTTAAGTATACAAATCCAAACACGTAATGTTTTTCTTCCAACGTACATGATATTTCCCCCGAGAAAACCCCCGAAACGTCCGAATCCTTTGGCAGGACAACTAAGCCACGCATCGAAAGTCTACCGACAGTCGGCAGCCGCCGGATTAACTTGGAGGTATCCTTCGGTTTGTTGTACCCACAAAGCTGACTTTCCAGCGTTTTATCTCCAGAAATGCTCAGTGCTTGATCCAAATCACTTGCCCAAAGCGTCCGATGATCACGCAGCCTGCAGTCCTAATCGTCTCCAAGCCGCTCAACCGGACAATGTTTGAGCCGAAAAAATAACAACCATGTACCCCAATTTCTATCTGACACTACGCACCAGATGTGTCCCGTCGTGAACCGCCCCTCAAAATCTGGGCCAATTTAAGACGAAAGAAAAACAAGTTTAGCCGTCGCTCGCTCGTGTGCCTTTGCATTGTCGCCCGGGCAGCATATTTAGACGAAGAAAGCAAAGACACAAATTGTGCCCGCCTCAACAAACGAGGCAATGTTATTTTAACACGATTCCGACCTCCAGACCTCAGTCAGTCAGCCAACCTGTTCAATCCACGCTGATGAGTCTGCGCAGAGCATTGTTTTCTTAAGTGATTTGCATCCGTTATGGGCTGCAGTCACAACCAAGGCTGCATTGACTGCATTGTTTTTCTAAAGGATTATCGGAACGGCTCCTCTCCGCAAAGAAGGGGTTTCCGGCGTTTTGAAGATGTGAACAGGCAGCAACGGCAGCACCCAATGACACCTTCCGAAGCTAATCACTGCCATCGTCTGTGTCGGGACGAACCGGATCAAAAAGACGGGTGGATTAGTTTGTCTACGGATGAAACGGAAGGTGTGTTGTTTTTTCGGTTTAAGAAAAGGGATCATTAGAGCCCAGGAAAAGAAGAAATGCAGGGCGATGATGTGCAACAAACGCACTTTGAACTGGTCGACGTATCAGAACCTAAAATTATTGATGAGTTCCTGAAAAACAAACTCTGATGCGTAAATCACACAGTTGACACATTTAATAATGATCACGGAAAGAAGCAAATAAATAACGATAAAGCTAAAAGCATCACCGAATACTCTCCGTGATTGAAGCAAATCGCGACGAGAGTCCATAAAATTTGGTTACCTCATAATCCGGCCGTGACCAGCACTTGTCACGCGGCGGAAAAGTCTTGATTGCTCCACAAAGCAACTCGAAAGAAACCCTTTCGCTGGTTGCAAGGCTAAATTTGTCACGTTCCTCTTGACGCCCAGAAACATACGGAGTGAAGTCATTTTCTTCTGCTCTCCTCCCCACTCCACCCTTCCCGGCAGCTGTCCGGCTAGCCATAATCGTTTTCATCACCCGGTCGTCTCGAAAGCCGAGAGGAAGTAATCTGCCCGCCGTTAAATCTCCCCTCAAACAAAATAGCTAATTAATTACAAAGTAACTCTTTCGTCTCGGTTGCGCCCACCTACCACACGTGTGCGCGCACACACGACAGACGGGTAATTTGTGTTCGAAATTTTGCTACCTTGCTAGGTAGTGATGGAGCCGCACTCCTAGAGACGACGTCTGATCCCTGAACTGGGGCTTTTCTCGAAAGGTAAATATTTCTGCTGCCCACTACATCATCTGGTAGCGACGGAGCCGTCAGTAGATGCGTTCGACGGTTGGCTTTGTTTGCGAGTGGGCGACTTTAGGGCACTATGGGAATGGCGACGGTTACTTCAATGATTACATACACTCTTTGACGATACCAAGGCGTTCGCCTCGTTTAAGCTGAAAGCAGGAGAAACTATTTTGTCTTCTTTGGTTTGATACACATTTATGAATTATCACTTTCAATATACAGTTGATTCTAGAAATAATAACTTTTAGTCAATTATCAATACGTTCAGATCCAGGTACTCCCCAGGAGGCCTGAAGGTTAGACCAGGTGAAAATGGCTCGGCAGGTTACGTGTGAAGAAGTGTAGCTCCATCAAGTACTATCCTATCCGAAGGATTGCACGTTTGCATCATTTGATTTGAAATTTACCGCAATTTCACCATGATTATCGAACACTGGAGGTGTTCCAGATTATCGAGAAGTATCTTCGTTTAGGATTCCGGTTTATAATCGATATTTCGGAAGGCATGGAAACATCCTGAATCGGCTCGACATCAACGAATCATTTTCCTGGAACAAGTTCCGCCCCCTCTGTTTGTTTCGTCGCATGTTCATAAATATTAAATCAAAATGAAAAAATGATGTTCATAACGAATTAAGTATCTGTGACGGGGTCTCGTTGGTCTAATGTTTATGCAAGAGATTTTTCGTTAAAGAAACCCTTCTGACTTGCACTGTAGTCACGCGTATTCTAGAGCTTGCCACTCCAGAATACATTCATGGCGTATTGTTCGTCATAGAAATCTCAACTATTTACTAATAAAAATGACGCAAGTAGTACTACGTTGAGAAGGCAAATCTTGGGAACGTTAGTGCCATTGAAGAAGAACATAGCGAGGGTCGTACGAACGGTGTGTGTCAACGATGAATTCCAGATTATTTTTTTTTTTCGCATTAAATTTCTCGTGTCACCGTGCTATCATGATTCCAGCAGCGCTTGTGCTTTGGATCTACACACGTGCTCTCCAGCTGATGTTTTATCAGGGTTGATGGCAATATCGTGATTGTCATTTTGTAATCCGAGCAAATGTGATTTGAAGAATTTCGATAACTCATTGTGCTCATTCAAAAAGGCTTCCAGCTCGTCGGAGATGCTCCCTGCTTTAGATGAATTGATGTTACTTGTGTATTTGTAGATGAATGTTCAATGAAGCGGGCGTTACGCCATCAGTCATTGAACAACTTAAATAAATTCGTTCTGTTGAAAAAATGAACACCGGTTAAATTATTAGAACATTGTGACACAAAAATAATAAAAAAGACCAACAAGACCCCGTCACAGATACTTAATTCATTATGAACATCATTTCTCATTTTGATTTAATATTTATGAACATGCGACGAAACAAACAGAGGGCGCGCTCGAAGGATTTTTATGTTTATCATATGGTGATTTGACATGGTCAAGAAACGCCTATTCAAGATATCGTAAGCTGTGCCAACAATTTATGGTCGACATATACGCGAAGGTAAAGAGTGAACGACTGCAATTCTTACTACACAATCAACAAAAGCGGTGCGAGGAATAATACATTCACTTGCGAGACACTATCATGAGCAACGCCGACACAGCTTTAGTTATAGCCAGGCCAAAGCGCAATGCATTGTCATGACATTGCACGTGTGTTCAAACACAAAATGAAGTTCGATCGTATTCGTCCTCACATATTGTTGGTTGTATTTTGTTGAATGGAAAAAGCGCAATTTTGCATTCTGTTCAATCTCAAGTCCAATCGAGTTGAGCAAATGTGACAACCTTGCCACGCAATTCGACGTAAACAACATTGGTCTCCATGTTCCATTTCTATGAAGC
This sequence comes from Toxorhynchites rutilus septentrionalis, assembly GCF_029784135.1. Classification (NCBI taxonomy): domain Eukaryota; kingdom Metazoa; phylum Arthropoda; class Insecta; order Diptera; family Culicidae; genus Toxorhynchites; species Toxorhynchites rutilus. Next base: position 267,642,126 of record NC_073745.1, read on the forward strand.
AAAAATAGTAATGGTTTTTCGGGTGGAATAAACACGCAAAATTTAGCATTCAAACACATTCAAAATAAATTTAGCATCCAAACGAAATCGAATAATAATTTTCATTCAAATTTCAACAATTTAGAATTATTTCCGGAACTATGCCGATCAGATAGAGAGTAAATTGAACCACAAATACGGATGACTTATTTTGACCATTGTTTCGCGACAAGGCGAACGAATTTAAGAGTGTAAAAGATATATAAAGAGATATATGAATATTGAGTTTTGCAAATCGGCGAAGAGTAATAAAAACATCCATGAATAAAGGAAGCAATATGGCTGTGTTTCAAACTTAGATTACCGATGTGAATACTCCTCGATTGAATGACAACGATAAAATAACGCGATTCCAAACAGGCCGATTAATCAGCTCCATTGAAGTTAGCTGGCGTATCGCTGTTTTCCAAATTATGAACGAGACCAAGCTGTTATAAACTAAGCCATGTTGAAAATCACATGCACGTATTTTCTAACAAGGAGACAGCAATAAATATTGATTTTCTATATTTCATTTTTTCTACTTTACGACAAACTTATATTACTTTTTTCAGTTGATGTCTAACTTTTAAGAGATCAAACATGTCAGTTACGTTAATGAAATACACCAAGAAACATCATATAACCTTTCGTTCAAATCATTTAATTCGTTTTTTTATCGGTCACATTCGATTTATTTTAAAAATCGTTAAAATATTCAGGGGGTCTCCGTAGCCACATTGGTTGCGCGTTCGCTTAGTAAGCGATCGATCGTGAGTTCAAAACTCAGGGCCCTCATTGACCATCTTTGTGTTGTTACAGAATAGCTACGTCCACGCAACAATCATCAGCGATGGAGATCGATCCACGGTCGAAATAAGATCGATTCATCCATACAACTGCTCTGCTCTGCCAGACACATCGGGCTACTGTTCTATAAATAACTCAACAATGATCAAACAACTGTCTCCGCTGTCCGGTGGTCCAACTGGATAATGGAAGAACAGAAAGAATACTCTTACGCCTAAATGGCTACTGTGTGAATGTACCATATGTAATGGTATAGAAGGAATACTGGCGAATGACAACTGTGTAATGTGCTAATTATGATAACCATGTAATGTGCTAAATATGATAATCATGGGACATGTACACGATTAAAATTCGGCTCTGTTACAGCTAAAAAAAATGCTAATGAGCCTTAAATAAATAAATGGGATAAAAAAAATATTCAAACACACTTACAATACATTAGTGTGTTTTATTCAACACCCAAAATATTCACTAGAAATAATTTATTTGGCAGAACAACGTTTGCCTGGTCAGCTAATATATATATAAAAAATGTTCTGTTCGTTTGTGTACGCGTCAAAAACTTGAAAAGTGCAGAACCGATTGAGCTAAAACTATGATACAATATACAAAACAACCAAACACATCTAGGATTGTTGTTACAACATAAAAAAAAAATGGGTAGGTTATATCTATGATATAACGCAAGGTTGACGTGGGACTACCTTAGCTTAGCAATCATTAGTTTGTATTGATTAAAATTTTGATTGAATGAAACAATTTCCGAATTCAATTGAATTCAATATATTTGCTTTGTGAGTAAAATGATTGTATAATGCCATGTAAGGTCAATTCATGCCATAGATTATGTTCTTCGTTACAAGTAAATTTAATGACGGTCCTTTTACGTATGGTATGATGACATCTTGGTTTTGATGTCTATGTTAGGCAAACACATTTCAGTCAGAACAAAAATGACCCCGATTTGCATGTATTTGCAACGCCGATTTCCCCACACACCTCGGTTTAGAAGTCTTTATTAGGCAAAAACATTTCAGTCGGAACAAAAATACCCCTGACCTGCATAAATATGCAATGCCAATTTCCTCAGACACCTTGGTTCTGAAGTCTGTGTTAGGGAAACACATTTCAGTCGGAACAAAAATACCCCCGACTTTCATGTATTTACAATGCTGATTTGTCTAACGCTGCTTGGTTTTGAAGTCTGTGTTAGGGAACACATTTCGGTGCGAACAAATATCCCCATACTTTCATGTGTTTGCAATGCCGATTTTCCTAAGGCTGCTATGTTATGATGGCTGTGTTGGGGAAACCGTAAATCGGACCAATCAAAACGAGGTAGTTAGGGCGTTTAGATAACGCTCAACATTTTACAGTTATTCGATTGTTTATCTAATAAAAAAAAATAACATTTTATTAATTGCGATAGAAGCGTAGAAATATTCCGTATCAATTGATGCAAACATCTTTCCGATCCAGTAAGAAACGTTCGAGTTATAAGCATTCGAAATCTTGCATTTTTTCCTGCATGTTCAGTGTTTAGGTTTTCATTTTAACCCCCATATACTCCGGTTAGACGTAGTCCCACGTCAAAATAAAAAATTCAACCATGCAACCACAATGTGCCACAGCAAAGCGTGGCAGGGTACAGCTAGTATTTATATATAGCACTTGTAATTTCGAATGACACTACAGGCAAACCTTTTTTTTTTTGGAACAATTTGTTCTTTCGGTTGCGCGTGGCATATCAAACATCGAATAAAACTAAATGGATGATAAATTCGTCAAATATGCCGTTTTCATACACAGCACACAAAAAATCGCACATGAATAAAAATCGCACAAAAAGAGGTTTTCCTGTAAATTTTGGATTGATTTATTTGATATGATGCGGTATTATCGTATCTATTCGAGGGCCATTCCAAGTTTTTTTCACATTTAATTTTCATCGGATATTAACGTTAAACTGTACATTCTGTCAAATATATACACCTGGTTTTTTTTACGTGAAAGATAGGTACTCCGTTAAAAACCGCGTTAATTGGAAAATCCGCTTAAAAAACCAGCTCACCTGAAATCCACATGAGATGTGTGATAGGGTGCGGCAACTTGGTTCCGTCACAAGTACCGATCGATTTCCTTTTGTTATTAAGGGAAAGGGGAGCAGTTTCGGATAACTCTTGTAAACATTAAGTGGTAAAATTTCCATCCAAATTAAAAATATAAGTAAGTTAACAGCCCTTCCACCAACAGCTGGCTTATGGTTTGACATCTCCTGGTCGTTTATTACTTACGAAAACAACACAGTGCCCTTATTCATACACGTTTCGAAACTTTTGAGCTTGAAGTTGTAAGTATTTCCCTAATTCCTTTGTGAACGATTCAGAGATTTAAGTACACCACCTCAGTTAGTAACTGATATGAAATGAAAAAAAAGTGCCTACAACGGGGAAATAAAGGTCTATTTTTTAGATTAAATTATGATTTGTCTTCGGATGGTGGTGGGACACATTCGGACATCTTTCGCGGGACACATTCGGACACTATTTCGAAATATCTCATAAAATTTGTGTCTGACTGTTGTTTACCAACAAACATCAATCTATTCTGATTCTCAGACCTAATGATGGCTCGAAACTACAAAAAGAAAACCGATAGAACCAGCATCAACGAAGATAAGATGGAAAGAGCTGTCGAAATAGTTTCGAATAGAATCGTTTTCATGATTCTAGAACACAGGTGGCTCACAACTGGGTCCATTATCTTCGCTAATTTCCCAACTAACCATTGCATAACGAGAAAACTGTTTCTTAATGTTCTGGAACATTTGAAAAAGGAAGCAAAAAGCACCGTAAACGAATCAATTTAAAAAAAAATCAAAAATCAATCAAAAAGTCATTGCACTTCGGAAACAATTGAATATTACCGAGAAAATTGCACAATGCATGTATCTTTTCCACCTTATGTCACAAATCGCTTACAACCACTGGATGTTTCAGTTATGGGCCCTTTCAAGCAAAAGTTCTCAGTTTCCCAGAACGTTTGGCTACTCAACCATCCTGGAAAAAACTATTTCTATACACGAGCTTTCAGGTATAGTTGCATCGGCTTATAATGCTTCTTTCAATAAGCATAATAGTAATATCCTAACTGGATTCAAAATGACAGGTTGCTATACATTCTCAAGAAAGGTTTTTTCGGACAAGGCTTTTGAATGCTCAAATGATTTCACCTACTCTACTGAAGCGGAGGTAAGCAATTGATTCATCGGGTAATACAACAATGCTGCAAAACATTGCGTCTACAGCACAGATAGATTTCACTTTGGCAACTTTGTCTCCGGAAAATGTTGAACCTTTTCCAAAAACTTCACCGCGGAAAACCACCACTCGAAAACGGAAGGAAGCAAAATCGCGAATTTTCACTGACTCTCATAGCAAGCAGTTTCCTTTCAGACAAATACTGATAAACAGAAAAATGCCCCACACATGGGGTACATTCGGAAAAAAAGGCAATTTTCAAAAATTCCAATAAACCATTCGTAATAGCATCAACGCACACCTCTAACACGCTCATATGATACATTGATGTCCAAATGACAATCAGGATGAATTCAGATATTTTTAAAGTTTGCAAAAAATATTAAAAATTATGGAAAAAGAAGTGACAGAATGTGCCCCCCTCTCCCCTACTCCTGAGGAAGCATGAGGGAGAGATGTGATATTGTTGAGGTTTTTTTACACGGGTCCGCGTAAAAAAACGTGTTAACGCGTTCGTCACCCGTCACTTAAATATGGGTGACCATTTCCTGGTACGAATTGAATAGGATTTTAAAAGAAATTTGACAGAATAGCCACCTAAATGTAACATTAGAATATGTAGGAAAATAATAAAATCATAACCATATTATTATAATGTTTATACTATACTTTTTATCATTTTATAGTACGGTTGGTTGGTACTGCAGTTTTTTTTTGCAAAACTCATATTATATGACTTTGGCATGTATTATTGTTGTCAATTCATCTTAAAATTGAAAAAATAAATCACTAGATCATGTAAAAGTTGTCTACAAACTAAGTTCGATCTTCATTTAATAATTCATCTGCAAGTTGAACCCCGCAAGAAACTCAAAAACGTTGCATTGGGCGATAAACGTGTTAATTGCAAAATCAGCGTAAAAAATGAAATAACTGGAAAATCCACGTGAAAAAAAAATCGTTTTTGAGTTATGATTAATTTATGATTTAGTTATGAAACTTTTGCCGACAGAACTATCTCCTCTACGCTTGCTCCGGCGCGCAATAATACGATGACGGCTGACCGAATACTCTCTTGTTTCGACATCTTTACGTTTAACCATTTACTCTGTACAGCGGTAGCACACTGAGAGAGAAAGGGTTAATCAACGCTGTTTGTTTACATCTGAAACCTCACGGTATAAGCTTGATTCTTAGCATTCAACAATGTATGAAAATATATGGTTGAAATTCTGTTTTTTTTGACGTAGGACTACGTCTTTTGGGAACATATTGGGGTACAAATTGAAAATCGAAAATCGAGCACAGCTTGAAAATTGTCCAATTTCAAACGCGCATTGCTCAGACATTTCATGTTGGATTGATGAAATTTTTGCGTCAATCGATTTCGGCACTCCACAACAATTTTTTATATTGAATAAAATAATATATGTAATGGAACTAATTATCGAACAATTGAAGAATGAAAATTACATTTCGCATTTCAAATATGTTTTCTCTATATTGAATTAACATGTTTTTACTGATGAGAAAATTGATAATTGTGTTCGTTATTGATAATTATCTTATATTACATTGATGAGTTTTGTTTCTTTATTTCACCCATACATAACACAGGAGGCATCTCGTCTAGAGTCACAGAGGGCGGTTTTCATCATATCTCATTCCACTTCGGCATCTTCTATCTGATACGCACGATCTAACGACTAATTATCATCCTTCTGTCATCATCACTCGGTTGTAAACTCTGGTGGAGTGAAAAAACAATACCTAACAACCAAACAAAACGGCCCTTTTTCAGGGCCACAAATCATTATCAAAGAGTTTAATTCTTCAAACATATCCAAAATCAACAGATAGCCTAACGAAATCCTACGTCAACCATGCGGTCGTATCTCAGACACAACCCTCCTGTGACTTTTTTCTTTATTTAACTCTTTGTGGTCGTTTGTCTGCTCTCAGCCACCACAGCAAGAATCGAAAAACGATCGCATAGTGAAAAAATGTCCAATTTCCAACGTTTATTGCTCAGTCATTTCAAGATAGATTGATGAGATTTTCGCGTTAATCGATTTTGGCACTCCAAATTTTGTTTCAATTGAATAAAATAATATTAAACCTGGCTCTCTTCTCAAAATGATCTCTCTTTCCACGATTTTAATATAATACGCTTGGACCGCGATGACAGATACGGAGGGGTACTATTGGGGATCAATAAGTGTCACTCTTTTTTTAGAATTGACCTTCCACCTATTGGAGGGATCGAAGCTGTTGCCTGTCATGCAAACATCAGAGGCAAAGACCTTTGTATAGTCAGCTTGTATTGGCCTCCGAGATCTGCGGTTAGCCGCAAGCAACTTGTTGACATGTGCTCACTCCTTCCTGAGCCACGATTGATCTTGGGAGACTTCAACTCTCACGGAACTGCCTGGGGGGAACAGTACGACGACAATCGTTCATCGTTGATATATGACCTTTGTAACAGCTTCAATATGACCGTTTTGAACACTGGGGAAACAACACGTGTACCTAAACCTCCTGCTAACCCAAGTGCTCTTGACCTCTCGCTTTGCTCGAATTCACTATCGTTAGATTGCAAGTGGAATGTAATCCAGGATCCCAACGGTAGTGATCACTTGCCAATCGAAATTTCCATCACCATTGGGTCGAATTCTTCTGAATCTATAAACATGGCATATGACCTCACAAGACACATTGACTGGAAAAAATATGCGGACGCGATTGCTCTAGCCATCAATTCCAAAGATGGTTTACCTCCATTGGAGGAGTATAACTTCCTTTCTCGTTTGATCTATGACAGCGCGGTTCGCGCTCAAACGAAACCCATCCCAGGTTCCACTATTCGTCGAAGGCCTCCCAATCCATGGTGGGATAGCCAATGTTCCAAGCTTTATCAGGATAAATCGAATGCATTTAAAGCTTTTCGGAAAAGTGGAACCATTGAGAATTTTCAAACGTATTTATCCCTTGAAAATCAATTTAAAAACTTGATCAAAGGGAAAAAACGTGCTTATTGGCGAAATTTCGTGGGAGGTCTGTCACGAGAAACGTCAATGAAAAAATTATGGAAAGTGGCTCGAAACATGAGAAATCGCTCTTCAACGAATGAAAGCGAGGAATATTCACATCGATGGATTTTAAATTTTGCACGGAAGGTTTGTCCCGATTCCGTTCCTGTACAAAAAATTGTTCGAGATATTTCACAAGATAGGTGCGATCTTGATTCCGAGTTTTCGATGGTAGAATTCTCTCTTGCTCTCCTTTCATGTAACAATTCTGCGCCGGGATCGGATAGAATTAAGTTCAACTTGCTGAAAAACCTCCCTGATGTGGCGAAACATCGCTTGTTGAATTTATTCAATCGGTTTATGGAGCATAATATTGTTCCAGATGATTGGAGACAAGTACGAGTTATAGCTATTAAAAAACCCGGAAAGCCCGCGTCCGACTTCAATTCGTACCGCCCAATAGCAATGCTGTCTTGTATACGGAAATTGTTGGAGAAAATGATCTTGTTTCGCCTTGATCGTTGGGTTGAAACGAATGGCTTACTCTCAGATACACAATATGGGTTCCGCAGGGGCAAGGGGACGAATGATTGTCTTGCGTTGCTTTCTTCAGAAATTCAAATGGCTTACGCCGGAAAAAAACAAATGGCTTCAGTATTCTTGGACATAAAGGGGGCCTTTGATTCTGTTTCAATAGAGGTTTTGTCAGACAAATTACACTTTCGGGGTCTGCCGCCTCTATTGAATAATATGTTATATAACTTGCTTTGTGAGAAACATTTGAACTTTTCTCACGGAGATTCGGCAGTAAGTCGGTTCTCTTACATGGGCCTCCCCCAGGGCTCATGTTTAAGCCCCCTATTGTACAACTTCTATGTAAGCGACATCGACAATTGCCTTACACAAAATTGCAGCCTAAGACAACTTGCAGATGATGGAGTGGTGTCTGTCGTAGGATCAAACGAATCCGACCTGCAAGGACCCTTACAAGATACTTTGAACAATTTTTCAACCTGGGCCATTGGGCTAGGGATCGAATTCTCCACGGAGAAAACAGAGATGGTGGTTTTTTCTAGGAAGCATAGACCAGCAAAACCAAAGCTTCAACTTTTGGGTAAACCGATCACTCATGCTATGTCATTCAAGTATCTTGGGGTATGGTTCGACTCCAAATGTACTTGGGGGGCCCATATTAGGTATCTGAGTAAAAAATGTCAACAAAGAATAAACTTTCTCCGTACAATTACCGGCACCTGGTGGGGAGCCCATCCCGAAGATCTTATAATGTTGTATCGAACAACTATTCTCTCAGTGATGGAGTATGGCAGTTTCTGTTTTCAATCAGCTGCCAAAACACACCTCATTAAACTCGAGCGAATTCAGTATCTTTGTCTCCGTATTGCGTTGGGATGTATGCCCTCAACGCATACCATGAGTCTCGAGGTTTTGGCAGGCCTACTCCCACTAAAAGATCGCTTCAATTTATTATCTCTTCGGTTCCTCATCCGGTGTAAGGTCATGAACCCATTGGTGATCGGAAATTTTGAGCAGCTGATCGAGCTAAATTTTCATTCTGGATTCATGAGCTCATATCATGAATTCGTCTCCATGCAGGTTGATCCTTCTTCGTATATTCCCAACCGTGTTTGTTTTCCTGACTACATCAATTCCTCTGTACATTTTGATCTGTCCATGAAGCAGGATATCCATGGAATTCCAGATTATCATCGATCGGGGATCGTTCCTACGATTTTCGAAGCAAAGTATGGGCGTGTCAATTGTGATAATATGTACTTTACTGATGGGTCCTCTATGAATGAGTCCACAGGATTTGGAGTGTTCAACAATTTTTTTAGCACCTCACACAGTCTTCAGTATCCTTGCTCAGTGTATATTGCTGAATTGGCAGCAATACACTGGGCGCTGGACAGCGTCGCCTCACGACCTGTTGAACACTATTACATTGTAACAGATAGTCTTAGCTCTGTTGAAGCTATCCGTTCAGTGAGGCCGGAAAAGCACTCGCCGTACTTCCTTGAGAGAATACGAGAAATTTTGAGTGCTTTATCCAGACGCTGTTATGTCATTACCTTTGTCTGGGTCCCTTCACATTGCTCAATTCCGGGTAAGGAGAGGGCTGACTCATTAGCAAAGGTAGGTGCAATTGAAGGCGAAATTTATCAGCGTCAAATCGCCTTCAATGAATTTTATTCTTTAGTTCGTAAAAATACCATCGTTAACTGGCAACGCAAATGGAACGAAGATGAATTGGGCCGGTGGCACCACTCAATTATCCCTAAGGTTAGCCTCAAACCATGGTTCAAAAGTCTGGACTTGAGTCGGGACTTTATTCGCACCTTCTCCCGACTCATGTCCAATCACTGTTCGTTAAACGCGCTACTCTTTCGTTTTAATCTTGCCGACAGCAATATCTGTGCCTGCGGCCAAGGTTACCACGACGTCGAACACGTTGTTTGGTCGTGCGAGGAGTATCTTGTTGCCAGATCGAATTTAGAAAACTCTCTTCGGGCTAGAGGAAGGCAGCCCAATGTGCCGGTGAGAGATGTGTTGGCTGGTTTAGACCTTGATTACATGTCCCAAATATATGTCTTCCTAAAAGTTATCGATCTTCGTGTCTGATTATCCTTATATCCTTATATTCTCCTTTTCCTTTTTCTTCGCGAGAAATCAAATCCCTTCTTATTAACAATAGAATAAGGTGAACTGTAAAAACATTTTAGATATAAGATAGGCTTAAGAATTGAGTGTAATGAATGTGAGTGTGAATGTGAGAGTGAACATTGTCAACATATCCTTTTATCCCTTCCTTTTCCTGAAGAAAATATGTCACCCTTCTAAACTCGAGTAGACCGCGAGTAATCGGTTTTCTACACCATTAACATTAGAATTAAGGAAAAATGTTTATATATACTTGTAACAATACAGTCAGGAGTTTGGCTCCTTTAAACTTATGTAACTGAGCCTGTAAAAATAAACGATTTAATAAAAAAAAAAAAAAATAAAATAATATTAGGTTGGGAAAAAGTAATCCATTATTTTCTCGGTAGCTGGCTTTAGTGATCAATATCTCCTGTGATATCGCTCATGCAATTTCAAGTTTAGGCTCGTTGTAAGGGTTACATTTCACACTAAAAAAAATCCTGTTTTTGTTTGTTCCATTCAGTTGTGAGTTACAGGGTGTTAACAATGGAGTTTAACAAAGAGAAAATTCGGTATATTTCAAACTTTGTATTCTATAAAGAAGAAAATGCAAGCCAGGCCACTGAAATTGTGAACGGTGTTTGTAGTGCCGATACTGCAACAGTAAAATACGTACAATTTGATTTGTTTTTAATTTAAAAAAATATTTTTTTATTTTTTTTATTTTTTGTAAGTGCATAACACTACTTGTAAGTGCAATTCAGACTACTGTCAACAACCGTATGAAGCTAGCGATTGACCAGAAACGTCCAAAATTGGCCAACAGAACAGGCATTGTGTTCCATCAGGACAACGCAAGGCCACAGATTTCCGAGAGCTTGATTGGGATGTAGTCCGGACCCGGCATCAAGCGATTACCACCTTTTCTTCGCATTGCAAAATTTACAGAGTGATAAGAAATTGGGATGAAAAAAAGATTGTAAAAATCTATTGCTAGAGTTTTTCGCCACTAAGGACCAAGACTTCTATGATAGAGACATTATGAAGCTACCAAAACGGTGCATATTTCACCCTAATCCGAAGCATATTAACACTAGAACTACCGAAACCGTCAATTTGACGGATTTCAAATTTCATGGTCAAAAATTTTATATAATTTCTATGTATTGTTCTAGAAGTTTGCGATGACTTTTCATGAGATGTAAGGATAGATTATTATTCATATTCAATTTCTGTTTACCGGCTTTAACTTCCGTAATCAATACCATCTACAGGGAAACTTCGATATAACGTACCCTCGTTATAACATACCCTCGATATAACGTACATTTTACCTCGATATAACGTACACATGTTCAAAGTCCAATGGAATACTTTTTTGAATATTGTTTTTCTGAAAAAACAATAAATTATCTGTATTATGATACTAAAGATTGATTTGTACTTTTAACCAATCCCGAAGTAAAACAGTTTTGTGATTCCAGATTCTAAATGAATCAATTTTTAATGAAAAGTACGAAGGGAAACGTCATGAGGAAGAATGGCTTCGTCTTCTAGTTGAATTTATTCATTGACCTTACTCAAATAACAACAAATTGAAGTTATAGAAGCTACGTTTCTGAGTTCAATTCGATAAAACGTTCAATTTTGAAAGTAAAATGTACGTTATATCGAAGTTACCCTGTATACCTATTTCTACCGAGACCCGTCGAATTGACGAATCTGGCAATTTCAAAGTTTATAACTATTATGTGTAGCATTATCCATGGAATGGTGGACATCAATAAGTTTTTGCATTCAATTAGAAATGAAATTTCGTGCAGTTTACGCACAATAGTTGTCCGATATGTTTAGAGTTTGGAGTAGTTACGAAACTTAAATTGTAGAAGTAGAAATACCGGAAAACCCAAGTTTGGAGTAGATGTACACAAATATAGCGTAAAAGCAGGGTCTCGTAGATGGCCATTGCAAGTGTTCTACTATATTTTGGACTTGGCAGTCATCAATTTGTGGATTTTATACAAAGAGACTTGTGATGAGAACATAACCAGAAAACAATTCTTGTTTCAATTGGCAGAAGAACTTTCCAATGAACATAAGTGCTGCAGAGAACAAGCTTCCTCCAAAAAACAACCAAACAAAGCAATGGATTGTACTACAGAAAACTTAACTAAAAGACTTCAAGAACGAAAATCTTGTCAAATACAATTATGCAACAAAAACAGAGCCATGTATACTTGCAATACATGCAACAAATACGTTTGTGGCAAGTGTTCATCCAGAATAACATGTTTTTGTTAGATATGTGCCTTATAGTCATAGACATATAAATGTAAATATAAACCTTTTTGTTTATTTTTTTAAATTCAAAACATACGAAGTGTTATATTAAATGTTGTTTTTGTCAAATCACATTCTTTCATCAACATAAACTATGTAAAAAAATACAACAAACGCGCTAATCAGAAATCCGTCAATTTGACGGGTGCGGTAGAACTAGCTATATATCAAACGTCGGTAGTTCTAGTGTATAAAAAAGTTTGAACTTCACCCATAAATAATGCATAACTTTTCCCCCAACCTACCTAAATGTCATGAAACAAACTATCGAACAATTCGAAAATTTCATTCGTTATCCAAACGGAAACGGAAAACGGTTGGTCGAAATAGAAGATACAAGCTTCCTCTTGTACTCACAATTATTTGTCAGTCATTTTCTGATAGATTTACGTGAGCTTTTTATCAATCATTTTGGGTACTCCATAACAATTCGTTACAGTGAAAATGAATGAAATCCCTATTTTTCATACGGAACACTCTGCGAAATGTTGATTTGCACGATAAAACACTCTATGCAGAATATTAGTTCATTCGGACTTCATTTAGTATTGTCGCAGATCTTAAAACTGAAGTTTTCTGAAAATCGAAAAATCGCCCAAAGGAAGTGTAATGGAAATTTAGGTTCAAAAAAAAAATTGATGCAAAATGTTCTTAAATCGCATGAAACATCTAGATTTTATGTTATCTCGAAAAAAAATCGACTTTTCAGACGTAAAAATTAGCCAGTGCCAAAAAATCAATTTTTGATATTTTTTTTTGAGATAACAGTAAATCTCGACGTTTCAGGCAATTCTAAGACATTTGACATCAGAAAATATTTTTTTTGAAAACCCTGATTTCCTTTACTCCTCCCTTGGATGATTTTTCGGTTTTCAAAAAACTCAAACTTTGATGACTGTGCGATACCAGCTAATGGAGTTCGATTGAGCTGATATTTTGTATAGGGTAGTTTTTCGTGGGAATCAACAGTTTGAACCCTTTTCCGTACATCATCGAGTCTCACTCGTAGTGTACTTGCATAACATAGAGCGCTAGAATGCTCAGAAGAGTAGTGAAATCACTTGATGTGTGACGTATTCTATAATACGGGAAGGGGTTAATCTGGTTCCCTTCGAAAGTTCGAAGGTCACTTTTGACGTAGGATTACGTCTTTCGGGAACATATTGGGGTACAAATTGAAAATCGAAAATCGAGCACATCGTGAAAATTGTCCAATTTCAAACGCTGATTGCTCAGTCATTTCATGATGGATTGATGAAATTTTTGCGTCAATCGATTCCGGCACTCCATAGCAATTTTTTACATTGTATGAAATAATATATGTCATGAAACTAACATCAAACAATTGAAAAATCTCAACTCCTGTCCTAACGGAAATACCCACTTATGATTGGTCAAAATTGACGACACATGCGGCGGTTCCCTAACAGAGACATCAAAACCAAGCTGCTTGGGGGAAATTGGCATTGCAAGTACATGAAAGTAGGGATAGCTTTTGTTCCCACCGAAATATGTTCCCTAACAGAGACATCAAAACCAAGCTGCCTGAAGGAAATCGGCATTGCAATTACATGAAAGCAGGGGGAGCTTTTGTTCCTACCGAAATGTGTTCCCTAACAGAAACACCAAAACCAAGGTGCCTGGGGAAATCGACAATGCAAATACATTAAAGTATGAGAAGCTTTTGTTCCTACCGAAATGTGCTCCCTAACAGAGACATCAGAACCAAGGTGCAATGCCTATGCAAATATATGCAAGTCGCAAGCATTTTTATATTGCAAGTAAGGTGAGTGATACTATCAATTCTAGCAAATAAAATATCAATTTGGAACTTTAATATTGGTTGCCTCGTCAAATTTCATATCAATGAGCGATAGTGTGTTGTGAAAAATTTAGCACAAGTGTAAGTGTAAAATTGTATATGGTAGTAGTTGTGTTAAAAATGTTAAAAATTAGAAACGATTAGTATTAGGAGTTGTTAGTCAAATAAAAATTCGCATTGGGTTGAATAAAAGTTTGAATAAACACTCAGAAAGTAAAAATTATAAAAGAAAATTATCTTTTCCATTTCAAATATGTTTTCTATATACAGTAGAACCCTGATAATCCGCGGAATAGTCGGGCTAGCTCACCGCGAATTGCGAAAATCGCAGATAACGCAATGAAGGGCTAAAAATTAGGTGCAGACACAAAAAAAGATATTTAAGCATCGATACAGAAATCATTAAACTATCCATCTGTAAGGTCGTTCACACTAGTGATAAGATAATGTAAAAGACATGACCAAAACAAAAGAACAAGACCCTACCGCTCACTGGCAAATTCCGGGAAGTTCTATAGAATTACTCGCTTTCGCGGATCCGCTCGCTGATAATCGAGGTTCTACTGTATTAAAGAAACATGTTTTACTGATGAAAAAAATGGATAATTGTGTTCGGTATTGATTATTATCTTATATTGCATTGGTGAGTTTTTTTTCTTTATTTCATTCTTACATAACACAGGAGGCATCTCGTCTAGGGTTACAGAGGGCGGTTTTCATCATGTCTCATTCGGCATCTTCTTCAGGGTCCCCAAATCATTATCAAAGAGTTCAAATATGTAATTCTTCAAGCATATCCAAAATTAACAGATATCCTAACGGAATCCTACGTCAACTATGCGGTCGTATCTCGAACATAACCTTCCTGTGACTTTTTTCCCATACATCAATTGGCACACTAATGTACATACATCGTGTAATATAAAACGGATGTACACTACGGAAATGTTGTCTAAAAATTATAGGTAGTGGTGTCTAAGACACTACCACATTGTTGAAGTTGGACTAAGAAATTATTTTATTTATTTCACTTGAATACTTAGAATTTTTTTTTCTCTCTATTATAGTGACATTCAATACATTTCGGCTGGTTCGTCACTTTTACTTTCATTTTTGGAAGAATGTCGGGAGTGAGAATTGAACTCGTGATCGTGATGTTACCAGTACGCCAGATCACTTCACACAAATTTAAAAATCACGTATTTAGTAAAAAATCAAGGCCAGTCAGAGCCATGGAAATGGACTAATAATTTGCATGGTTTTGTAGAAGCTACTAAAATTAGTTGATTCGTGATGCATTCCTGTTCTCGCGAGAATGAATCGAGGATATGTCGCAAGTTGTTTCGTTTTTGTCAATGCGCACTGAATATGCATCGTGAAAGATCAATACAACATCTATCAAGGTGGTCTCATGGAATCAACAATGTGTATCTGTAATTCAATCAATCACCTTTCACCCTACGGTATACAAACTTCGCGGTGATTAGTATTGAGTATCCTAAGATTTGAGAACAACAAATTAGAAAGAAAGGAAGATGCACTGCGGTTTGACATCTTTCGTTCTCAATAAGATTCAGAACATCGCATCGGGTAAAACCTCTGTGTGTAGTTGATGGCTGCTCGCTGGCTAAATCGAAAATAGAATTAAATCACAAATAACATTTACTTCAATAGTCTACCAGCTGCAAACGAAGCTTACGTTGCGATAGTTCAGTCATTTCCTTCTACTGCACTGCATTTGCATTCCGAGCGAGCGATTTACGCGCTACTGTTTTGCACAGCAGGGTTTGCAACGATAGTGGTTTGAAAGAACCGTGAATTAGTTGCGCGTAAAAGACGCGATGGGATGGCTGCCCATTTTCGTCAATTTAAACCATTCATCGATTAGGGAATTGTAGTGTATAGCATACCAAAATCATCTTAGAAAAATTCCGATTCAATTAGTAGGCAAATCATAAAAATCCTTCGAAGTGAGAGTAGTTAATAATGTTAAAATTAATTCATTAAAACATCACATATTTCTGTTTTGGCACCCTTACTGAAAGATAAAAAGCAAACACACAAAGCTGATGAAAAATTATAATCCGAACAGAAGAATTTCCTTCCGTGCTCCATTCGGGCACACTATTCTACTGCCGTTCTACGCATAGTTGTCCCATGTTACTTTTTGCCAGTTTTCACTTTTCGTCATAAAACGATGTTTTTATGCCTAATCTTCTGGAAAAAACACCAAAGAAAGTTATTGTTTGCTCTCAGCTTTTCAAAAAACAACACCAAACTCAATTGTCCCATGTTGATATTCTAGGCATAACTGTCAAACCATAAATTTTTAAAATCAAGCTTGATTGATTCAAGTGAGGGGAACTTTTCACATTTCATTAGACAATAGTCGACTGCACATAAAAACCCCGGTGTATTGCTAAACTGAAATGTATAAAGCTTCTGGTAGATAAATATACTAGAAAACTTTGATTGCGTTTGTCTCAGTTCCTGATTTTGGGACATGAGACAACTATGCGTAGATCGACAGTCTAGACGTTCGGAATCGCTTCATGTTCATTCAATTCCATTCTACCTCCAACCGACCTCCCTGGGGCAATACTCCACCGAAGCTTGACCACCTCGTGCTGCCGTGTAGCTGTTGTTAATGGTTCGCTTCCCATCAACCTATCATCGTCGTAATCTCATCATCCAAATCAGGTGGAGAATGGGAAAAAAAAAAGACTCGAGCGCCGCACATGGAAGTCTATCCTAGGTACACAGGCCCACAGTTTAGACCATTTCAGCAGCGCCAGGCCAAGATCAGATCGCGGCCACACTTTGGTCCACCAGCAGCGGCAGCTGTCGTCGTCTAACTGCTGATTGCCGTGTTGTGATGATCCGGCTTCACTGGCGCTCCGCGCAATCGCCCGTAGTTTCGGCCGGACGCACGAACCGCGAAGTGATATTTTTCCCGCAGCAATTTACGGCGATAAATTTAGCTCTTTTATTGCCTATTTGGCCGAGTGGACGTGTAGACCACGATCCGGCCGCGTTTGTTCGGCGTGGTGCGGAATGCGCTCGGAGTGTGTTTCTGAGCGGTTCACATCAATGCGGAAAATAGCCTCGACCATCAACAGATGTCTGATGTTCCGCGAGGTGCTCGCGCGAAACGAACGAGATCTGCGATGATAGAAACTAACGCCGCACCATGCCGACGGATGATGAGATTCATTAGTGGACGCGGGCAGCTGCTAAGTGGTAGGGTTGGCCCTGATTGCGTGAATAGGTGGAGTGCAGTGATTGATGGGCTGGTCTGCTACCGGCTGGTCCAAAGCGAAGATGTCATTCATTTCGAGTGCCAAAATCACCGCGCGGGGACACACGCGGCACAATGCGATGAAATGTGATTGAAAAACCAATTTTTATTTCTGTTCCCACACTTACCTGCTTGGGGACCACGCGAGAAGGCATGAGAAAGACAAACTAACGAAGACAGAAACCATTATATGTTCATCAACAATCGCGCGCGCAGAAAATGTATATTAAACAGACGGTTACACACGCCAACCGACAGGGCCACGTCTTGAAGCGCTGAGATTTCTGCACGATTCGACGAACCAAAACCTGAAAGGTGAAGCGATAAAGGTTTTGCCTTTCGGTGGCTTATTCCTTATTGTGTGGTTGAGCCGCACCTCCCCTGATCCCCCCCCCCTCTGATCAGCGTCTGTCAGTTCAGTGGGTGGGCGGCAACGGCAGCGGCAACGGTGGTCATGATCAGCTACGAAAGCCGCACGTCACCACTCATCAGCGCAATCACCGCTGAGTGGTGTCTATCGTGGCATTTGCCTCGGTGGGCGGAGAAACACCGCAGAACCCTTTCGGGAGCGTCCCACTGGAATGGAGTGGAACACCATGGCTGTGGTTAACGATCGAGCGGTGAACCACACGTGACGGGGTTTGATGGAATAATGAATTTCGGATTTGTTGGATATTATTAATCGAAAGTGGAAAATGAACTTGTTTGACTTGACGGACAGATCGAAAGTCAACGGGTGGTACTCTGGTATTCAACTGTGATGCGGTCTGGTGTGAATAATTCAAAAAGAAGCACAAATAAAAACACCTTCGAAACTCCAAATCCATCGACAATGTAAATCAGTAATGAAAAAATTGCCTTGGCAAACCTCGCAACAAATCATCCCAACACAATATCTGGCCAACAAACACTGATTAGCCAAATTATATGGTAGCAAACTACTGGCGGAAAGCATAAGCCCGAACCACTGCAAGCATGCCAAGGATACCGCATCTCCAAAATTTCCTAGAATCGCACGGCTAGCGCGAAAATCATCATATTAAAGCTGCACAAATTACATCACGAACAAAGAGGCTGCTGCTCGCCGCCTCCGAATCCTGTCGATAACACTGCAGCTTCGAAGGAAGCGCAGAAAGAAGTAAACCCCTTCCAAGCTAATCCCGCATAATACTTGTGGTTCATAATCCCCTATAATTACGGCGCGAACAGATAGGAGAAGAAAATCGATTTCGCAGCTCTCGTGTTAAAATATTAATCCTTCCCACGACGTGCTGATCAAAGATTACCACCATCGAGCCAGTGAGAGCGGCGATTGGCCGGGTCCTGCTGGTACCGCGGAGTGCAATATTGCATACGGTGGGGCTTTCATAGAAACCTTCTTCAGAAGCGAACCGACCGATCATCACCCACCACCGCATGCCAACAGAGTAGAATATCCATAAGGGACTTGGACTTGGGGCACAAGCGGCTGAGTAAAATGACTTGAACACTCCCCGCTGCGGTTTGCCATTCGGTGGAGAAGAAAAATTTCGATGCTCTTAACGCGCATTTAATCATCCTCAGCTATCGAATTGGGGGCTGGCGGTTTATACTAAATCCTACCTCCAATTACACCGGACGCCATTTGACCGTCGGGTATCGAATTTCGGATTGAGATTCACGGTATTGTGCTCTATTCGATTCAGGGATGAATTGTTGAACAATGTTTTGGAAGTACGAATGACGGAAAGATCAATGTTTTAATTTACACGGCTACAACGCGTTTTACTTCAAATGTGATAATTTTCGTTTGGGACTTCTGAACAATATATCGTGAGTATGCAGGCAATTGCAAAGAAATGTTTTCAAACAAAAATCGGTTCGGTACATCTTCCGACCTTGCGAATGATCAAAAAAACTTCTAAGCCTGCAAGCAATTTTTTCTTAGAAAGAATGGCATTGTTAATTTTCATTGTATGAGAAACAACAAGTATAGGGGAAATCAGGGTAAAACCGACACCCCCTGATTTTTCCAGTTAGAATTAGTTTTTTTTTTAATTTTCCGATGTTACCTGTACACAACTGTCATTTCTCACGTTTCGAGTCACCCTACAACTGCAGAAGTCGCGTTGCTGTTATAACAAACAACAAAACAGAACCGGTCAGTAAACAGGAGTTAGGCCGTGTAAAATTTCCCTAGTGGAATTTAAGAGTTTTTGTCGGAAAATTTTGGAAAATTCGCTACTTCTGTAAGCCTGTAAGCCTGATACGGTAGGTGGGTTTGTTGCTTATCGATGCTCGAAAACTTTGTTTTGCAATTTCGAGTCTATTCAGGTTAAAACCGACACCAGGGGTTGTGTTCCACAGACAGGAAAAATGTGTCCTTACTTTTTGTAGATGCCGCATGTTATATGTGGAAGACGAAACGACAGAACTGGACTGATAACCGGTCAAAACCAACGATGAATCGGGCATGTAATCCAAAAAGCCTGGCAGAGCTTCAACGCTCATCAACACATCTTTCGTGGATGTTCACCCAAGCTGTTCAAATAGTTTATAGACAGCCTTTTGATATCAAACCAAGCCAACCAAACAGTCAGGTTTAGAGATGGGCAAACCGTTCACGAACGGTACGAAAGAACTAGTTCGCCGAAAAGAGTGAACGAACTGTCGTTCTTTTTCAAAGAACGGTAGTTCTCCCCATGAACTGATTGCGAGCGAACGGTTTGTGAACGAACTGATTCTGAAAGAAATGTTTGTGAGTGAACTAATTGAGAGTGAACCGTTTGCGAATGAACTGTATGGGAAAGAACTGATTGAGAGTGAACTGTTTGAGAACGAAGTATTTGCGGGCAAATTGTTTGTGAACGAACGAGTGCAGCTGAACTGATTTGCGCTGGACGGAATCAATAGAACGATTATGCTTGTAAGAAAAATAAAACGATATTGTTATTTACGAGCAAAATGCATATAACGCAGGGTTTATTTTGTTGATGTATACTCAATTTTGGGTTAAACATTGAATTAGATTTTCGTAGTTTTAAAACCGAAGCTATATATTTTCAATTTCATGTATTTTTTTCAATTCCGCGAAACATTCATATACTTCCTGATCATCAGAAAAAAAAATCTGGGGGAAGCTGGGGCGATGCATGAATTAGGTAAACATGAAATCTTCTAGTGAGGGCAAATTGAGCAAAAAGGTTTTTCGTTGCTTTCAATCCATTGCATGGCCTATTGCGTGTACGAGTTATCGTAATTGTTTGTACGATTGATTGTGAGTGAAGATCGCTGCTGATTTTTTTCTCTGAATGAACATTATGAAAAATGTTCTTACATGGAACCTATGTGTTGTCCAAACAGAAAATATGAAAAATTGCACATATTTTGAGAGAACTAAGAGATGAACCAGCCTACGGCTGAAAGTCTCTATAATAAAGAATAAAAAAAAAAAAAAGATTCAGAGAGCGTTGGGTGCATCCCATTCTCAGTGATTCGCACGGCACGTATGTCGGATGCCAAAATTGAGAGCGAATTTAGAGCAAATTGAGAGTGAATTGAACTATCAGCCGGTAAACAATCGTCGTGTGTGCGTAGATCGATGCTAGCCAGTACTAATTAAACGGACGGTTGATAGTTGATCGACCGAATAGTTTGAATGAAATCGGGAAGCCTATCAAACTTTTTTATCGGACGGTACTGAATCGGTGTATTGTGCGCATATGTATATCGCTCCATACACTCAAAGTTAATTTTTAGCACATGTTATGACATCCCGATTTATTACATTAAATGAGCCGAGAAATAACAGAAAATGTTCTACTCCCCATTGCGTGTATATCATTTGTATAATATATATGCTAGAGTCAATATGAGCGAGCGAAACAGGAGACACACTTTTTTTTATCCCATTTATTTATTTAAGGCTCATTAGCATTTTAGCTGTAACAGAGCCGAATTTTTTTTAATCGTGTAATGTCACATGGTTCTTCTTCTTCTTCAATGGCACTAACGTTCCTAGAGGAACTTCGCCGTCTCAACGTAGTATTACTTGCGTCATTTTTATTAGTACTTAGTTGAGATTTCTATGCCAAATAACACGCCTTGAATGCATTCTGAGTGGCAAGCTCTAGAATACGCGTGATCACAGTGCAAGTCGGAGGAAATTTCTTTGACGAAAAATTCCCCCGACCAGAACGGGAATCGAACCCGAACACCCGGCATGTTAGTTATGACGCTAACCACTCGGCCACGGGAGCACAATGTCACATGGTTATCATATCTATATAATTAGCACATTACACAGTTGCCATTCGCCAGTATTCCTTCTATACTATTACATATGGTACATTCACACAGTAGCTTTTTAGGCGTAAGGGTATTCTTTCTGTTCTTCCATTTCCAGTTGGACCACCGGACAGCGGAGACAGTTGATTGATCATAGTTGAGTTATTTATAGAACAGTAGCCCGATGTGTCTGGCAGAGCAGAGCAGTTGTATGGATGAATCGATCTTATTTCGACCGTGGATCGATCTCCATCGCTGATGATTGTTGCGTGGACGTAGCTATTCTGTAACAACACAAAGATGGTCAATGAGGGCCCTGAGTTTTGAACTCACGATCGATCGCTTACTAAGCGAACGCGCAACCAATGTGGCTACGGAGACCCCCTAGAGACACACTTAAATGAAGGCATATGAAAACTTTTCGTATAGTTTGCCAAATACACGGCCCAGACAAAGAAAGATATATTAACGTTCATGTTCTTCTTTATTCTCTTAGAAAACACTTTCCAACTTCATTTTATGATGAGGTGTAATATTATCTCGCTTTTATATATCAGCGCTGGCAGCTATATGGATAGCGTGGTTGTGTGAAATATCTTTGCATTCCAGCCGGCCTTGGTTCGATGCCCGTTGACGTCATATGGACTCTTTTTTGGCACAATCCCAAATGAAATGAGAAAAGAAAACAGAAAGAGATGCCTGCTCGCATACATACAAACATATTTTTAAACTTTTAAAACAGCTCATTGTTTGCGCATTTGACCCTCCAGCACACGAAATGGCATTATTTCTGCCAAGGATGAAATGTTTTTAGCCAACGCTAGTTTGGGTGTACTGATTAAGTAGTCCAACCAATCTATCGGCCGACAAAAGTCTGCAGTCTGCGGGGGCTCTAAAGGTGTCGGTTTTACCCGAACGGGGTTGATCTCACCCGCACTCCCATTTATTTCACCTCAGAAGTGAAACACAAATTTCTGCATTACTCGAGAATGAAACAAGCAAATGAAACCAAATTTGGCATGTGAAGGTTTTAGGGTGCAACAAATGTTTCTATGGTTGTTAGACACTCCTCCCGCAAATGATAACTCGAAAACTAATCAAGCAAATGGAGCCAAATTTGGCATGTGAAGGTTTTAAGGGGCACGAAACGTTTCTATGGTGAATACACGTGAAACGTGAATGTTTGAAGGTGTTGATAACAAAAAAACAAATTTTAGGCGGGACGAAGTTTGCCGGGTCAGCTAGTTTTCTATATAATACTGTTCATTCGCCACATTAATTTGATGTATGGTGCGACTACTTGATGAGTTTCTCCAACACAGATTTCAATGGGCTTGGGGAAATCGGCATTGCGAAATAGATGCAAGATGCGGGTACTTTTGCGCTCGCATGAGTTTCTGCAGACTTTTGTACCCGCATGCATTTTTACACTCGGGAATATGTACAGACTTCAAAAGCGGTATGAACACAATGCTTTGGCTCGGTTATTCAAGACTGCATTGGAAGACATTCCTTGATGTCTTCAGCTAATTGAACTTCTACGAACTACGCCGTTTGGCAAAATTCTGATTTGCTGCGATAACGTCGATTGAACAATACGCGTTCAACTTACATGTCAAAATAAAAACTGAACTTGAAGTTCAACAAATCAAGAAAATTTGCGGTTCAAGAAGTACGTACACTTGGTAGATGGAATAAATTCAGAGGGAAATATAAGATACATACATTGATCGTTTAGCCATTCTTTCGTTCACATATTTTGGAAGTCCACGAGAAACGAATGAAATGAACAAGGCATCATGCCATATGACTTGCAACAACGAAAGTAATATTTTCACAATACATGAATTGACCTGAATTGGGATTTGTTCGCATCTGAATTCGGAAATTGTTTCATTTCATCACTGGTTTACACACAGTTCAGCTTGAAGCGATCGGACGCTTTGTGCTATTGTGCTCGCGTTTCGGTGACAGCTATTGTTGTTGGCTGGTGTTTTTTCCTCAACCAAGTGTGCTTCTTCCATCGCGTGTTAATTGTGGGAACAGTGAAGTGCGCTCAACAATTCCCACCAGCTGGAGTGAATAGCTTCTCACAGCAGATACTGGTGAAGGTCTATAGAGAGACACTTCTGATCGCCGAATCATCGCCATTTCCACCGCCGACGTAGGTGCGCTCGCTCACCAATACACCTACAGCAGTGTAACAATAGACACCAACACGTGATCAACTGGACGGTGCAGAACGGATCGAATATTATCTGCGCGGGGTGCGCATTTAGGTGAATACGCATAAAAATACATTTAGAGAAAATATATATAAATATTATATTTTATTTTATTTTTTTCTTGAAATAGTATAATTTTTTATTTTATTATTGTGAAATATTTAAAAAAAAATAGAATTTAAGTGCCATTTACAATGGCAGAAGGTGGGGGATCTCCGAATATGGAGATCTCAGACAATGAAACCAATGAATCCCCCCCATCAGGTAAAAAAGGGAAAACACTTAAACGTGTTCCTAAATCGCAAGATGTTTCTTCTGGGGACGAATCAGCTCATGCTAATAAGCCCCCTCATAAAAAAATCGCAAATCTCTCCTCTCCACCTCTTGACGCTCCCACCCTACCTTCCACTTCGGGTTCCCTTTCTGTTATCCCCGCTACCACTCAATCCTTACCTTCGCCTACTCCCCATGTTGTCTCCCTTCCCACTCAATCCTTGTCCTCGTCTTCCCCCCCTGGTACGTCCTCTCCCCGTGTCAAGGTCTATCCAGAAGATGCATCTGGAACTGGCCCATGGGTTGTTTTCTTTCGGCCCAAACCAAATGGAAAAGCTTTGAAAGTCATGCAGATCGCGAAAGATCTGGCAAGGTATACCTCCGTGTCGGAAATTTCGAAGGTTAGACCAAACAAATTGCGAGTTGTCGTGACTGATCGAAAGGACGCAAACAAGATTGTTGTCGACCAGCATTTTACAATTGAGTATCGGGTTTATATTCCCTCTCACGTAGTTGAAATTGAGGGTGTGATAACCGAAACGGGTCTGACGTGCGAATACATTACGAGTGAAGGTACTGGCCGTTTTAAGAAACTGCCCTCGATGACTGTTAAGATCTTGGGTTGCCGCCAGCTCGGAACAGTTTCCCATGAAGGGGGTGAAACCAAATTTACGCCGTCCGACTCGTTTCGAGTCACCTTCGCTGGTTCAGCTCTCCCGGACTACGTGATGGTAGAGAAATTGAGGTTAGCCGTGCGACTTTTTATTCCGAAGCCAATGATTTGTCAAAAGTGCAAGTCAGTTGGTCATACGGCTGCTTATTGTGCCAATAAAGAACGCTGTGCCACTTGCGGAGAGCAACATGTGGGCGAAGCCTGCAGTGCGACGGTAAAAAAGTGTCCATATTGCGGGGGAACCCCACACGTGCTCTCAGCTTGTGAAGCATACAAGAGTCGCTGGGAGAAACAGAAGCGCTCTTTGAGGGAACGCTCTAAACGCACTTTCGCGGAAATTTTGAAGGGCGCTTCTCCACTGGCTCAACAACAACAACCAATCAACACACATAATGTTTACGCCACGTTGCCAGTTGACGAAATGGAAGCGGATACAGCTAACGGGGGCACGCCGCCTATTTCTCAAGGGAATCCCCGGCGCAAAAATGTGACCACTCCCAACGTTCAAGGACAAGTCCCTCCGGTGATACCCCCAGTTAGTTTGCCTAAAAAAACGAGTGCAGCAGACAAGCAAAATCAGGTTCCTCCTGGCTTCCGTGGGAATGGTTCACCTTTGAACGACCCAGCATTCGAGGGAACATCAAAAACCCCAAATGTCCCTGTTTTTCCGTCAAGTTCAACTTCCCAATCGGGATTCATAAAGTTGTCCGACCTTGTGGATCAAATTTTCACGTGTTTTAATGTTTCCGACTCCATCAGAACCATTGTCACCGCAATGCTTCCAGTATTAAAGACAATTTTGCAACAATTGATGCAAACATGGCCCCTCCTTGCAATGATTATCTCTCTTGATGTCTAATTTAAATAGAGAGGTCGGAGATATCACTGTTTTACAGTGGAATTGTCGTAGTCTTATCCCTAAATTGGATACATTTAAATTTTTAATTCATAAGTTCAATTGTGATGTTTTTGCTCTGTCCGAAACTTGGCTTTCTTCGCAAGATGATCTCTCTTTCCACGATTTTAATATTATACGCTTGGACCGATATGACAGATACGGAGGGGTGCTATTAGGGATCAATAAGTGCCACTCATTTTTCCGAATTGATCTTCCACCTATTGGTGGGATCGAAGCTGTTGCTTGTCATGCAAACATCAGAGGCAAAGACCTCTGTATTGTCAGCTTGTATTGGCCTCCGAGAGCTGCGGTTAGCCGCAAGCAACTTGCTGACATGTGCTCACTCCTTCCTGAGCCACGGTTGATCTTGGGAGACTTCAATTCTCACGGAACCGCCTGGGGGGAACAGTACGATGACAACCGTTCATCGTTGATATATGACCTTTGTAACAGCTTCAATATGACCATTTTGAATACTGGGGAAACAACACGTGTACCTAAACCACCTGCTAAGCCAAGTGCTCTTGACCTCTCGCTTTGCTCGAACTCACTATCGTTAGATTGCAAGTGGAATGTAATACAGGATCCCAACGGCAGTGATCACTTGCCAATCAAAATTTCCATCACCACTGGGTCGAATTCTTCTGAATCTATAAATATGGCGTATGACCTCACAAGACACATTGACTGGAAAAAATATGCGGACGCGATTGCTCTAGCCATCAATTCCAGAGATGGTTTACCTCCATTGGAGGAGTATAACTTCCTTTCTCGTTTGATCTATGACAGCGCAGTTCGCGCTCAAACGAAACCCATCCCAGGTTCCTCCCAATCTATGGTGGGATAGCCAATGCTCCAAGCTTTATATAGAAAAATCGAATGCATTTAAAAGCTTTTCGGAAACGTGGAACTCCTGAAAATTTTCAAACGTATTTAGCCCTTGAGAATCAGTTCAAAAATTTGATCAAAGGGAAAAAACGGGCTTATTGGCGAAATTTCGTGGGAGGTTTGTCACGAGAAACGTCAATGAAAAAATTATGGAAAGTGGCTCGAAACATGAGAAACCGCTCTTCAACGAATGAAAGCGAAGAATATTCACATCGATGGATTTTTAATTTTGCACGGAAGGTTTGTCCCGATTCCGCTCCCGTGCAGAAAATTGTTCGAGATATACCACAAGATAGGTGCGATCTTGATTCTGAGTTTTCGATGGTAGAATTCTCTCTTGCTCTCCTTTCATGTAACAATTCTGCTCCGGGATCGGATAGAATTAAGTTCAACTTGTTGAAAAACCTTCCTGATGTGGCGAAACATCGCTTATTGAATTTATTCAATCGGTTTCTGGAGCATAATATTGTTCCAGATGATTGGAGACAAGTACGAGTTATAGCTTTTCAAAAACCCGGAAAACCCGCGTCCGACTTCAATTCGTACCGCCCAATAGCAATGCTGTCTTGTATACGGAAATTGTTGGAGAAAATGATCTTGTTTCGCCTTGATCGATGGGTTGAAACGAATGGCCTACTCTCAGATACACAATATGGGTTCCGCAGGGGCAAGGGGACGAATGATTGTCTTGCGTTGCTTTCTTCAGAAATTCAAATGGCTTACGCCGAAAAAAAACAAATGGCTTCAGTATTCTTGGACATAAAGGGGGCCTTTGATTCTGTTTCAATAGAGGTTTTGTCAGACAAATTACACTCTCGGGGACTGCCGCCTCTATTGAATAATATGTTATATAACTTGCTTTGTGAGAAACATTTGAACTTTTCTCACGGAGATTCGGCAGTAAGTCGGGTCTCTTACATGGGCCTCCCCCAGGGCTCATGTTTAAGCCCCCTTTTGTACAACTTCTACGTAAGCGACATTGACAATTGCCTTACACAAAATTGCAGCCTAAGACAACTTGCAGATGATGGAGTGGTGTCTGTCGTAGGATCAAACGAATCCGACCTGCAAGAACCCTTACAAGATACTTTGAACAATTTTTCAACCTGGGCCATTGGGCTAGGGATCGAATTCTCCACGGAGAAAACAGAGATGGTGGTTTTTTCTAGGAAGCATAAACCAGCAAAACCAAAGCTTCAACTTTTGGGTAAACCGATCACTCATGCTATGTCTTTCAAGTATCTTGTGGTCTGGTTCGACTCCAAATGCACTTGGGGGCCCATATTAGGTATCTGAGTAAAAAATGCCAACAAAGAATAAACTTTCTCCGTACAATTACCGGCACATGGTGGGGAGCCCACCCCGAAGATCTTATAATGTTGTATCGAACAACTATTCTCTCAGTGATGGAGTATGGCAGTTTCTGTTTTCAATCAGCTGCCAAAACACACCTCATTAAACTCGAGCGAATTCAGTATCTCTGTCTCCGTATTGCGTTGGGATGTATGCCCTCAACGCATACCATGAGTCTCGAGGTTTTGGCAGGCGTACTCCCACTAAAAGATCGCTTCAATTTATTATCTCTTCGGTTTCTCATCCGGTGTAAGGTTATGAACCCATTGGTGATCGGAAATTTTGAGCAACTGATCGAGCTAAATTTTCACTCTGGATTCATGAGTTCATATCATGAATTCATCTCCATGCAGGTTGTTCCTTCTTCGTATATTCCCAACCGTGTTTGTTTTCCTGACTACATCAATTCCTCTGTACATTTTGATCTGTTCATGAAGGAGAAAATCCATGGAATTCCAGATTATCTTCTATCGGGGATCGTTCCTACGATCTTTAATGCAAAGTATGGGCGTATCAATTGCGATAATATGTACTTTACTGATGGGTCCTCTATGAATGAGTCCACAGGATTTGGAGTGTTCAACGTATTTTTTAGCACCTCACACAGTCTTCAGTATCCTTGCTCAGTGTATATTGCTGAATCGGCAGCAATACACTGGGCGCTGGACAGCGTCGCCTCACGACCTGTTGAACACTATTACATTGTAACGGATAGTCTTAGCTCTGTCGAAGCTATCCGTTCAGTGAGGCCGGAAAAGCACTCGCCGTATTTCCTTGAGAGAATACGAGAAGTTTTGAGTGCTTTAACCAGACGCTGTTATGTCATTACCTTTGTCTGGGTCCCTTCTCACTGCTCAATTCCGGGTAATGAGAGGGCTGACTCATTAGCAAAGGTAGGTGCGATTGAAGGCGATATTTATCAGCGTCAAATCGCCTTCAATGAATTTTATTCTTTAGTCCGTAAAAATACCATCGCTAATTGGCAACGCAAATGGAACGAAGATGAATTGGGCCGGTGGCTCCACTCAATTATCCCTAAGGTTAGCTTCAAACCATGGTTCAAAAGTCTGGACTTGAGTCGAGACTTTATTCGCACCTTCTCCCGACTCATGTCCAATCACTGTTCGTTAGACGCGCTACTCTTTCGTATTAATCTTGCCGACAGCAATCTTTGTGTTTGTGGCCACGGTTACCAAACGGTTGCTACAAACAGTAGAATAAGTTGAAATGTAAATACACAATAGATATACGAATATATTTAAGAATTGATTGTGTGAGATTATCATTATTGTAACAATTTCCTTATATCCCATCCTTTTCCTGAACAAATATGTCACCCTACTAAACTCGAGTAGACCGCGAGTAATCGGTTTTCTACCTTACTTACCTTAGATTTAGAAAATGTTTATGTATAGTAATAAAAATATAATTAAGAATTCGGCTCCTTTAAACTTATGTAACTGAGCCTGTAAAAATAAACGAATTTAATAAAAAAAAAAATCACTGGTTTAATCAATAATTTAATCAATACACTCAAATGTCTATTAAGCCAACGGTAGTCCTACGTCAACCTTGCGGTTGTATTTTAGGTATAACTCACCCATAGTTTTTGACGTAGGATTACGTTTTTCCCCAACATATTGGTATCTTTACTTTGTGATTTTAAAGGTAGTTTCAAAAATGTTAACTAGTGTTCTTCAAGGTTCCATCTTAGCTATCACCCTCTTACTGATAGCGAGTACTACCGAAGGGAGTGTTCACATTCGCTTACGCGCACGATATTTTTTTCGTGGTGATAATGCTATCGGTCAGCGCAACTCTCAGCGTAAAAGAGTAATCATATGGTGGTCTGCGGTCACAGACTCAAAGGTGACATCTCTGGGGTCAAATTCTACAACAACCGCATCCCTTGCCGTAAAATGTTGAAAATTGAGAAAGTGGTTGTCGATTGTAAACATTAGCCTCCAGTATCACTTCGACGAGTTGAAGAAGAGCCACCCGATTAAATCTATTGAAAACCTTCTCCAACTCCCACCGGATTATCAACCGAATGATCCACTTGTAGATGGTCACAGCTATTATCAACAGCCGTCTTACCTATGGCTCGACATTCTTGGCCAGAGATAAGCCCCCGAAAACATTATCGCCTGGATTCTTCTCCGCTGACCTGGAACCATGACAAGCGGATCAGTGGATCAATTGATCAGAAGAAGCAAATACAAACAGGAAAACTTAAATAGTAGGGTAGTCAATGTTTATATGTGAAAAAGTTTTTGTTATGTAAAAATATAATTTATTAATCCGTTTTAAAAACATTGGTATCAATTGGCCGTTTTAACAGAAATATACCAGCTAAGGAGGCTGAAAGTCTTTCAAACAAAACATAAAAATCCTGTAGACTAATTTTTGATAAACCAGCAAAGATTGGGGCTTTGTAAGAATTATTATACGGCTCATTGGTGAGTGCCAGCCTCGATATCGTGTTCGGAAGAATCATGCAAAATTAGACCTTTCACAGGAACGTAGTTGCATAAATATATCGTGAAATGGTTGGTTGCCCTTTAGCTGATTAGGGCACAATTGGAGGAGGCAAAATAGCATTGATCAATTTTTTTTTTCTGAAATCTGCGATATGGTAAACAGTATATCAGTGACTTTGTTGTTGACCGAAATCTAATAACCATCCGCAACTACATCCTATACCTTCCCACCATCCTCCCACGTCACACTAACAGCTCACCGAAACTGTCCAGACTGGCTCAGAGTGAAATCACGAAAGATAAATAGCAAATCGAAATAAATACCTTTAATACGTTTCTCGCGCGCGCGAATCCGGTGGAAGTGAGCTCGGATGCGCTTCCATGCTGCACAATTTCTCAAGATCCACAGGTTGCGAGAATCATATTGTCTCCCCCACGGGGCTCTACACACGACTTGGAAGAAGCGCAAAGCCGGACCGACCGGGGAAGTGGTCGGGGAAGAACCGTCGGGGGATCTTGACTAAATTACGACTCAAATTGGCCCGGCGCTGGTTGGGTGCTTTTTGGTGCGCGGTGTCCGCTCGGAGGAAGATATTACAAATAGCGCGCGCGGTTTCGCGTACACCTCCCGACTGCGTTTCGTGTGACCATCGTGCCATGGATCGGGGGATATCAGCAGGATGCACAAGGCGAAAAGCGTGACTCAGTATCGTCGTCGTCGTCGTTGTTGTCGATGATGATGGTAAATTGGTGCCTTTGGTTGGGCGCAGAATTACTCGCGGCCGTGAGAAACTGTGGCAGCTGCACGGTGGATCGTTAGCTCGATGGTCGATGCATTCGAAGAATGACAAGAGCTTTAACAAATCACGGCACGGTTTTCATGGTATTCGTGGAATGTGATATGATAAAAGTTCCATTTCTGAATGCCACAATCTACAACATTCAAACAACGTGAGTAATATCACGTTAACCAATCTGGTTGCCTTGAACTCCTGCACTCCAGTGGCAGATAATATGGTTGAAAAGTTTGCACCTATTCATCTACGAGATAAATATGCACATGCTGGTTCGCCAACGCTCGTCGTGGGGTTAACGCCTGTTGTGAAGGTTTATCCTTCCCGTGCCGTCTTTCTCCCGTTTGCATTTCGAACTACACGGGATTCCAGCGTTCTAACAAGAGGGACTGTAAAAACACACGTCTAGTAGGAGCGTTTCTAGCGCCACCTGATGTTGCTTTCATTTCCCGGCAATGGTCCAAGTGGCTTACCCATGTGGATAAACAAAAGTCTAAAAGAGTATATGGCTTGACTACTACCCTTCAGTCAGTCCGCAGAAAAGGGTACTGAACAGCTGCGTCGTCGACAAACTTTGCCCGCCGTCCGATTAGTTCAAGTGCGGGACGAGAGCGCACTTACGAGGAATAACCCTTGCCAAGCGAAAGCACAGTTGCACTTTGTCGCATTTGTTGATAAGGGGTACAAACTGCAGCAAGTACTTACTGGCTGGCTGGCTGGGTTGAGAGGCGAGAGCTACAACTTGACGGGTGCGATGGCACCTTCTTGCAAGTGTGACCGACTTGAGAGGCACTGTCTGGGATTATTTGCCGTCGCCGCCGCTGCTGTCGACGGGACGATGCCTTCTCACTTCCAAGTATATGAGCTCGTATGTGTGAAATTCTACAGGTGATTAGTCACTAGGTGGCGGAGTGTAAAATTTCTCCCGTGGGTAGCTTAAGCAGTAGATAACGTTTACTCAATGAGTTGCCCTGGTGAAGGAGTGTTGGGATGGTTTTATATTTAGATGTGCCTTTAGTAATGATGCGATGTTTTCATTGATTTTTTTTTCGCAATGAATAGAGTGAAGTTTTTTTTAATATAGAGCAATTCCAAATGAAATCGACAAATGACAAAACAAGCCGGTGAGAGATGTGTTGGCTCGGTTAGACCTTGATTACATGTCCCATATATATGTTTTCCTTAAAGCTATAGATCTTCGTGTGTGATTGTCCCTACATCCTTATACCCTCCTTTCCTTCCTTTACGGGTAATTCGTCCCCTTGCTATAAATAGTAGAATAAGTTGAAATGTAAATAAACTATAGATATACGAATAGATTTAAGAATTGAGTGCTCATCAACATTGTTACAATTTCCTTATATCCCATCCTTCTCCTAAAAATATGTCACTCTTCTAAACTCGAGTACACCGCGAGTAATCGGTTTTCCACCTTACTAACCATAGATGTAAGAAAATTGTTTATATATATATATATATATATATAGTTTTAAAAATATATTTAAGAATTCGGCTCCTTTAAACTTAAGTAACTGAACCTGTAAAAATAAACGAATTAATAAAAAAAAAAATGACAAAACATGAGTATTTTTGATTCGAATGAAAGTTTGTATTCCGTTTAGGTCGTCAAAAATAGTTTTACCATCTTGGATTGATTTTTTAAATTTTCTACTCTTTAAATTTAACTTTTTCTAAGACACTATTTCGGTATGACTCATAGTTTTGAGATATAAATTATCAAAGATTTCACTTACTAAAATCGATACGCCCTTTTCAAAAGTTACACTTGAGTCAATACAAGTTATTAAAATCTGCACTTTTAGTTCGATTTCACTTGGAATTGCGCTACAGCGCGGACTCGATCATACAGTGGTAGACATTCGTTTAGCCGCACCCTATTTTTCCTCAATATTTTTTAAAATAAGTCAATTCTTTGTACAGTTTTGCTCATAAAAGACGATTATTGTTTATTTTCAAAAAAAGTATAAATTCACTTTATGTTTTCTAAGTAATTCAAATATGTGAAATCAGGGTGGACATTCGTTTAGCCGCATCCTAAAATTTCAATAAAAGAAAATTTGTGCGGCAAATTTCGAGTCCAATTGGTAGCTAAAGGGCGTGTCACATCAAATTGCATCACGGAAAAAACGCTGTAGAAATTCGCCCAGTAGACCGATCCTTTTGAAAATTTTAGACAGTAAAATAAAAACTTTTAAACAACTTTTGGCATTTTCTTTTTATTCATACTTCGTGCCCAAGCCCGTATGCTCGCACCTTCCTCTTTACCCCGTCCATAAGGTTCTGCACAACGTCAGGTTGTAGTTTTTTTTGAACAGAAATCCATTTTCTCTTGAAGTCCGCCTCCGATTTGACAACTTTTGGGTTCTTCCGGAGGGTCTGCTTCATAATCGCCCAATATTTCTCTATTGGGCGAAGCTCCGGCGCGTTGGGCGGGTTCATTTCCTTTGGCACGAAGGTGATCCCGTTGGCTTCGTACCACTCCAACACGTCCTTTGAATAGTGGCACGAAGCGAGATCCGGCCAGAAGATGGTCGGGCCCTCGTGCTGCTTCAATAGTGGTAGTAAGCGCTTGTGTAGGCACTCCTTAAGGTAAACCTGCCCGTTTACCGTGCCGGTCATCACGAAGGGGGCGCTCCGCTTTCCGCAAGAGCAGATCGCTTGCCACACCATGTACTTTTTGGCAAACTTGGATAGTTTCTGCTTGCGAATCTCCTCCGGAACGCTGAATTTGTCCTCTGCGGAGAAGAACAACAGGCCCGGCAGCTGACGAAAGTCCGCTTTGACGTAGGTTTCGTCGTCCATTACCAGGCAATGCGGCTTCGTGAGCATTTCGGTGTACAGCTTCCGGGCTCGCGTCTTCCCCACCATGTTTTGCCTTTCGTCGCGGTTAGGAGCCTTCTGAACCTTGTATGTACGCAGGCCCTCCCGCTGCTTGGTCCGCTGGACGAATGAACTTGACAAATTCAGCTTATTGGCGACATCCCGGACCGAACTTCTCGGATCACGTCTAAACTGCTTAACTACGCGCTTGGGATCTTTTTCACTGACGGAGCATCCATTTTTGCCGTTCTTCACCTTCCGGTCGATGGTTAGGTTCTTGAAGTATCGTTTTAGTACTCTGCTGACCGTGGATTGGACGATTCCCAGCATCTTACCGATGTCCCGATGTGACAACTCCGGATTCTCGAAATGAGTGCACAGGATTAATTCACGACGCTCTTTTTCGTTCGGCGACATTTTTCCAAATTTACGGAAAATTGACAGTGAAGCATGGCCAACGTGATCTATACACTCTTATCTGATTATAAGCGAAAGCTGAAGATATAATTCCTAAAAATTAAATTTCTACAGCGTTTTTTTTTACTTGTTTTTTATACACATATTTTTCGTTTTTTGATTATAAAAGTAGAATTTAATTTTTGATTCATCCCCTTGAAGTTATAAAATACTTTTCTCATATGTAAAATCCTAATTATTTCAGGAGATGATAGAGAATCATTAGAGTGCCAATGAAAATGGCCATTTCTAATTTTCAAAGCGAACTTGATTAAAAATTTTGATTCCCACGAAAAACTACCCTATGCAAAATATCAGCTCAATCGGACTTCATTTACTAGTGTCACGCAGCGGTCAAAGTTTGAGTTTTTTGAAAACCGAAAAATCACCCAAGGGGGAAGTAAAGGAAATCGGGCTTTTCGAAAAAAAAAATTTTGATGTCAAATGTCTTCAAATTGCATGAAACTCTACTAGTCTAGATCTAGAACTAGTCTAGATCTACTGTCATCTCGAAAAATTTTTTTTGTCAAAAATCGACGCTCTGGGACTTTGTCGTTTTTTTCGAAATATGAGGCAAAACGTATGGTTTAGGGTGCCAATGCAAATCGTCATATCGATTTTTCATACGGGACTCCCTGCGAAATGTTAATTTGCACGATAACATACCCTCTGCAAAATATTAGCTCATTCGGACTTCATTTACTATTATCGCAGATGTAAAAATTTAAGTTTTTTGAAAACTGAAAAATCACCCAAGGGGAGAGTAAAGGAAATCGGGGTTTTCAAAGAAAAATGTTTGATGCCAAATGTCTTGGAATTGCATGAAACGTCGAGTTTTATTGTTATCATTTTTGAATTTTTTTTTGAAAACCCCGATTTCTTTTACTCCCCCCTTGGGTGATTTTTCGGTTTTCAAAAAATTCAAACTTTGTCCGCTGTGCGACTAGTAAATGAAGTCCAATTGAGCTGATATTTTGCATAGGGTAGTTCGTGGGAATCAATAATTTTAATCAAGTTCGCTTTGAAAATTCAAGGGTCACTTTTTTCCCATACATCCATTGGCACTCTAAGGATCATATTTGATGATAAAAATCCTTCTACGCATATGTTCGAATTCCAACAATGACAAAATTATTGAACCTTTTCTCTGTTTCGGCCCCTGTTTGCTTTAAACTGGCTCTAATTCAAAAAGTATGCTACGTAGGCTTCTGTTGCTTCCATTCGAAAGATAATAAAATTTTGTTCAGGATACAGTTATGAAACTTCCAAATTAGTGGATTTAAGTATCATTTTAAAAGTGAAAAACTTCAAAGTTTGTGGTTTTTAAGGTGTTTTTCTTAATTTTAACCAAAAAATGCATAATGAACATGAATATTTTTATCAACCAAATTGAAGCTCTGAAACCGCTCTACAATTTGTTCTTTGACACCCTACTTCTATCTTTTCTAATTTCGCTGTAATATCGTTTCAAACAATTCCTGGTGAATCTTCAACTTAAATCTACCAAAATCACGATTTTTACTTCACTGTACTCGCATTAGCCAATTAACTCTCACTTTAACGTTGATCCATTTAATTTTCTCTTGAAATAAGTCATATTTGAAATATAAAAAAATATTTTAACTGTATATAATCGAGTCTAAAATTGTATATAATCGAGTCAGACCTGCATACACCCGGCAAACATTGTTCTGTCATTTAAATTATTTCTAGAGAATATTTTGAACATTAAATAAAACATAACTAATGTATTTTAAGCGTGTTTGAATGTTTTAACGATCTGCAAAATTATTCGAATGTGATAGATAAAAAGAACGGATGAAACGATTTCAACGGAAGTGATGTTTCGTGATGCAATGTATTTCATTAACGTAACTGATATGTTTGATCTCTCAAAAGTAAAACGTAAAGAAAAAAAAGTAATATGTTTTTGTCGTAAAGTAGAAAAATATTAGAAAAAGAAAATCAATATTCATATACCCGCTTCTATTTTTGAATTTGCATGGCTCAATTTATAACTGCTGGTTCATGATTTGGATACCAACGATACGCCAGACAACAATGGAGCTGATGTATCGTTCTTATTTGGAACCGCATTACTGTGTTGTTGTCATTCAATCGAGGAGTATTCTCAGCGGTATGGTAATTGTAAATACTACTCAACGATTCTCAATTTCAATGTCTGCGTTGTTGATATTTGTGAATGACATTCCCAAGTAACCATAAGCATTAACGTATAGCTCTATTATAGCACTAATTCAGCATCTCTAATACCAAATGGCAGTATATCTGCTTTTTTGATGCTTATAGGCCTTATATCAACATTATTAATGCATATAAACATTAATGAAATTCCTATATGCGCATTTAGTGCTACCATATAATGCTTATAAACATTAGGATAAAACATATGAAAATAGGCATTAATGGAAGCCCTATATGCGCATTAAATGCTACCATTTTTTCCAGACCCACACATACGTGATCATTTAGAGCAGGTATCTGAGCGCGGTTATTGAAATGGGACCACTTTCCATTCATTCATATGTTTTAACAGTGGTCCAGATAGAAGAGACAAAACAGAGAAACATACATGTTGCAGAAGTACCTCGGTTCGAATCTCGTAAGGTAATTTTCATATAACAATTATTTCTCATTCCCAACAGTGCGCCGTAAATCTAAATAAATGATATATCAATATCATCCATAAAATGGCTGCTATAAATCTGTGTGGGCCCATTAAATACATGATTTTTTTTTCTGCCGAGTCCCGTTAGATTCGATGTCTTTTTCCTAGAAAAAAAAAAGAAATCAAAAAACAACTGCTTAGTAAAGGCTGCCATCACAAATGACGTTTTCAGTAAGCCCCGAGTAAGCTTTAGTAATTCTTAATTAGGGCTGTAACTGAAGCATTTAAAGAGCCCTATATTTCGCCTTTTTAGCATTATATCTAGGGATTGCATTACCGTGCCAAAATTTCAAGGACCGGTTATTCAGTAATGAAAATTTCATTACCGGTAAAAAACATACTTTAAAATACCCAATTTTCTTGAAGAAACGGCTCTCGTCCGAGATTTTTCATCAATCCGTTTATAGACGGTGAGCTTGGGCTGGACGTTGATACCTTTAATTGTTGCAATCGTCGTTCAAGTTTTTCCTTGATGATCAACTGCATGTTTCGCTTCGTCCAGTGGATTTTTTTCCTCCTGTTGTCCAGCTACTGAATCAATATCATCATCGTCAAATTTGATCAAGTTTGGAACAATTGAAAATGCCTGCTTGATCAATGCAGTCCGTGACGATTGATAGAAGACGCCAAAGACATTATTAATTGTGTCACGATCACGAGCAGAAAGATTATTCATATACGGCAGGGATGCCTTGACTTTTGGGCATTACGGACGACTAATTGTTCAAATGTTAGGCTGCGGTCTACCAACGTCGACTGATTCAAAAAGTCATTAGAAATTGAATGTAGTACAAGACCATAAAACAAAGTTTTAACTAGTGATGAAATGGATAGTGGTTTGGCCGGATACCGGATAACAGATATCTGGCCAGCCTCGAGCCTCAGCCCTTTATAAGCTTATACAAGACTAAGAAAAATGACAGGCGAATATGAGACAAATGAAGCGTTAAATTTTAGAAATAAATAAACACATTTTTAAATAAGTCATAATATTGAGATTTCTGTAAGTGTATTGAATAATTCTAATACTGGTTGAATAAGAAGTAAGAAAATTATTGTTTTAAAAACAGCTATCAATTATTTTTATTCAGTTAAGTATTTTTTTATTCAGTTAAGAATACTTAGAATTATCTTCAGAGATGGTAATCTGAGATGAAGTACACTTACTTCACTACAAATCTAAATTATAATGACTGGCGACCGGCGGTTGGAGTAGGTTTTGATTTTATAAGGCTGTCAAAAAAGTCCTGCGGTATTTCCGCGAGGTGTCGTTGTAAGCGCGAAGTTCTAGTTATATTCATTGTATCGAGTCATACTATAGGTTGGAAAGGTATTTTTGCGCGCTATAATATAGTCCTTGGCAGTGTTTTGTTTGGTTAAGTCGTTCGTGAGTTATAGTGTCGCAAATATGGAGCAAAATAAAGAGAAAATCCGACATATTTTACAGTACTACTATGACAAAGGCAAAAATGCACCTAAAGCTGCCAATAAAATTTGTGCAGTTTCCATTTCCACCGCACAACGATGGTTTCAACGTTTTCATTCTGGTGTAGAGGTCGTCGAAGATGCGCCATGCT
This sequence comes from Toxorhynchites rutilus septentrionalis, assembly GCF_029784135.1. Classification (NCBI taxonomy): domain Eukaryota; kingdom Metazoa; phylum Arthropoda; class Insecta; order Diptera; family Culicidae; genus Toxorhynchites; species Toxorhynchites rutilus. The sequence goes on from NC_073745.1 coordinate 267,680,780, forward strand.
CCGGAAGGCCTGTCGTCGAAAATTGCGACAAAATCGCTGAATTAGCCGAGAAAGACCGGCATAGTAACAGCCGTAGCATCGGCCAAGAGCTGGGGATAAGTCATCAAACCGTTATTAACCATTTGAAGAAGCTTGGATTCACAAAGAAGCTCGATGTATGGGTGCCACACAAGTTGACGCAAAAAAACATCTTTGACCGTATCGACGCATGTGAATCGCTGCTGAATCGCAACAAAATCGACCCGTTTCTGAAGCGGATGGTGACTGGCGATGAAAAGTGGGTCACTTACGACAACGTGAAGCGCAAACGGTCGTGGTCGAAGCCCTCATTAACGGCCAGGAAGGTTCTGCTGTGTGTTTGGTGGGATTGTCAAGGAATAATCTATTATGAGCTGCTTCCCTATGGCCAAACGCTCAATTCGGACCTGTACTGCCAACAACTGGACCGCTTGAAGGTAGCACTCATGAAGAAGAGGCCATCTTTGATAAACAGAGGCCGCATTGTCTTCCATCAGGACAACGTCAGGCCACACACTTCTTTGGTGACGCGCCAGAAGCTCCGGGAGCTCGGATGGGAGGTTCTTTTGCATCCGCCGTATAGTCAGGACCTTGCACCAAGTGACTACCACCTGTTTTTGTCCATGGCGAACGAGCTAGGTAGTCAGAAGTTAGGCACAAAAGAGGCCTGTGAAAATTGGCTATCCGAGTTTTTTGCCAATAAGGAACCGAGCTTCTATAACAGGGGTATTATAAAGTTGGCATCTCGTTGGGAACAAGTCATCGAACAAAACGGCGCATATTTGACTTAAAACAAATGATTGTAACTAATTTTATAAACAAATGAAAATTCAAAAAAATACCGCAGGACTTTTTTGACAGCCTAATATATTTTTTATAATAGCTTTTATATATTCGAGGTAATTTTGCATGTTGCTGCACGAAAAAAGTTTCTGGACAGAGACGAGACCGCCCAAAGGACTCCGATCTCACTTCGGTGTTCTGCTGGAAATTCATTATATCATCATCATCATAATTTACCACTGGTTAATTTTGAGTACTGTTATGAAGTTAATACTGTTACGAGTTGATAATAATTAATATTTAATGTATAATAAAATTATAACACATTAATAACATAATAACATTTCTGACATGTCAGTAATCACACCTTGTTTACTTGTAAAAGATTTCTTTTATTTACTGTCTTATGATTTATCTTAGGTTAATAAGAATTTTTGTTGTAATATCCGGTCACTATCCGGTACCCGGCCGGGTAGCAAATATTGGCCGGATAGCTACCGGATGTCCGTTTTATCTCTAGTTTTAACTCTCCTGTACTTGCGCGCAAAAATCATAAATCGTATATTCGCGCACGGTATCACAGACTGTGCGAGCCTCTGTAACTTTGCTATTGTGTTTTTCTAGGCGTGATGGTATTTAATTAAAAGTAAAAAAAAATATAATTGAATCTTCAAACTCCAGAAAATATTTTTTCACCAACTTCATTCAGTTTCAATTGTCATTTAATTCAGCATTTTCAGAACAGAATTATTGATTCTCGGTGAGATCGTATGCTCGAGTACAGTATGGTTAATTAAAAGAAAAAATAGGTCATAATAATGAAAAACTCAATAATAAATTATTGTATAAAATAAAAATAAAAATAACGGTTGCTAAATCATTTATAAATAATACTTTATTTTGTGTAAAAACTCATCAATCGATATCGTTGATTTTTTTAAGAAGATTGCTCCTCTGAAGAATCAAAACATTTATTTTCCATAAAAATATATCCAACATGATTACTATATTTCTCAATTACCTAGAGGTATAAGAACTATCTGTCAGAAATATTGACCCCTATTATGTAAATTAAATCGAACGGTCAATTGCATATTTTGAAACGAAATTTGGGATTTTTCTCCCAAAAAAAAAAATATCAGTAATGCAACGAGTAAACCAAACAGCTCGATGAAGTATACCGACAGCTTTCACCCAACTGCAAAATAGAGCATAATTCTATTCAACTAGAATTACATAATAAGACCCAATATTCAATTTAAAAAAAACTTATTTCTCGTTCATCAATGTTGTTCTGTTCATTTCTATATTTCATGAAAGAAATCTGCATAATTAAATCGCATTCACATAGTTTTAAAATAAAAATAACAATACTTCATTAAAACTCGCATTCGCAGTCTTTAAAATCGAAGTTTTTTATCCAAAAATTTAGTTTTTATTGATTTTCGAAACCATATGCCGGATGTTTCCAGAATTTTAAATTGGTCATTTAACAAATTATATGCCTAAATAACTAACAATCTGCGAAAACTTCAAAGAAGAAATATCTGGTTTTACATCTTAATCCACTGCGTTTGGATAGTGTCACCATCCTGGACCAGGCGGGGGGCGTTTGGGCCATCCTTGATATACGGGAACAAATCTGCATATACGAAACGTCTTTCTGCAATCCTTACAATCGAGGATTCGAGCAGCTGCTTCGGAATTTCCTATAGTTGCTCCGATAGCTATTCTAGCATAAATTGCAATCTGACGTCAGATTCATAAAGGGTGCATTTCTTCCGTAATAGCAGTTCAACAGCGACCAGAACTGGTTCGAGGGCATCAACCAATATCTTTATCGCTGTCAGTTCTTCATAGCTGAAGCTGAATCTTGTGTTTCGTTTTCAGATCGAGAAGCGATTTTTTGAACTGAAGTTCTCAGGTCGTTGGTCGAAAGTCATAGATCTTATTTTATTCTCGAGTAATATTCCAAAGCGGCATAAAGGTAAATATTATTTATGGCGTGCAAAAATTACCGAAATTATCGGTTATTGATTATAAAATTACCGGTAATTCGGTAATGGAAAATGACCCGGTATTACCGGTAAAACCGGTTAACAATCCCTAATTATATCCACCCTATATTGGTTTATAGAGTGTAATAAGCATTTATTCAGTATTCTATATGTTGCTACAGTGCTGATATAGGACCATTTTTAGTACTTACTGGTTACCTGAGTTAGCAGTATTTATTCATTGATATATAAGATATCCGCCTACGCTTGCGATCGTGTCGTTGGTGAAATCTCTAGGAAAATGCATTGTACATATTTCATCTACCATGCAAGGCGATAAAGGTTTTGAATTACCGCATGGACTATACACCATGTTTGTGGTAACAGTATCGAATAGTTATTTATATTCCGAAATCCGATTGGTTTGAAACTCGATCGAATTTCACGATCACTCGATGTCGTTTGAATACATAGAAGGCGTAGTCCTGAAACTAAATTAACTTTTTTGTCTATAAATTTCCTTGCATTTCCACAAAAACTTTATCCATGACATAAAATCATCGTCAGACACAATTTTCGTTCAAGATTTTTCCTCCAATTGCAATCAATGTGTTGCTTTTTCACATCGAACACATTTTGTATATGTAGAATTAATTTTCAATAACAGATTTTGATTTAAAAGTGTGTTTATTCCTCCCGAATATCCATTTTGCCTTCTTGCTTCAGAGAAATGGAACACGGAGCTCAATGTTGTCTATGTCGAATTGCGTAGCAAGGTGACCACATTTGCACAACTCGATTGGACTTGAGTCGAACGGATTTCAGAATGCAAAATTGCAATCCGTTCGGATAACGAACTCTGGCGCTGTTACCGGCGTGCTCATGATAGCGTATCCCCAGTGAATGTATTCAAGCCCTGTTAATGTGCTCAAGCCCTGTTATAAAACATCCTATACAAGTAGGTATTCAAAAGTTCAATAAGAGCCCTAAATATGTGTGGTGCGGTACTAGATTCGAGGTGAGTTCGTATCAAAACATAGTGTGAACTATCATGGCCACCACCTGAAATTCTCTGAATTTCATTCGCGTGTGTTAGTGATTTGTTTACAATGGGTGTTGTATTGTGAAAAAGCTCTGATAAATTGAATTGTTGTGTTCTACAAAGATTGAGCAAAGTAATTCGATCAGCTGCCGTTTTTCTTCTTAGGAAAGTGCGTTAAATTTTGTAATCGAATATTTGATGACACAATTGGATATGGTAATGGTAATGGTAATGAATTAGAGAGACTTTAAACTCAGAGAGTTCATTCGTCTCTTAATTGGATATGCTAGGTGCAGACAAGATAAGTATTATCATTTTCCGGGTCTGATAGCGATGTTTGGTGAAATGCATTTGTTTCCTTTTGCAGCTACATCCTATACTCCATTGAAGTCAAAACTGTTGCTGGTTCTACAGATCGTTGTCCGATGGGATGTGCCTGAAGTCAGGACCGAGAAGGAGAGGCAGATGCTGATGAGGTTATGCGTTATGTTTTCAAATACACCGGAACAGCTAGATCGACTCCGGAAACTTCGGACGGCCGCCACCATGAAATACTTCCCCATTGTAATGCCGGAATGCTTACGTTGTGTTGTTGGAACTGGCCACTTTTGCTGAGGATGACGTTGCATACGGTAGTAGGTAGCGTAATCGCTGCTTCATATTTTCCATTCAATATCCAACCGAAAACGCTCTCAATAAGCAATAAATTTTTATCTTGATTGATTCTATTCGCTGGATTTATATATGTAAAGAAATGCTCAGCCCCAAGTATTATATCAATAGCTCTTGTTTTGTTAAAACTTGGATCGGCTAGGAAAAGATCCTTCGGAAGACACCAAATGTCAATAGGCGTGATTACAGCTGGTAAGTCGGTTGTTATACGAGGCATTACCAGAAAATCTAGCTCCATGCTAAAATTATTTACTCTGGAGCGAATGTTGGTACGTACTGAATGACGCACATTGTATGAACGTTGACCAATTCCATGTACTGGAATATTTATATTATGACGATTCAGCTGTAGTAATTGACATAATCGTTCGCTTATTATGTTTGTTTGTGAACCATTGTCCAGTAACGCGCGAGCAGGATGAAAATTACCACCGGAATCTTGTATCTGCAGGACGACGGTGGATAACAAAACACTATAACTCGTGGATGAAGATGGATTGCAGGATTGGAACGCTGCGTAATTGGTAGAAGTTGTAGCCGTTCGGACGATTGGATGTTCATTATGTTCGCAGGATGCATTGGTACTGATTCGGGGTGGTGGTGTTGATTGATCTTGATGTGGATGTTCAGCGGACTGGAACTCAGGATGAAGCATTGTATGATGTCTCTTCTGGCAACGACGGCAGGAGTAGGTGGACGGGCAATTACGGGCGTAATGATCGTTGCGGAAACAATTGTGACAAAGGTGATGTATGTTGATTAAGTTTAATCGGGCAGATACAGTCATTCTGTGGAATCGCTCACACTTGAATAGTGGATGTTGCAGATTGCAGGCATAGCACGTGCTCTTTGGTTTCTCGGCAACCACATGTGAGGTAATGTGTTGAAATGATTGTCGGTTAGGAGTGGATAGGTGAGTGTTGTAATTCGTGCATTGTTGCGACTGATTGTTGAGGGACATTGACTCTTCTTCTTCTTCTTCAATGGCACTAACGTTCCTAGAGGGACTTCGCCGTCTCAACGTAGTATTACTTGCGTCATTTTTATTTGAACTTAGTTGAGATTTCTATGCCAAATAACACGCCTTGAATGCATTCTGAGTGGCAAGCTCTAGAATACGCGTGATCACAGTGCAAGTCGGAGGAAATTTCATTGACGAAAAATTCCCCCGACCAGAACGGGAATCGAACCCGAACACCCGGCATGTTAGTTATGACGCTAACCACTCGGCCAAGGGAGCACGACATTGACTCGAGTACTCTTATTTTGCGGTTAAGGAATTCCATAAGTTGAGCGAAGTTTTGTGCTTCGATAGTAGAAGCATAATCTTTCCACGCTTTCAATGTGACATTATCAAGTCGCATGCATAATAAATGCTCAAGTATAGTGCTCCACTGATCAATTGGTTCACCAAGTTGACGGAGATTTTTTATGTGACGGTCATATTCGTCAACTACACTATGCAGAGCTTCTGCGGATTCCCTTCTCATACTGGGGCAATCCAACAAGGCTTGTATATGTCGTTTTTTAACAGGTAATCATTGGCATAGCGCGATTTAAGGGTTTGCCAAGCGAGTGTATAATTATTGGAACTGATCGCAATACACTCAATGAGCTTAGGGGCTTCACCTTTGACGGCGGCGGCGGAGGTAGTGAAATTTCTGGATGTCAGGTAAATCCACGTTTCTATGGATCAGCGCGTCAAAGGTATCTTGGAAGGTTATCTGTTTATTTGTTCTGGCATCAACAGACTACAGTGGTCCAAATGATACAATTATCTAACTCTAATTAATTCTAAAAACCGTTGTTTCAATGTAACACGCGAAATGTTAAAATCAAACGCCGTAGAAACTGTGTTGAATGCACGCTGAAGGCTTGCTATTGCTGTGTACATGCCATAATTCGTTCGCCGAAGTATGGTCCGCAGAAAAGGAACTCCTCGCAACCGTCGAGGTGGTACGTTGAGATTTAGGTGGCTTAAAATTTCTGGAGAATCGACGCGACCAGTGAGTGTATCCGCTACAAACAAAGACTTAGCTAGCTTTCTTCTGCAGTGCAGTGAATCCAGATGGATCAACAAGCATCGGGTTTCGTAACTAGGGAGCTGATGAGGATTGCGCCACGGAAGCAGGCGAAGTGCGTACCGAATGAATCTTCTCTGAACGGACTCGATTCTCGTAATGCCAGTTTGATAGTGCGGATTCCAAACGATACTGCAGTATTCCAGAACAGGCCGAACTAGAGCGCAATACAGGGATTTGAGACAATGTACGTCCGTGAAAGTTTTAGAAACCCGCATAATGAATCCCAAGTTTCTAGATGCTTTATCTACAACATACGATACATGTTCTTTGTACGACAGTCTCGAATCCAGTATCACTCCAAGATCTTTGATCTTCATAACTCGTGGAATGGGAACACCAGAGAAAACGTATTCGAACGTGATCGGTTCTTTTTTCCTACAGAAGGATATCGTGGAACATTTTAATGGATTTATAACCATACAGTTCGTGGCGCACCATTCGGCTACAATATCCAGTTGTCGTTGAAGAAACCAGCAGTCGGCTACAGAACTAATACGGCAATAGATTTTTAAATCATCCGCAAACGAAACGCGAGGTCCTTCTAATACCAAGCAAATGTCGTTGAAGTAGATTAGAAAGATCAGGGGTCCGAGGTGGCTTCCTTGAGGAATACCGGAAGCTGCAGAAAAAATGTTGGAGCTGCTATCACCGATGGTAACGCGAAGTTTTCGTTCTTTGAGATAGGATTTGAACCAATCTAACATCCTTCCTGTGAATCCGAGCTTTTCCAGTTTTGCGATTGCGATGTCGTGATGAATCTTGTCGAATGCAGCAGTCAAGTCCGTATTGATGGCATCAGTTTGGCTATTCCGTGACAAACTATCCACTATATAATTTGAAAATACTAACAGGTTCGTCGATGTTGAGCGTTTCGGCATGAATCCATGCTGGTCATCAGTTATGTACTGTTTGCAAAACGAGAAGACGGGTTCCATCACTACTAATTCAAAGAGTTTAGAAGCAGCACAAAGCGATGAAATACCGCGATAGTTATCGACGTTTCGCTTATCACCTTTCTTGTGTACCGGAAACATTTCGATTGTTTTCCAAAGCTCAGGAAAAGTTCCCGAACTCAAGGAAAGCCGGAAGAGATACAACAATGGCGTCGCTAAACTATTTATGCATCTTTTCAATAGCATGGATGGAATACCATCTGGGCCTGGACTAACAGAAGATTTTAGTTTAGCGGCGGCGGTGAGAATATGGGATTCCGCAACATCGAAGCTGCTGAAAGAGTAGCTCATTGACGGAACATTCCTGACAGCGGAAGCAACTTCCGTTGTAGATAGTGAGCGATCAGAGAACACAGTGGAGAACTTTTTCGAGAATAAACGACATATCTCTTCTGTATCTGAACTTGCCGTACCCTCGTATGACATAGTAGAAGGCAATCCATCTTCCTTGCGTTGTTCGTTGACGAATTTCCAGAACGATTTAGGATTTCTTCTAAAATAGTTTTGTAGATTACGTTGATATCGTCTAAAACAACTTTGACTGAGCTTGTGATAAACGCTGTTTATACGCCGATAAAAGATCTTTGACATTGAAGTCCGTTGTATTGAAAATCTCCTCAGGGCAGCTCTTTTTCGCGATTTAAGGTTGCGAAGCTCCAATGTTTGCCAGGGTTGTCCTTTAGCAATGGTATGAACCTTTTTGGGAACGTGTCGATCAATGACATAGGCCAAAACATTAGAAAACGTCTGCACTGCACTGTTAGCGTCGTCATTATCTAAAATTTCGTCCCAGTTGATTTCATTCAAGACATCAGAGATGCTAGAAAAGTCGGCTTTGTAAAAATTGTAGCTCACAGATACAGGGTCGTCTCTTAAAGATATTTTACTCCTTCCGTACGATATCAGCAGTGGAGGATGATGCCGTACAACCTTGACTAAAGGGGTCGGAGCTAGTACCAAACTAGGAGCTTGGTTTGTAGAACTGACAAAGCACAAGTCCAGAATGCGAATGTTTTCATTTGGTACACTATTTATCTGTCGAAGAGTGGCAGTACTGTAGCTGTCCAGAAGATCCGAGGCGATTCGGGTAATCTGTGAGTGCGCTGAATCAGCAAATAGAAAACCGTGTGTTGAAGAACGCCATCTGAGACCTGGGAGATTGAAGTCGCCAATAATTATTATTTCATCGACTGCAGCAGCAAAACCACATATAGTTTCGACGGATTTGATGTGATCTCCAGTCAAAGAAGAGTCATTGATACGATCAGGAGGAAAGTACACCACACAGAAGAAGAGGTTTTGACCAACGTGTTCAATTTCCACCCAGACTTGTTCTTCAGTGCGCCAAGTGATATCCTCGATAATCCGCGCCTTCAGATCTTTTCGAACTGCCAATAAAACGCCGCCCCCAGATGCTTTACGGCTGTTGTACAGAGAACGATCACATCGAAAAACTTCGTAGTGCTGGCCGAGAATCTAAGTTGAGAGGGTGAACGCAATAATGTCATACGCGCCATCCGATGTTGCCAATAGGTAATCGTTGGCACACGTATTTAGTCCATCCACGTTCTGATAGTAGACGAGAAGATCGTAAGGTTGCGAATTGGTTTCCTGTATTGGAATATCAGTGCGCCGCTCAGTCCGGCGAGTAAGCGATGATCGATCAGGTGGAGATAGTCTGAAATCGATGGGCGGATCAGGAATCGTTGAGGGCAAAACGGAGTCATACTTGCCGGCGGTGTCGAGTTGGGAGACCCCGTCACCGCACCCACACGTAGGACTAGGACGGCTGCGGGTTGGCGGAAATGGCTCGACTACGGTAGGGAGGTCAGGGACTCCCATAATACCAACTTCAGTGCATCCCAGTGTCCGGTTGATACTCAGAGTCCGGCTGCCTAGCGAATGTCGATCAAATAACTTTGGCGGAGGTTGGCTGAAACCGAAGGGCGGATCAAGAATCGTCGAGGGCAAAACGGTATCATACTTGCCGGAGGTGTCGATTTGGGAGACCCTCTCGCCACACCCACACGTTAGCCAATGGCTGTAGTCTCCATGAAATTCTGGCAATGCTATTGTGGGAAGTTTCAATCCCGAAAGCTCAGAAGAAGGAGATTGAGAAACCATGTTCGTAGTAGATGGAGAGGGTAGATGAGATTGTAGGGCAGCTTTAATTTTGAAGTAGAGATTTTCGTAGGCAAAACGAATTTCTTCGTTACTTTGCATACCCTTGCTGGTGGTTTCCTCGTCTTCCAGTTGTTGCTGTACTTCTTCCAATCCATTCCACACTGTGTCCAAATACTCGATGCGTAGCTGCAGTTCATGTCCGTCTCGTTCTAGAACTAAGCTGTTTGTGAACTCCTCCGCTCTCCCTAGCTTAGCAAGCAGCACCTTGCGTCGATTGATCAGCTTCTGGTTCTCACTCACTGCAGAAAATTCCGTTGTTAATCAAAAACTCCAACGAAAGAAACAGCAACCGAAAAAACGTAGAAGAAGAAAAAAACACAATCTCAAGGCACCAGTGATATATTCCTACGCAACTGGAATTATACGTACCAGTTGCCTATGAATAATAGGCCTTGAATAGATTAAAATTCCAAATGATTCCTCTGATAGCGATTCTTGGGAAAACGATGAGAATGGCGGCAAATCCTAATTCAATGGCAGCATTATCAAAACTTTTGTAGGAAAACTTTCACAGGATTTATAATTATTGGAAAAGAAATCGATATCCTGGTCACGGCACCAAATTGTGTTGAGGCAGGTCCGGATTTCTTACAGAAATTCACAATTATCGGATAATCGTCCTTCCACTTTAAAATTCAATTCGACAATGCTTTATTGTGCTCAAGCCCTGTTATAAAAAATCCTATACAAGTAGGTATTCAAAAGTTCAATAAGAGCCCTAAATATGTGTGGTGCGGTACTAGATTCGAGGTGGGTTCGTATCAAAACATATCAAAACATAGAAAAAAAAATTCAAATTTTTTCCTGCATCGGTATTAACTATTTAGTAATCGGTATCCTAGCGGTATCGTATATAGTTTACAACCTATTTTCATGCTAACCAAGTTTTTTGTGCATAATTTCATCAAAATCGGTCAAGCCGTTTCGGATGAGTTCGGTAACAAACCCCGTGAGACGAGATTTATATATATATATATATATATATATATATATATATATATATATATATATATATATATATATATATATATATATATATATAGATCTGCTATTCCATCCCAATAAATTTAATGTCCTCACCAACAAGATGGTGGCATTCAAATGAAGGACATTTAAAATTGTCAACGAAAATATACAAATGTATACAACAAAAATCCCAGGCCATCATTCTTAATAAGTACACATTCAAATACCAGTGTCAAACCAACTCGCACCAAAAATAATGGAAATTAAGCCAACCACATAACGACTCAATCGTGGAATTTTATGTTCCTCAAGAACTATGTTGTCATTACTCGGGAGTTTCTAGTTGCTCTTTACCAGTCAGCCCATAAACGTGCTCTGACTGACATCTTTATTACTCCCTGTTTTGGTCCTCCTTCGGAACGTGACTAACATCCGAAGAACGAAAATAAATACGGGAGGTGACGGTCGAATTATGAAAATGCATTCAACACCACCTATTTCGAAGACAGGAAAAAAACAAAATCTCTCCCAAAAAATCACAAAATAAATTATGTAAACCTCTTAGGGAATGACACAACGATTCTCGTGATTGGCTTTGGACTTTTATCTATACGATTTCGTGTGTGTATCCGCATACAATCACACACCCAGGGATAATTTAAATAATCCAAACCGATCTCAGCCGGTGAAAGCCTCCGCTCGATCAATCGGAAAGGGGTGCTGCGATTCTGATCTTTGCCAGCGGCAGGGCACATTTCCTCCTCATGCGTGGCACAGAGAGAAAGGACATGACAGGAAGAGAGCGCGCGCGAATGAACGATCCAACAATGAATAGCCATCGAGATAAGATAAACATTTCACTCAATTGAATAACGATTTTCGAGTGCGAGACGCAGCAGCGCGCAGGCGGGGGAACCGAAGTCGTGCCGTAAATTAAGGATCTCCGGAGTGACTGCTTCCTCCCGGACCGAAAAAACGACAATGTATTATTGCAACCAATCCGATTGAAACGTGATCACTCGGAGGCTTCGCAGCTTGTGGAACGGTGAATTTTGGGCTGGTGGGCCTCCCATAAAGAGGTATTATTATTGAGAGTCGAAAATCGACCTTATCTCGAGGGCGTAAGGTGTTGGCCATTGCTGGTTTTACACGCGGCTTCCCGATACATACATGTGCACTTAATTTGACTTTCCGACTTTCGATAATAATCTCGTGAAAATCCTTAGGGATCATTCCGGAGTTCGATAGTTGAGCACAGTGGTGCAACATGGAGCAGTGTTGGGAATATGAATTTGATTCGAAAAGATCGAACTGGTTACGTGGTTTGAATATAATCAATAAAATGAATCTGAAGTTGTTGAATATGAAATTTGCACATATACCTTGGAATTTAGATCCACTAATTAATTCAAATGGTAGTTTGAAATGTGAAATTTAGATCAGGAATCGTAGCTCTAAATTTGAGTCTGTATTCGGAATACCAGATCTCAGTCGAAATTAAAAATTAATCTGAGGCAATCTGAATGCTATCTGGTATGATTCTGGATTCTAAATGTGGAAGCTAAAATGAAAATATGTTATCAATAATCGGAATAGGTTATCAGGTGCAATCTGGGTTTGGAACATCATGCGTAGAATATGATTCTTTGTATTTTAAATCTAGAACCTGAATTTAAATTCGGTATCTCTGACAAAAATTTGCGCCTGGGATTTGAGTTTTTTAGTTCGTAATAAGGACTGATAGCGAAATTAAGACGAAATTAGTTGTATGGAATTTGGAGTATGGAAGGGTGAATCCTGGATTTTAAACCTGTTGCATTTGAACTCAGATTATGAGATCAGGATTTTTTATTCTAGATATAATCTGAATATGGATAAAGTATTGAATCTGGAATTTAATTCTGGGATATAAATCTGAATCTGAATTGAGAATCTCAGTTTATTTTTTCGTTATCAAAGTCCGGATCAGAGTACTGTGTTTTGTATCTTGAATCTTGGTATGAATCTGGAAATCTGGAGTTTCAAGATTTCAATATTAATTCTAGAATTGGGAATTTAGACCAGTAAAGTTGGTTTGTAAATGGTATCGGTAATATAAATTTGAACTTTAAATCGCACCTTAAATTTAAGAATCTATGATTCGTATACTCATATATCAACATGAATCTTAAATATCATTTACGGATCGCCAATATGTACCCAATCTGATTTTTCTCAATGTGATGCTTGGAATATAAAAACCGCTCCTGGAACTGTCTCAAATCTATAATCGACACTGAATCTGAAATTGTAAATGATTTTGGTTTGTCCAGTCGAAAATATTATCATGGTTTGCCCACTTTTTTGAATGCTCTAATTCAGCGCTCCTGTGTCGAATAAGGTATTCGAATGTTTCAAAACATATAAATAAAATTGTCTTCTTCGTGATTTACAGTAGTTTTATAGTATATTTTTACGGAATCACATGTTCTAAAGGATTATAAAATACACCTTCTATTTGTGTCAATGCGCCCCTCATTCGAGCTACCTTTTTATCGATCACCAGATGATTATTTGGCACGTATTCAGACCTTTTCTGGATTATAACACTTACAAATATTGTAAACATCATGCTTGCACACCATTTTTATCAGATTTACATAGCTAAACCATTAAATTAACGCATTTTGATGAACTCAATTCTGATCATGAGATGTTCAATTCAATGATGTTGTTTTGTCCACATGATTTCTATAAAGCAGAAAGCATGTTTCTCTGTGCTGAGTGTGTTGAGGTGAACACTTTTAAAATGCCCAAGAAAAGGCAATATTCTGAAGAAAACCTAAATTATGAATGGATCAATATGATGACAATAAACTCAAGCAATGATAAATGCATCTACTTGAGAATTCGAATGTTTTCATTCAAAAATGGTGATTTCTAAAAACGGACAAACAATGATCATTTTTTGGACAAACCATGATCAAGGTGGTCAAACCATGATCATAATTCCTCTTTAAGTAAAATCGTAAAAAAACATACAAATTTGAATAATTTCAACACCTTATGGTAGTATTAACAACTAGAGACTTGAGGCTTTTCAACAAACCCAAACTCGTATCGATTATGTGTGATAGTCATGAAGAAATTTTGCATTTCATGAAGATTTGCATTTACTAGTTGCGCAAAAACACCCCAAATCGGATGAACCAAGATCATTTACCCTATCTAAACCTAAAAAAATGAAATCGCAATACGGCTACGAGAACTGCACGAATTGGAATCTGGACTAACTATTCCTCATCCATATGGCACAATCAGATTCCAGATTAAAATTATAGATCCAAGATTCAGATTCCATATTTAATTTTCTATATTCGAATTCAGCATAATGGACCTTGTTCGAGATATTATTTTCCGATTCCTGATTGCGATTACTAAAACTCTGAAAGTTCAGCTGGTATGCTTATAGGTGGATCTTCGATTCCATACTCTGATTTAAATTAATTACAAATTAATTTCAAATTAACATTTCCGTATCGAATTGAAAATTTCAGCCAGATATTAAAATACCATAGTTTTTTTGTTTCCAAACTTGAAAAAGTCACTCACCTGGCAGAAATTTGAGTCGAATGAGGAGGTCATCGTCGCCACGGAGGCATACTTTGCAGACCTCGAGAAAACGTTTTTTTCAGATGGATTTATGAAGTTGGAGCATCGCTGTGTCAAATGTATCGAGCTAAAAGGAGACTATGTCTAGAAAAAAGTCGCCACTTTTCCAAAATTTTTGTTTTTTTTTTGTAGTCTAAGTACTTATCGGACTGCCCTCGAACATCCCGTTCTGTCTCATAAAACTCTCGAAAAAAATTTCAGCAGTCAAACCGAGTTTATACGTTGTCAGTTACTCGGCTGCGAGTAAACGTCAAACGATCCGGAAAATCACGAACGTACCCTTACCACGAAATTTGACATTTGATTTGCATGTACGAGGCTACTCATAACCGAGCTATTTCAAAGCTTTTTGGCTACTTACTCGTTTACCCCATACATATAAATCAAATGTTGAATTTCATGGTATGGGTACGTTCGTGATTCTTCGGATATTTTGACGTTTACTCGCAACTCGTAACTGACAACGTAAAAACCCGATTTTACTGACGTGACTTGCACGAATTTATGCGAGTGTGGGCTAAACAGAACCAAAAACGTGAAAAAGTCCATCGGGTACTAACGAGAACAATTGTCAGAAGGTACACAAGATTAATAAGACATATTCACAAAATTATTTTTATTCAATTGTGTGGAAGAATTTTCATCTATATTCTTAATTTCGCTAATATGTTTTTTTTAATCAGGCTGTGGGCCGCATGGTCAACGCTGGAGGGTTGCAGGTTGACAACTACTCTGCCCATGTGACAAAATGAACAAATTCGACTTTTTCGCAGTTTTGCATTCTACTCAATGTAATACGTTTGCTCAACATGCAAACAAACATTTTTTGTTCGGAAACATTTAAGCAATTTTGAAAAAAAAATTTCCGAAAAACAACTGTTTGTCCGCATAACAGACTTTCACTCTGTCTAACTTCTATAAGACCAGGGTATGGTCTTGCCGATCTGTGTCATTGTAAAGAAACTTTGCTACAATTTATATTCTAGTTTGTAAGTATTGGTAACTAGGATACACTGCCTGATTTTCATATTTGTGTGTGCAAGCGCTGAGCATAAACCAAAGGTTTTGTATTTTCAAGCGTCAAGTTTCTATAAAACCAGTTACATTTTTCCGTTGTTTTAGTTGTTTTGATCAATAAATCTGGAAAATGCCAAAGGGAAAAGTGCTCACGGAGAGAAAAGAAAGATAAATTGATGTATTACACGAAGAAATTGTTGATATCAGAGAAATTTCTCGTTGGATTGGACGATCCCGTCCAGTAGTGCTCAATTATTTGGCGAATCCTTAAGGATACGGTAAGAAGGAGAGAGCTCCACGTAAATCGAAGCTCTCTGACCGGGATAAGCGGGAAATAGCAAGAACAGCTTCGAATACCTCAAAATCGCTTATGCAAATAAAGTAATATTTCAATTTCAATGTTACTCGTGTGGCAATTCGTCAAGTTTTGGTAAAAAATCCTCACATAAAGAGGATTTAAGAGTTTAAAGCTCCTCATCTTACATCATCTAACATCGGAAGACGTCTGAGTTTTGCCAAAGTTATGTTTCCAAAAGAATACATTTTGCTGAATACATTATAATGCCGTTCTACGCATAGTTGTCCCATGTTATGTTTTGACAATTTTCACTTTTCTTCATAGAACGATGTTTTAATGCCTAGTCTTCCGGAAAAACACAAAAAAGTTATAGTTTGTTCCCAGCTTTCAAAAAACAACATCATTGTCCCATGTTCATATTCTATTCATAACTGTCCCACCATGTATTTTTTATAGATCCATATCAAATAAATCGGTTCAAGTACAAGAATTTTATGTCACACTCTCAGCACGGCTAATGTACTCATTTCTGGTTTGGAAGAACGAACTAATTCTCAAGCCAATAAAAACAAAGTAAAACAGAACACGTATACACCTTGTTAGCGAATGCCTCAAAACAATGAAATTTATAATCTGCAAAATATTGCAGATCACTCCCTTCTTCATAAAACGATGTTTGTATGCATAATCTTTGGGAAAAACACAAAAAACTGTGTTCCCAGTATTTCAAAAAACAACATCTAGTTCAATTATCCCATGTTGATATTCTAGGCTTAACTGTCCCACCATGAATTTTTAAGTCCGTAACCAAGATTGAATGATTCACATGGGGAGATCTTTCCACATTTCATTGAACAATAGTCTTCTGCTTATAAAAACCTAGTGTATTGCTAAACCGAAATGCTTTGCGCTTCTGGTAGTCAAATATGCTAGAAAACTTTGGAGGCGTTTTTCTCAATTGCCGATTTTGGAACATGGGACAACTATGCGTAGAACGGCAGTATGTACCATAACGAAAAGTTCTTCAATGTATAGGCTGTTTTCACTGACGAAAAAAAGTTCAATTTGAATGATCTTCATGGTTTCAACGGCCACTCACGCCATTACGATTTACGGAAAAAGGAACAGTATTTTTCAACCCTGAATTTGGTGGAGGCTCGTGCATTGTTTTGGGCGGAATTCTGTGCAACCGGAATGCTCAAGATGGCTTTCACGTCGTTCAAGGATTACACACATGTTCCGGATTTTTTCTCCTACCGTTTTTGCGTGGATATCGTCACAAAAAATTCACATTCCAGCAAAACAATGCTTCTATTCATACCAGCAAGTAAACTAAGCAATGGATTAAGGACCAAAAACCTAATTTTTTGGACTGGCCGGCTCGCTCTCCAGACTTGAATTCTGTTGAAAATTTTAGAGGGGATCCTTGTACGCAGAATCTACACTGAAGGAAAACGGTACACCACGATTGAAGAGCTCAAGGTCGCAATTTCGGGAACATGTATACAATATCGATAAAACCGTTCAGCAGCATTTGATAAATAGTATTCCAACACAAATTTTCCAGTTTTTTAGCCAAAACGTAAAGGAAGCCAATTATTGACATGTAAATCAGTCGATCGTTTTGAGTTTTTCATTGACAATACTGAAACTGGACAGCTGAAATTATCATATTCAAGCACAATAAATGAACAAACAACTCTTTTGAACGAAATTGACGTTAAATATACTTTATTTTAAGCATTCAACAATGTATGAATGTATCTTGTTGAAATTCTAAATGTTTGTGCAACGAAATAGAATCAGGGTGGTCTTTTAGAAGTTGGACAGAGTGTAGTTCCATACAGCTTTCATACATCGTTCGAAAATCAACAATTATCAGTAATTTGGTATAAACTAAATCTTCATTTGAATCACATTCTTTGTAGAGTCCAAACATGCCTATCACGATAGTGTCTTATTACTTAGTGTTTCCTAATAGATGACTATAAGAAACCATTGAAACACTGCTCATATAATTACTATTTTAATTACCTAAATTACTGCATTTGAATCTGAAACAAACAATCAGATCAGTAGTAAAATTAAAATAATATTGGTTCTTAGCATTATAACTCCTCGGATTCGACATCGAATTATTCCACATACTCAGCGTTTACTCATACCGTTGGTGTAAGTCACTCCACCATTTTTAGGCGATTGATCGTGATATCGGTAAATCTAGCAACATGATTACCAACATTGCACATTACCTCTACAAATTCAATTAATTTAAAAAACACGAACCTGCTCTGCCCAAATGGTTGACATAACCACCAACACCACTTAGTGATGGAAAACGCTTTCCTCCTATTTTTTGATGAATAATCATAACTGTGAACGATTTACATAGAATAATATGTGTGTATTTAATAAATATTAACGGTTAAAAGTGGGCTGGAGGGGTCTTATGATTTTTGTTATTTTATTTCAACTAGAAAACACAATTGGCGCTTACGTCAACTATGAATATTTGTTCAGTGCTGTTTTTATCATATTCCAGAGTATTCAGGAAAAAAATACTATCATAGACTCTCAACAAATTAAGAGCACCTTTACCAGACATTTGACTAAATTTCTTCCAAACCTTTTTGATTTTATCCGAAAACAACTGAAACTACCGACGGAGACGTTTTGACTATTATCGGAAATGTAAATACTAACGCTACAGACAGAGCAACCTGTTGATTACGTCTAGCTATGCAAACAAACGTTCATTGAAACGATTGATTGTCCGCATAAATAGACGCAAGCGTTTTCCAAATGGAAAAAAGGCTCTCTTTTTGCCGAATATCAATCAACTAGACAGATTATTTCATTGGAAATTTGCATGGTTGTAGGCAAAAAAACAACAAAATTGCGTTTTCCCAACACTAATGGTGTTGGTGATTACGTCTCCTATGCAAACATGGGCAGTACTGGTCTACGGTGTTCCATTTATTCATTCACGAGGAGGTACATCAAGCTTCGTTTACTCGAAGATAGCCTTGTCGACGCTATATTTTCTGAACATGTCACCAATTCGTCGCTGGGTAATTTCTCTCCACTCTGGGAAGTTACGTTTTTTCAATGAAAAGAACGGTGAATTAAATCACTGTAAGGATGTAAGGAATGGAAGGAGTGCTTTCGAATATTTTACAAAATGTTACTACCTTCTAGTCGAATTTCTGGCTATTTTCAATGTATACAATAAGTATCTTTGGGAGCTGGGGACAACACTGATATTGTGCAAGCGCTCTTGTTGTGGGCAGAATGGAAAGCGCAGCAAGAACAACTCGGGACTCAACGTGTTAACCCTGTCAAATTTGGAGAGGAAGTTTTCTACTGATTTTGGACAATGATAGTTTCAAACGAATTGGATTATATTTATCATTATGGCACTCATGTTGAGAATAATTAATGTAAATGTAATCTTGAGTTTGTAATGAATAAATCGTCCACAATGTTTGTTCTCCCGAACGCGAATAACCGTCTCACCTTCATTAACTTGCTTATACTCGCGCATCGGTCTCACAGACCGAAGATTCAATAATGTCAACATATACATTTTGTTACATATATACCGGGATTTTGAGATTTGAAATCTTCCCGCTGAACATTTTACATTTCTTAATTTTTTTTAGGTTGGTACTACTGTTAGTGATTCTCATGCCGATTTTGAGCACGATTCGTCATTTAGCCAAATCTGATAGTAAAATTGATATTGACATTCGATTCGGTTTGTTTACAGCGGTATCAACACTAAAACTACCGACAGTTGTTATATATAACTATTTCAACAAAACTGGTCATTTTGACCGGTGTGATATTTAGTTGTCAAAACATAAAATTGAATAAACGTTTACTTCCTCTGTACATTTTGATCTGTTCATGAAGGAAAAAAAACTATGGAATTCCAGATTATCATCGATCGGGGATCGTTCCTACGATCTTCAATGCAAATATGGGCGTATCAATTATGATAATATGTAATCTGTCGAAGCTATCCGTACAGTGAGGCAGGAAAAGCACTCGCCGTACTTCCTTCAGAGAATACGAGAAATTTTGAGTGTTTTAACCAGACGCTGTTATGTCATTCCCTTTGTCTGGGTCCCCTCACATTGCTCAATTCCGGGTAATGAGAGGGCTGACTCATTGGCAAAGGTAGGTGCAATTGAAGGCGATATTTATCATATTTATCAGTGCCAAATCGTCTTAAATGAATTTTATTCTTTAGTTCGTAAAAATACCATCGCCAACTGGCAACGTAAGTGGAACGAAGATGAATTGGGCCGGTTGCTTCACTCGATTATCCCTAATGTTAGCCTCAAACCATGGTTCAAGGTCTGGACTTGAGTCGGGACTTTATTCGCACCTTCTCTCGACTCATGTCCAATCACTGTTCGTTAGACGCGCTACTCTTTCGTTTTAAGCTTGCCGATAGCAATATATGTGCTTGTGGCCAAGGTTACCACGACAACGAACACGTTGTTTGGTCTTGCGAGTTGTATCTTGTTGCCAGATCGAATTTAGAAAACTCTCTTCTTCTCAAATTCTACGAGAAGCACGGGAGTATAAAATTGCAAGAAATACTCAAAACATCTCCTCTCATTATTTACCGAAAATTTGAAATGCTTCTACTATTGTCCAAGTTCTAATATGATATATCTTTCGTCGGCTGATTTTCAAAAAAAGCACTACTTACAGAGCCCTTCATTATGCTCTGATTTGCATATGCCGTGGATCCAATTGCTTTTTTGAGAAGTGCGCTTCTTCCAGGAGTGGATCAACTTTTTTTTTGTACAGATGTGTAGTTTTGTGCTGCAAACAAAATTTGTTGTGCCGAAATGTTGAGAAATGGATCAATTATGTCAAAAACACGGTTGTATGGATGGTACCAGGCATTCAAGAACGGCCGAGAGGAGATGAACGATTTGACACGTCAAGAAGGACCAAAATGGTGCTCAGAAATCTCCATTTAAGTTTGAGAGAGCTATCCCGTGAATTAAATATCTCTCACGAGACCGTTTTATTACCGTCATATTTTGGCCGGATATGTGGAAAAATAACACTTCTACAGTGATAAACATTCGTTTAGCCGCACTCGAAAAAAAAACTTGAAACACTTACAAAACAACTAGGAATGTTCTTTTTATCGGGATTCTTATTTGCTGTAGTGATAGTATATTTAAGTCACTTTTATTGAAAGGACGTGCGTCACAATCACACACACACACAAGGCGGAATCGGTGGATATAAACATTTTTTCCCGAGACATACGTTTAGCCGCAGGGCATAACAATCGAGTTTTCGCATAATCAACAAGCCTTTATCTGTGTTTTTTGAAAAAAATACTTGGGAATGTTCAATTTACAAGATAAATATTAGATGTGCAACGTAAGAAGTTGGTCAGATTAGTGATTTACGTAGAATTTGAAGGAATGGCGAAAGGTATTCTATTGACGGAAGAGGGGCGGAAAATAATAAAGATATGCAGTGAACAAAAGTTTTCTAATCGCTCGATCGTAATAAAAATTGGTCTATCTGAGAAAGTGGTACGGAATTTCTTTAAATAGTGCCAGAAATATGGGATATAACGACCAACAAATGGGAACACCAAAGTTATTTTGCGTCTTAAAGGTCGAATAAAACACGAAGCAACCTGGAAACGATGTCCTGCTCATACATTAAGGCAGAATCGGTTGTTCCAGTAACGAAGAGGCATATTGCGCGCATCTTGAATGAGTCACCAAACATCATGTGGAAGAAACCTCAAGGGAGGCCGAAACTGACCGCCACCCATAAGCAGAACCATTTCATTTTCGCCCGGCAATACATGGAATGGAAACTAGAATGGAGAAATGTTGTATTTTCCGGCGAAAAAAGTTCAATTTGGATGGTCCGGACTATTACAGTTGCTATTGGTACAATTTAAGTCAACGGCATGTCGTGAGATCCGTTTCCTATCACAGCAAGCTTCTCATTTGTTTCATTTTCACCCGAATGAACTCCGAAAAGTATCTTCAATTACTGGAGGACGTTTTGATTGGCCATATTGAGAATAACGCTACCGAGGATGTCGTTTTTTCAGCAGGATTATGCATAGATCCACGTTTCTAAGCAATCGAAGGCATGGTTTGCCGAGAAGGACATTCCGCTTCTTGAATGACCTGCCGATAGTCGATTGCAATCCCATAGAGAACCTATGGAGAATTTTGACCGAGATGGTCTATGCAAATGGATGACAATTTGACAACATTTCTAGTCTCAAGGCAGTAATTCAGTAATGTTGGGCTATAATCAATATGGCAACACTTTGAAAGCTGTCTGACTCGATTCCAAATCGAGTTTTCAAAGTGATCCGAAATGGAGGTGGACATACTAAATATTAGCTACCGATTGGACTCGAAATTTGCCGCACAAATTTTCTTTTATTGAAATTTTAGGATGCGGCTAAACGATTGTCCATCCTGATTCCACATATTTGAATTACTTAGAAAACACAAAGTGAATTTATACTTTTATTTTGAATAAATTCGAAGAAAATAAACTATAATCGTCTTTTATGAGCAAAACTGTACAAAAAATTTACTTATTTTTAAAAATATTGAGGAAAAATAGGGTGCGGCTGAACGAATGTCTACCACTGTATTTTGCACCACGATAATGCACCATCGACGAATGTGATTGAACAAGCATCGTACCCTAAAGATATGGCCCATATGAAACTCGAATCACTGTATAGAATAAGGTATACATAATCTAAAATTCATTCATAAAATTCGCATATGAGACCTGAAATTTATGATTCTTTTCTAAAATCAGGTGGTTCCGAGAGTAAAATGTTCAAACTGAAATTTTCATTCATTCAATTGATTTGAAATTTGAATTAACCATCCAGATATTCTTGATTATAATATATGAACGAGGTCTGAAATTGACCATTTGGAGAAACCAGAATTCAATGCATGTTGACTATACTCAAAATTTATCCAATTGTTCTCAATCCCCAATATTGTCCCTAATAGAAAATGCTTAATGTTACCGCACTGCGGATCATCCGCTCGCGGATAGTCGGGATTCTACTATAGATATTTACGGTAAAACATCCATTACATTTGGTGTTTTCATTTATCAATACAGGTCGGACTCGATTATCCGGCATTCGATTATCCGGAATTTTAGACTCGATTATCCGGAGTATTTTATTTTGGTTTTCGGAAATTTTGAATAATTTGTGTAATAATTCTATATTGAAAAGCTAATATGGGTATCAAATGAAAGGGCTTGACTAGTAAAACACAGTTATTTAAGAAAAATGGAAATCCCAAATTGGCCGCCAGCACAAGATGGCGCTATATATATATATTTTTTTCACAGCCCCATCAATACGAGTATCAAATGAAAGGACATGACTAGTAGAATACAGTTATTTATTAAAAATGCAAATCTAAGATGGCGGCCACTACAAAATGGCGGATTGAATATTTTCTCAGAACCCCATCAAAATGGGTATCAAATGAACGGGCTTGACTAGTAGAACACAGTTATTTATAAAACATGTAAACCCAAAATGACGGCCACCACAAGATAGCGCCATATATTTTTTTTTTCAAAACCTCAACAATATGGGTATCAAAAGCAAGTTCTCGACTAGTAGAACATAGCAGATAATGAAAAATCCAATTCCAAGATGGCCGCAGTCGCCAAAAACTAATTGCTTTTTAATTGGTTTCATTCAGGTTGACCTGTTTCTATGTATGTTTGAATGTTTGTAGGGTTGTCCCACATTAATAGAAAATTGACCCCGTTCCTGTTGAATGATTGATTTGAAGTTTGGAACATACATTTAATTCTACTGCGTACTCCATAATCTTGAAAAATTCAATTTGGCCGCCGCTTAAAAATGGTCGACTATGTATTTTTTGCAATCCCCTCAATATTGGTATCAAATGAAATGAATTGACTAATAGAATACAGTACATCATCAAAATATTCCGAAGAAAGTTAGGTAAGAAATAAAAATTAAAAATAATTTTTTTTTGAATGGTTTTAATGTAGAGAAGTATTCTAATGATACAGATAATTTACTAAAAACTAGAAAATAAAATAAGTAAAAAAAACTTTTTAAGCTGAACGGTTTAATGTACTAAAAGCTAGAAAATAATTAGACAAGTAGCAGTTAGTAGTTATCACATCTGTTCCCTCATTAATCTAGGGCAATGATGAGACTAAAATAAAATATATTATGAAACAACTGACTGTGGATAATGGAAATCCAACTTTTATTTCTTACCTAATTTTCTTCGGAATATTTTCATGATGTACTGTATTCTATCAGTCAAATCATTTAATTTGATACCGATATTGAGGGGATTGTAAAAAATACATGGTCGATCATTTAGTGGCGGCGACCGTTTTGAACTTATGTTGTTTATTATGTTTCGTGTTCTCCAAGTCAAATCATTCAGCCATTTTTTAACGACGGCCAAATTGAATTTTTCAAGATCATGGAATACGCAGTTTTATAATGACAGTAGAATTAAATGTATGTTCCAAATTTTTCAAAATTTCATTGATTTACATTTTCTATAAATAATTGTGTTCTACTGGTCAAGCCCTTTCATTCGATACCCATATTGAATGGGTTTTGGGAAAATATGTAAATAATCTGCCATTTTGTAGCGGCCACCATCTTGGATTTTCAAGATCATGGAATACACAGATTTATAATGACACCAGAGATAAAGATGTGTTCCAAATTTCAGATCAAACGGTCAACAGGAAGAGGGTTAAATTTCTATTAATGTGGTACAGCGCTACAGACAAAGTTTCAAAATTACAAAGTCACAAAGTCACGAACATACAAACGGGTCAACCTAGATAGAACCGTTTAATAAATAAGTGCAAATCATAATTATATTACGTTAACCGAGAAAAAAATCGTTTTTTTTTATGACTCGATTATCCGGAGTGAAAAAAAAAATCAATACTCCGGATAATCGTGTCCGACCTGTATTCTTTATTCCATCAACAAATTAGTCAAAGGAAGCCTACAAAAAACTGCTTAACAATGTTTGTCTGAAAAATTTCATACCACGATTTTTCCAAAAATGTTTGTTACGCAGTTTTTGATGTCCGAATTTTACGTCTGGAATCGCTGTGCAATGGACCACACTCTGGGACGAAATCGTGTTGCTTCGGGGGTCAAAATACAAACAATTTTGCTCGCATAACGGAACATCAAATTGTTGCAATTATTGGGTAATGCGCCTCCTGTTATTCTTCCATATTGGAACAAGCTATACATTCTGATAACATCGTTCAAATTCTAGCAAATTATTTGGTTCTTTTGGCTTGTTGAAACGACGTGTGAGATATTTATTATGCCACGGGTGCAGCGTGATATTTCTACGATGATGAAGCGCTTCGCTTCACATTCGACCTTCTGGTCATTTATTGGCACAAACCTCAATCAAAAATTAGCAGCCAAAATGTGATCGCGAGACGATCGTCGGCGGCCAGGAATTTCTCGGCATTTGCAAAGTCCCTCAGTAGGGCAGGAGCCAAACGATACGTCCCGTTCCAGACCGACCACCGAGCTGCTAATTAATCCAGTAATTAATCCATCGGTTAAATGCTAAACGATTCCATAATTCTCCCTGCTCTCGTCAACTTGCTCGGATCGTCTGACAAAATTGATGACCTGGGAAAATTTCCCGTCCACTCGCCGTCGCCGGCAAAGTCAAATCCGTCAAGCAGAGCCGTTGGAGAAATTTTACCAGGCCATTATTTTTAGCGCTGACATTTAACGCAAGAGACGAGCATTCGGCGGTTCGTCTGGTCCCGGTGCCGTCTCCAATGTCCCGGACAAGTGTGAAAATGTTGGTTTTGATCTTTTTTCTACTTGCCACTTGTGTCGTGGGGGCCTCCGAGCTACCTCAACATGGATTGCTTCCAACGAGGGGGATCACAGTGAATTAACGGTTACAGACTGGATGGCATTTGAGAATGTGGAGCATCGAAACGGGGAATCACTCACTGGCTTACCTATCAGTAAACAAATAATCAATGTTTAATCCATAGTGAAAAAACTGTTTGCGTAATAAATTCCACATCATTCCCCGCCCTCACTCATCCAATCCTTCCGAGAAATCGCAGTCGTAGTCAAGATCAATATCGTGCCCGATTATATCACGCGCTACATTTCCTGGCGGCAACCGATTAAAATTGTACAAACTTCCGCTGTTGGGCCTTATTTATTGTTTACTCCCAGCACTCATCGATGAATGAAAGGACTAGCGAAGCAAATAAACAATAAGCGTTGTTCGCTGGGCGAGCGGAAGCAATTTGCTGACAAATGGCAACCTACTTGGCCCCCGAAGACCGTTCGCGCGGGGTGTTTATCTTCAGAGGCCCACGATGAGGAGACAGGCAGCGGTGGAATTTCACACGGCTATAGTCGTGCAGTCATCGGATTTGAACGGGGCTCTATTATTGTGGTTTGCCACGATTGCGCGCGCTCGCCGCTTTTTATGAATGGCTCATTCGAGATTAGAGCCAGGACGGACGGTGGTGGAAGGGAACACTATCAAAACCACACAGCAGACTGTAGAGGAAAATCGGCCTCAGAGCTGCTCCATGAGTGTGTTTACGACCTAGGATTGAGAGGTTTTTATCAAAGCGGAGAAAACATGAGACAAGTGCGTTAAATGACACTTCCTGTGAAGTAGAGTGTAGGGTGAGCGGCTTCGTTGTTCCCTGATTGGCGAAGTGGAAACCACATCGAGGTGGAATTGGATACCTGGGTTTATTTTCTCTGGTCAGGTTTTCAGATCAGCGTGGGAAAATGTTGTTTACGGGTTTATTTTGTTAGTTGGCAGTTTTCGACTCGTCGCTCTGTTGGTTGGCTTAGACGCAGTGTCTGGTGGAGAGTTTCGTGTTTCAATGCAAAAAACACGAACTAGATAAGTATGTTTACTGTTTAGTAGAAAAAACTATTTTTAATGCTCCTCTAGAGTTTTGAGTTTAGTATTTTTACAATACATAAAGGGTGTGTCACATCAAATTGCATCACGGAAAAAACGCTGTAGAAATTCGCCCAGTAGACCGATCCTTTTGAAAATTTTAGACAGTAAAATAAAAACTATTAAACAACTTTTGGCATTTTCTTTTTATTCATACTTCGAGCCCAAGCCCGTATGCTCGCACCTTCCTCTTTACCCCGTCCATAAGGTTCTGTACAACGTCAGGTTGTAGTTTTTTTTGAACAGAAATCCATTTTCTCTTGAAGTCCGCCTCCGATTTGACAACTTTTGGGTTCTTCCGGAGGGCCTGCTTCATAATCGCCCAATATTTCTCTATTGGGCGAAGCTCCGGCGCGTTGAGTGGGTTCATTTCCTTTGGCACGAAGGTGACCCCGTTGGCTTCGTACCACTCCAACACGTCCTTTGAATAGTGGCACGAAGCGAGATCCGGCCAGAAGATGGTCGGGCCCTCGTGCTGCTTCAATAGTGGTAGTAAGCGCTTCTGTAGGCACTTCTTAAGGGAAACCTGCCCATTTACCGTGCCGGTCATCACGAAGGGGGCGCTCCGCTTTCCGCAAGAGCAGATCGCTTGCCATACCATGTACTTTTTGACAAACTTGGATAGTTTCTGCTTGCGAATCACCTCCGGAACGCTGAATTTGTCCTCTGCGGAGAAGAACAACAGGCCCGGCAGCTGACGAAAGTCCGCTTTGACGTAGGTTTCGTCGTCCATTACCAGGCAATGCGGCTTCGTCAGCATTTCGGTGTACAACTTCCGGGCTCGCGTCTTCCGCACCATGTTTTGCCTTTCGTCGCGGTTAGGAGCCTTCTGAACCATGTATGTACGCAGGCCCTCCCGCTGCTTGGTCCGCTGGACGAATGAACTTGACAAATTCAGCTTATTGGCGACATCCCGGACCGAACTTCTCGGATCACGTCTAAACTGCTTAACTACGCGCTTGTGATCTATTTCACTGACGGAGCATCCATTTTTGCCGTTCTTCACCTTCCGTTCGATGGTTAGGTTCTCGAAGTATCGTTTTAGTACTCTGCTGACCGTGGATTGGACGATTCCCAGCATCTTACCGATGCTGGGATGTGACAACTCCGGATTCTCGAAATAAGTGCGCAGGATTAATTCACGACGCTCTTTTTCGTTCGACGACATTTTTCCAAATTTACGAAAAATTGACAGTGAAGCATGGCCAACGTGATCTATACACTCTTATCTGATTATAAGCGAAAGCTGAAGATATAATTCCTAAAATTTAAATTTCTACAGCGTTTTTTCCGTGATGCAATTTGATGTGACACACCCTTTAGCTACGAACTGGAAAATCGAAGCATTTTCCTTCTTTAGTCAGAACGCTTTTCATTGAAAGGACCTGGCCGGGTAAGGGAGTAAAAGGTGACCCCAAACCAAATCACTAGCTGTATGGCAAATATTGCATAGGATATTAAATAAGAAATTTTGGCGGTTTTTTTGAAGCCCTATGTGGTTTAACATAGGGTCTATGGTAAAAAAAGTACTTTTTCGTTTATTTCACGCCATCCTCAAAAGCTTCGAGATAAAATTTTGAAAAAAAAATACTGAATGTGTATCTTACTACGCTGTATCAAGAAAAATTATAAAAAAAATATCGAAAACTTAAATACTCAAAAAAATATTGAAATTTTGAATTTTTTTTGGTATTTAGAGATTCATTAATACTCTAATTCATATTTAAATGTGTTCCTACGGCTTTTCAAAATATGTGTGTTTTTTTCAGTGTTGCGCGGTACAAACAAATTTTTTTTTACATTTCCAAAGGGTGTGGCTGGGTAAAGGAGTGAAAATGGCCCCCAAACCAAATTACAAACTGTATGGAAAATATTGTATAGGGTACTAAATAAAATATTTTGGCAGCAGTACCATTTATTTGAGTCCTTATATGGTACACCATAGGATCTATGGTGAAAAATGCACCTTTTCGTTTTTTTCCACGTCATTCTCAATAGCTTTGAGACAAAAATAAGAAGAAAAAAATACTAAAAGTACATCTTACTAAGGTGTAACGATAAATATCTTTGAACTATTTTTGCATTAAGAAATCTAATAATAAAAAAAAATTAAATGCACGGTACAAAGAAAAATTATTTATTTCTGGCATTTCGAAATTTTGGAAAAAATATAACTTTGAGAACCACTTCTGTTCTAATTTTTATTTAAATGCGTTCTTATGTGTCTTTTTTTCTACATGTGGTGTAATTTTCCTGAATTTTTAAGAGCATTGCGAGACACAAAAATAATTTTCTTCGTCGTCTGTATTATTATCTTTATTTTCTTGGAATCGATTATTTTATTATATTCGTGGTTTTCAATTGTAAAATGAAATAAAAAATTATAATAATTTGGATTTTCTTAAGTGTTCTTCTCAATAATCCGAATGATATTTCCACAAGGACTTTATTTTTTCTCACAGAGCTCTATCATATTGCTGCCTCCTATGATTTGGTAAACCATCTAAATCCAATGTAAAGATAATCTCATATTTGTTAAGATACGAGAAAAAAATCTTTGTGCAGCGCAATGCTCTAAATCTGCCGACAAAATTTAGACATATAAAAACAACATTTAAATAAATATTAGAGCAGTACTGGGCCTCTAAATTCAAAATAAATTAAAATGCCCAAAGACCAAAAAAAAATTTTTTTTTCGCGCAAACCTCTTTAAATTTCAAGAAAAAATTACGCTGCATGTAGAAAAAACAACACATACGAACGCAATTAAATAAAAATCAGAACAAAAGTAGGTCTCAAAGTAATACTTTTTTTCAAAATTTCGATATGCCTGAAAATTTTTTTTTTGTACCGCGAAAAACAGTCTGAAAATTCTGAAAAAATCCCATATACCAAAAAAAGACGTGGGTAAAATTTGAATACAAACTAGAATAGTATTGAATCTCAAATTAAAAAAAAATGGAATTTAATTTAAAATTAAAATTAATATAAAATATTTTTTAGTATTTTATTTTTTGATGAAAAATTTTTTTGAAA
The DNA here is from genome assembly GCF_029784135.1 of Toxorhynchites rutilus septentrionalis. Classification (NCBI taxonomy): domain Eukaryota; kingdom Metazoa; phylum Arthropoda; class Insecta; order Diptera; family Culicidae; genus Toxorhynchites; species Toxorhynchites rutilus. The sequence continues at coordinate 267,710,526 of NC_073745.1, forward strand.
ATATTGATCGATACACCTTAGCAGTGTCTGTACTTTCAGTATTTTTTTTCCTCATATTTTTGTCTCAAAGCTATTGAGAATGGCGTGAAAAAAACGAAAAGGAGCATTTTTCTCCATAGATCCTATGTGTACCATACAAGAACTCGAATATATAGGGTACTACTGTCAAATTTTCATATTTAGTACCCTATACAATTTTTTCCAAAAAGCTGGTGATTTGGTTCGGGGGCACTTTTTACTTTCGTACCCAGCCAGGCCCTTTGGAAATATGAAAAAATAAATGTACTGCCCAACACTGAAAAAAATACACATATTTAGGAAAGCCGTAGGAACACATTTAAATATGAATTAGAGTAGTTCTGAATCTCTAAACCCCAAAAATTTTTTTTTTCAAAATTTCATTTTTTTTTCAGTACTTAAATTTTTTATGAAATTTTTTTTTGATAATTTTTCTGGATATATCGTAGTGAGATGCACATTCAGTATTTTTTTTCGAATTTTTATCTCGAAGCTTTTGAGGATGACGTGAAATAAACGTAAAAGTACGTTTTTCACTATAGACCCTATGTTAAACCACATAGCGGTTCAAAAAAACCGTCAAAATTTCTTATTTAATATCCTATACAATGTTTGCCATACAGCTGGTGAAATCAGGCTTGAGGGCACTTGTTACTCCCTTACCAGCAAGGCCCTTTAGTGTTTTTCAGCATATCAGGGAATGTGCCAAAAAGTGAAATCCTGAAAAATCTGGAAGGTTGGCATCTCTGGAGAGAGATATCATGCATTCTCTATATAACAGTGAATATACCGAAATCGTACTTAACAGCGGAAACAGAGAGGTGTAAACGATTTTTTTGTTCTTGTTCGTCTCAACACATTCATATCATTCAAATGAGGAGGACAGCTACTCGTTTGAGAATGAACCTTTTCGGATCTCAATTTAAGATGTTAACCAATTTCGAACAATCGTGCAATGCTGTATTTGATGACGAATGACTATCTTTGTCTTTTTAGATTTCTTTCAATTAAGTTTTAATTTTTACCACAATGCACAATGGTCCAGGAGATGCATTTAAGTGGAAATTAGCATTTAGAGCTCGACTGTTATTCTCTTGACAAAAACTGTCTTCGACAAAGTTGTTACATATGATAGAGTGCTCATATTCATGTTATCAAAAATAGGGTGACCAACATTGTCGTTGAAAAAAAAATATAACTTTCTTATCTTTATAAATAGAGGTAAAGGGCGAACACGAAATTATTGCGACACATTCAACAGGGCATAACTTTTTTACCATTGGGTAAAAATCAACCAAATTTTGCACACTTTCTCATCGATGTGTATTGTCTACATGCTGTCAAACTCGAAGTCGTGTTTTTCGATTCAACGAAAATGGAGGTGAACCAACGGGAGTCGAGAGAACAAATTCTTTCCAAACACCTGGAATTTCTTGACCTGTCGCACCGGCAGTTTGGAAAAATGTTGAACATTCACCATTCAACCGTCTCCAGAGTGTTGAAGCGGTTCTAGGAGCGGTTGATGTTGGACCACGGCAAAGGAGCTGGAAGAAAACCGGGACCGGAGAACAAAAAGACGGAGGGAAAGGTGAAGCGGATGATTAAAGCAAATCCCAACGTCTCAAGCCGTGATTTTGCTAAAAAGATCGGCATGTCGCAGAGCTACGTCCAGAATGCAAAGAAGAGAGCTGGACTACATACATACAAGGTACAGAACTTCCCAAACCGCGATGAGCGGCAACAATCGACGGCTGAAACTCGGGCTCGGAAGCTCTACGAGAAGATGCTGACAAAATATGGCTGCTGTGTGATGGACGACGAAACGTATATAAAAGCCGATTTAAAGCAAATTCCGGGGTTGGAGTTTTTCACCGGCAAGAGCAAGTTTGATGTGGACGACAAATTTAAGAAGAAGAAAATGTCGAAGTTCGCCTCCAAATATCTCGTTTGGCAGGCCATCTGCTCTTGCGGACTGAGGAGTGAGCCTTTCGTGACAAAGGGCACAGTAAATGGCGAGATCTACAAATCTGAGTGCCTCGAGAAGCGCCTTTTGCCGTTCTTGCAGCAGCACGACGAGGCTCCGCTATTTTGGCCAGATTTGGCATCATGCCACTATTCAAAAAGTGTCCTGGAGTGGTATGAGGCCAATTCTGTCCATTTTGTTCCAAAGGACATGAACCCGCCAAACTGTCTGGAGCTGCGCCAAGTGGAGCTTTACTGGGCAATAATGAAGCGGGAACTTCGGAAGAGCAAGAAGACAGTCAAAGACGAGAAGGACATGTTAAGAAAATGGAAAAAAAAACTGAGAAACTGGTACCGGATGACACTGTAAAGACTTTGATGGAGAGCATCGAGCGAAAATGCGTTCAATTTTACACTCAAGGCTCCATCGATTAACTTTTATTTTGATTTTTGAAGTAAATATATGTATAAAACTACCCAAAAATTTTGGTTTGATTCCAAACATTATAAGAGAATTGGCATGACATTTTCGGTTTCGCAATAATTTCGTGTTCGCCCTTTAAATATAGTTCGGCAATATTGTAGTCCCAATTATTTGAGACATCTTTGTAGAACAAAGCTTTTTTCTATCTTTAATATAATCGATTTAGCGCTTTTTTTCCTAAGTTGCATTAGGGTGACCATGAAAAAGCGGTTTTTTGCTCTAACATTTGTATTATATTTCAAATTCTACATCAAAACTGTCTTCGTACGACTTTTAGAGATTATCAAGACCAAAATTTTGCGCTGCAAAACTTGTCAATATCTTAATCCTACTCAAAGTTATTGATGGTTTTTTACCCAAAAACTCATGATTTCAATTTTAATTTACTAAAACACGAAAAATAACATTGTTTTGAAAATCACATATCATGTAAAGTGAACTATGCTCTATCAAATGCCGCCAATAAACTTTGTTTATGTTTGCCCCAGAAAGAATGACAAACAATTGCAGAGAGCGTATTTTTTGGGAAGAAATATCAATAACTTTGAGTGAAGTTGAGATATTGACATGTTCTGCATCGCGAAATGTTTGTATTAGTAAGCTCTAAAGGTCTTTTGAAGTTTTTTTTTTGTATACAGAATTTTAAATATAAAAGTTAGAGCACAAAACAGTTTTTTTCATGGTGACCCTAACCCAACTTTGAAAAAAGGCGCTATATCGGTTATTTCAAGAGATAGAAAAAAACTTTGTTCTACAAATATGTCTCAATTAACTGGGACAACAACATTGTTATATTTTTTAATTTTTAACAATTTTGGTCACCCTATTTTTGACAACATAAAAATGAGCGCTTATTATGTGTAACAACTTTGTCAAAAACAGATTTTGTCTAGAGAATAACTGTCGAGCTCTAAATGCTTATTTCCACTTAAACGCACCTGCTGGACCATTGTGCAATGGCCACAATAAAGGTTCCTTAATGTGGAGGAGAAGTGTTTCAACAAGATGATGTACTATGCTACAACGCGCGTTCCGCAGTTGTTTCCTCTAGAAGTTTCCATTTCGATGTTAGTTCGTGTTTGATTGCAGATTCTAGTTAGGCGCGAATTTAGGATTTCGTAACTACCCATTTTGGTACGTTCAGATAATGGTTTGGCTATGAAGATTCGGTTTGCTTTCGCATCACTTTTCAAATACCAGGATCGGTACTAACGTGTTCTTTAATGGTGACGCTCCCCATATGCTTTTATCCCTTAAACCTTTTTTTAACTATCAATATACACTCGTTTCACAACTATAAAGGGTGTGTCACATCAAATTGCATCACGGAAAAAACGCTGTAGAAATTCGCCCAGTAGACCGATCCTTTTGAAAATTTTAGACAGTTAAATAAAAACTATTAAACAACTTTTGGCATTTTCTTTTTATTCATACTTCGAGCCCAAGCCCGTATGCTCGCACCTTCCTCTTTACCCCGTCCATAAGGTTCTGTACAACGTCAGGTTGTAGTTTTTTTTGAACAGAAATCCATTTTCTCTTGAAGTCCGCCTCCGATTTGACAACTTTTGGGTTCTTCCGGAGGGCCTGCTTCATAATCGCCCAATATTTCTCTATTGGGCGAAGCTCCGGCGCGTTGGGCGGGTTCATATCCTTTGGCACGAAGGTGACCCCGTTGGCTTCGTACCACTCCAACACGTCCTTTGAATAGTGGCACGAAGCGAGATCCGGCCAGAAGATGGTCGGGCCCTCGTGCTGCTTCAATAGTGGCTTCTGTAGGCACTCCTTAAGGTAAACCTGCCCGTTTACCGTGCCGGTCATCACGAAGGGGGCGCTCCGCTTTCCGCAAGAGCAGATCGCTTGCCACACCATGTACTTTTTGGCAAACTTGGATAGTTTCTGCTTGCGAATCTCCTCCGGAACGCTGAATTTGTCCTCTGCGGAGAAGAACAACAGGCCCGGCAGCTGACGAAAGTCCGCTTTGACGTAGGTTTCGTCGTCCATTACCAGGCAATGCGGCTTCGTCAGCATTTCGGTGTACAACTTCCGGGCTCGCGTCTTCCCCACCATGTTTTGCCTTTCTTCGCGGTTAGGAGCCTTCTGAACCTTGTATGTACGCTGGCCCTCCCGTTGCTTGGTCCGCTGGACGAATGAACTTGACAAATTCAGCTTATTGGCGACATCCCGGACCGAATTTCTCGGATCACGTCTAAACTGCTTAACTACGCGCTTGTGATCTTTTTCACTGACGGAGCATCCATTTTTGCCGTTCTTCACCTCCCGGTCGATGGTTAGGTTCTCGAAGTATCGTTTTAGTACTCTGCTGACCGTGGATTGAACGATTCCCAGCATCTTACCGATGTCCCGATGTGACAACTCCGGATTCTCGAAATGAGTGCACAGGATTAATTCACGACGCTTTTTTTCGTTCGACGACATTTTTCCAAATTTACGAAAAATTGACAGTGAAGCATGGCCAACGTGATCTATACACTTTTATCTGATTATAAGCGAAAGCTGAAGATATAATTCCTAAAAATTAAATTTCTACAGCGTTTTTTCCGTGATGCATTTTGATGTGACACACCCTTTGGAACCCCTATTTTTTTCTGAGTTTCCGAAGATATGTAAGAAGTCGGATGAATTGAAGTATATAGTGTAGGATATAACAACTATCTTCATTTAAAAAACTGGCCATTTGAATTTTATTGTTGTGTTCAGACGCAAAACATTCAAGAAACCAAAATTCCAGTGTTTCATAACTATAGAACCAGATAGAAATACTCTCACTCCTTTACAAAATTAACGTCAATTTCACATGAATTACAATAAGTTTCTAATTCGTAGGTCATCTTTAGATCTCAATCAGTTAACCCATTCGGGGTGGTTTTGACCCAGGTGCGCTATGTTATAGTGTGTATGTCGTTCTACGTAAAGGATACTGCTCATTTAGACTCATCAAATCACTGATAGTGCTTGTAAGCTGCATCTACTATTCTTACGATCACTTCTCAAAAGCTCTTGATAGAGTTTTGATCTGGTAAACAAGCTGACCATTCCAGAATCATCAAATCAAATTATTTTCAAACCATGATTTTATGAATTGATCCCGAATTACCCAATTATCACGTTGTTTCTGATGTAAAAACAGAAGTAAATGATTCTGAAGTACTTCTTTGCACTTCTGGCTGTCATTCGTGTTGATGGTAAGGTACCTGAAGCAGGCCTTTTTGAGAAAATTCTCCCTAAACCATATAAATCTCATCTTCAAAGCTGCAGGTCCAAAAACTAATGTGGAAGCTGATGCCATGGGTTTCACTATTTCAGGAGAACTTCTCTGATGAGAGAAATTCAGCTTGGATAGAATTTCTTCATACTAGAAGGACTTACGGAACGAATCATGTAATTTTTCAACTCGTAACTTTGCAGGCGGCAGTTTGATGGTTTGAGGAAAATACTTTCAAAACGGCCTGGTTCAGATAGCTCTTTATCAACACCAATATACAGTCAGAAGTGCAATGAAGTACTTCAGAGTCATTCACTCCTGTTTTTGCATCAAAAACACCGTGAGAATTGGGTAATTTGTCATCAATTCATAACATCCGGAAAGTCAAGGCATGGTTTATTGAATAGGGGCTTCAGATTCTGGACTGATCAGCTTGTTAACCAGTTCAAAACCCTATCAATAACTTATGAGGAGTGATCGTACGGATAGTACACGCAGCCTACAAGCAGTATGAGTGATTTGAAGAGCTTAAACGAGCAGTATCCTCTGCGTTGAACGAGATACACACTACAACATGGCGCAGCTTGGTCGTAACCACCCCGAATAGGTTATTTGAGCTGATTGAGAACTAAAGATGACCTAAGGATTTGAAACTTATTGTAATTCATGTGGAATTGATGTTAATTTTGTAAAGGTGTGAGAGTTTTTCTATCTGGTTCAATAGTTATGAAACACTGGAATTTTTGTTTTTTGAATGTTTCGCGCCTGAACACAAATGGCCAGTCTTGTAAATGAAGTTAGTTGTTACATCCTACACTATTCACTTCAATCCAACAGACTCCTTATATATCTCTCGAAACTCAGAAAAAATGAGTGGTTCTATAGTTGTGAAACGCAGTGTAGAAGTCCACAGGAACAATATGACATGAAATAAAAAAAAGAAAAAATAACTGATAATGATGAAATACTATTACTAAAAATGTGTAACAAAAATAATCCGACTAGGTAACATAAAACGCGAACTATTTCGCGTTGACAAACGATAAAACAGCAAAACAATCGGTCGAAAAAATTTAGAAATCACAGAAACATATATCCCTCAAGCAACAAAACAGCTTATTTTCTCCAAGCAGCACGTGTTGTCCCAGAGTCCTTTCCCCATCAGAGAAACCGTTCTCCACCCATTTGATGGTGACAGATTGAGTTTGGCAGGGAAACGTCCACTGAATAATAAATATATTCCTGCTGCCACTCGAATTGGGCCGTTCCGTGTGAGGAGCGACACATTTTTCAAATGTTCTACCCATTATCCGGCGGCAAGTGTTGATGCTGCTGCTGCTGCTGCTTCTTCGGTCGGTGTTGTTTCGTTGGCAGGCGGTAAAAATTCCGCTTATTCGTCAAGTTGACAGCCTCGGCTGGCGTGATCCGTCTCGAGGCGGAACACCTTCGATGTCACTCAGAGCGATTAGTCGCCGCCGCGGTGGACGCGACTGGCAGCCGTCCGTCGGATGCCCCCGAGGAACGAAGGCGTTGTTTTGAAAAATAAACTAAAGAGCTATGATAGAGTTATAAAAGCGGGAATGCGAACGTTTGTCCCGTCCATCTGACGATGGCGATTCCACTCCCGGGCCTTCCGTCTCATCCGTACCTTGTTTTATGCAATGCGTGTGGATTAGTTCTAAAATTGAACATCCGATGACCTTGTGCCAGTAGCTCGGATGTCGTGGGGAAGTTCGCATGTCGGAATCAACCTATTTTTGGAAATTGACTTCCCACGGGCCCCGGCGGCGGTTGATGGCGGTGAAAACAACTCCTCGTGAGATGAGTAATGTGAAGTATAAATATTTTGATAGCCGCGATGAGAATATATTGAACGATCACGTGGAGAGATACTTGAACGTGAACGATTATGTTGTTTTCTGGAATGTTGTTCCATCTGTAAGGTGGTGCTTCGCTTCTTTTCTTTTCGCAAATTTATTGGAAGCTCAATAAAACGTTTATTTGATGAAGCGCCGTGAATAAATTAACGAATCCATCCACAGCATCCTCGCGAGATGATCGGTGAATCTTGTCGAAATCGAAATTCCCACCAACAGACCGACTCGAAAAACTCATTAGGCCATACTAATTAGCGAAACACGGAATTGGCGGGCTATAAGACAAAGGAACTGTGCAGCACGTCATGAAGCGCAAGGAAGTCACCGATTGGGAGATGAATCCGACGATGTTCGATGTGTGTGTGTTTATTTGTGGATTCACAGCTGCACGGGGAATCGTGGGGCTGCTGTAGGCCACTGGCTCATGGGGAGTTCCGATGCATGCTGAGAGCGCAATGGCTCGGGATCTACGCATTGAAAGGGTGAATTTTCGACGATTAGCGAGGGGCGTTCGCAGACACGTTTGTTGTACCAGTGGGCAAGATTTATCGGGGAAATATAATATCGAATAATCATTTGTTGTTGTTGATTGCTTTTCTGCCAATGGTTAGAATTTTTGGACCATTAAAACCTTTAACTGCTGAAAATTGTTACATTGGTGGACATACAAGTATTTTCGAAATCGACAATGTGAAAGAATCCAGACAAATGTGAAGTACGGCGGGTGCTTTTCCGGCTACACCGAGCAAATGGCCTCGATGAAGCTAAAATTGTCCATTACAATGTGTAACTGTTCAACAGGCTATGAGACAGAGTTTTAGAATGCCTAATAAATTGCTACTATTTCCATAATATACGCTAAGCAAGGAAATTATAGACTAAGGCAAGTACCAGAAACATCGTTGATATTTTACCGTTGCATCTATATTTATCGAAATGGATTTTTGTCTGTCTGTCTGATTCTTATGGACTCGGAAACTACTGAACCAATCGACATGAAAATTGGTATGTAGGGGTTTTGTGGATCGGGGAAGGTTTTTATGATAGTTCGAGACCCCACTCCCCTCTCTTAGGGGGGTTGCCATACAAATGAAACACAAATTTCTACATTACTCGAGAATTAATCAAGCAACTGAAAAGAAATTTGGCATGTGGAGGTTTTAGGGTACAATAAATGTTTCTATGGTGATTAGACATTCCACCCCCCTCTCTAAAGAGTGGGGGAGGGGGAGGTAGCTGAACAACTCGAGAACTAATCAAACAAATGAAATCAAACATAGAATATAGAGGCACACATTCCACATTCCTCGTCAGTATACGCTCGTAAGTTGGCAACGCATGTGGAGTGGTGATGAGTTCGGTCGTTGGTTACACACGATTATCCCTAAGGTCTCGACGAGTGCATGGTTCAAGGGATTGAATGTAGGTCGTGATTTCATTCGCGTGATATCTCGGCTTATGTCCAATCACTACAACCTAAACGCGCATCTCTATCGCATTGGGCTCGCAGCAAACAATCTTTGTGATTGTGGCGATGGCTACCACGACATCGAGCATATTGTCTGGTCGTGTATCCGGTTCCATGCTGCTCGCTCTCAGCTCTCTAGAGCACTGAGAGCACAAGGCAGACAATCGGATATCCCCGTCCGGGATATCTTAGGTAGCCGGGATCCTGATCTTCTGCTTCATCTATACCTGTTCCTCAGAAACGCCGATGTCAACGTTTAATGATGTTTCCTTCGTTGTGTCCCCGTTTCATATCCCTCCTATCCGATCGATAAACTTTTACTTAGTCGCGGCAATACATACACATACTCTTTACAGATGCACGGGCCGAAGGTTGTGCAGTCCACTGATTATTCAACAAGAGCCAAAGGTTGTACCGCTCATGACAACTCTACACGAGCTGATGATTGCGCCGGCTAGTGACCATTCTATCCTGGATTCCTCGAGTCGAGAAAGACGCACCACGCTAGATATGGGGTACAGACTAGGGGGGCGTTGCTGATTAATGGTCAGCTGCATCCCAATAGGAAGTATCCCGTGTCGGGCACACGTACAGAGCATCGAAGACTGCGACATACCAATTATGAGAACACTTGTAATACTAACCTCGAGTCAACCGCGAGTAATCGGTTACATATTACTAACATAGTCTAAGCAAACATTGTCAAAATATTGAACTCCCGGCCCCGTTATGCTGACGCCATATGAGCCTTAATAAAATATATATTTTGGATAAAAAAAAAATAGAATATAGAGGTTTTATGGATCGATAAACGTTTCTATGGTAGTTCTACACTCCTCCCCCCTTTCTAAAGGGGGACTTTCATACAAATTAAACACAAACTTCTGCATAACTCGAGATATATAAATAAAATTGATCGCCGAATGTGTTGATGAGAGCAAAACTCGAGAAATAAACTGTCCGATTTAGGACTATCTTCATTTTATGATATTTTCTGTATAAAACATTTATTCCATGTAACGGAGAAACATGTTATTTGCAAGTGAAAAGTGAAAAAGATGAAACATCTTGATCGACCCACATGCCAAATAATCTGATATTATAATGACGAGTTTTGGTAGAAGTACTGAAATTTTATAGTAATACATAAGGGTAGATTGAAGATCAATTTATGAACAGTTCTGCGATTGGACCCATGAACGTGCGCTTAGTAAGAAAACGTGGATGTGATAACGAAAAATAAATTTTGGGCGGGACGAAGTTTGCCGGGTCAGCTAGTGGAAAATAAATGTTGATAGAAAGATCCAGGGGTTATTGCCGAACACCAAACCAACCAATTATACGAAATCTGTTCTGCTTTATTAAGGTTTAGATAAATTAGATTAAGTAGTTTGGATTATATTTTGATAATGAAAATAAACAAAACGTATTGGAACGTATTATTTTTGTATGCTTGGTAATGGTGGAAGATATGCAACAGTGCGCTTCGTGAATTGGCCATCAAACCTCATGCTTTCAGCTGCTTTCACAAAACCACGCAAAATATGTCACGAATCATTTATCCTGAGAAACACGTACCTTTTTGTACTCTTGATACGATTTGCGATTTAATGCTCCTCTAATTTACTCCAAACTTTGAAAAATCGGCTAGAAAAAATGGCTAAATGTATCAAATATACAAATATACTGGGCTAAAAATTTGCTTGCGTTATTAACAGAATCACAACAGATCTTGTAATGCACTATAAAAATCCTGTTTTTAGAACACTTTTGAAATCGACGCAAAAAAATAAATCAATTTTGTTCGTCGTAACAAATTATCCTTGTGCAAAATTTATTGCAGTTTTCAAAACTTTCGATTTACGGTGCAATGATTATTTATTGAATTATCCATCATCAAAGACGAAGGGGTAAGTTTTGATTCAAACTGAAATATCCTTGTATGGAAAGGTCCTACAGGAACATATAAGCAACCAGATGAAAGCTGGTTGATAAGGTTAATTGGATTCGCTGTTGAGCTGGTTGGCAAAAAATTGTATTAGTCCACAAAATCTTTGAAAAAACAGGAAAAAACGATTTTTTATTTCTTCCCGGCATTGTTGTTGTTGTAGCTTTAAAATGATGTACATTCCATCGATATGCGTTAGTTTTTCACGAAATTACAGCATGTCTAAAATCGCCTTTAATTTCCGACTTCGCACTTCGACTTCGTTCATCTAATTTTTTTTGTCGAGTGAATGTTATACAAATTCTGTACTAGTATGAAAGGATAGCACATTTTTTGTTATTTTTAAGCTCTTTTAATGTTATAAATTTCCAATTGAATTTTCTCAGTGTAATACAAATGGGTTGCAATTTTTTTTGGTAACAAATTTTTACTTTCCGTTTGCAACCGAAGGAAATAGCTCTCACCTCTAAAAAATACCTCATTCACTTCCGGCTTGGGATTCGCTGCACTTTACGCCACTTTTAACCCACTTTTAAAAACCACTTTTAAGTCAACTGTAAACCCAAAACATTTATAAATTGACACAAGAACTCTCGGGGCAAAAAAAAATATTACAATGTATTTGTTTTTTTTTTATTATTATGTAAGTTTGCTTTAGATATTACGAATATTCTATTAGAACACATCAAACTTTTCTTTTTTTGATTGTGTATTTTTTTGATTTTTGAGTTTATGCTTCTGGAAATGATTAATGCACTTTTGTTCTCGGCGATTATATTTTGTCCTTCCAGCACCATTACTCCACATTGCACAATGGTCCAGGAGATGTATTTAAGTGAAAATTAGCATTTAGAACTCGACGGTTATTTTCTAGACAAAAACTGTCTTCGACAAAGTTGTAACATACGATAGAGCGCTCATTTTTATGTTATCAAAAATAGTGTCGAACTATGTTTATCTCTACCTATAAAGACAAGAAAGCTAGATTTTTTATTTCATCGTAAATTTTGGTTACCCTATTTTGATAACATAAAAATGATTGCGCTATTGTATGTAACAACTTTGTCGAAGACAGTTTTTCTCTAGAGAATAAATGTCGAGCTCTAAATGCTAATTTCCACTTAAATGCATCTCCTGGACCATTGTGCATTGTGATTGGATGTCTCAATCATGTTCGTATCGCATCACTGTGTGTGTTGGATCGATAGCGGAGACTGGCGGCTTTTTTGACGACAGCGAAGTTGAAATTCGTTTGCTGCTGAAATTCTTTTCTCTGATGTTGCTGTTTTGCTATCGTACACTGTTTGTCCGAAGGTCAAATATTTGACACTGACGAATAAAGTTTGATTTGAAATTTATACAAACACTATTTTGTTTACCACACTTCAATCATCAATAGTGGCAAACAATGTCAAACATCGAACATGGAAAAAATTTACTGAAATATTGAAGGTAACCTAACCATGTACCGACAGGTTCGAAGAACAGACCGGAACAATATTCTAGGTATCCAATAATTGGATATTTGATTGTCGTGTTTTATGTCGAATATATTTGATCAGTACACGTTGAAATTTTATCTGTAAAAAACAGTCAGATATTTGGCTACGGTCAAACAGTGTACGAGGACCCTTAGGAATGACTTATGTCTGCTCGCTAGCTGGTGTGATACTGAGCCCGACAAGAGAGAGACCAAAATTTATATGGTATATAAATAAGTATGATCATATATGGTCTTCGTTTTCCTAATTTTCTTATTTAACTTAGACAGAATTATATGCACAGTGGATAGCTACGTTTGCTTTTGTAGTAGTATTTATGTATACTAATTATATTACACTGTTAGGCAAGGCGCAAATTGAGACGCATATAGCGCGAGTAACTTGGCGCGATATAGCGCCTGTTTTTGTGGCTAATGAAAACAGATAGAACTTCGCAAATTGGCCAGATGACGCGAGATGGTGGAGCGCTCGTGAGACACGACTCGCGCGACGCTGTGGCTGAACCACAGTTTCTCGTGCTGGTCATGCCAGATGTGGTAGTTGTGTTGGTGAACAATCATATAGCGCCGTTGGTTTGACACTGTATGGCTGTACTGGTCGGGTGATTGTGTTAGTAAATAAATATATCGCGCAACTCTGTGTTAATCAGTCATTGTATGCGAGTGGCATGTTATTTACACCAAACTGCGACTCAATATGCGCTCCACCACGCTACGTTTGTGGCACGTATGAGTCGTGTTGGTAGTCTCGCGTTCGCTTACGAGCGCTATACGCTTCTCAATTTGCGCCTAGCCTTACTCTAGTTGCGCTTTTTGTTCGGTAATTTCGCGCGCGCGCTTGTCACAACCACACTTACACACGCTCTCGCAGAATTTCTTCTCTTCTTTTGTACTGTAATGTACTCAAATCTAAAAAATTATTAGGCAAGTAGCAGTTAGCAGCTATCATACCACATCTTTCAAACAGTTCATTTGATACTGATATTGAGGGGGTGCAAAAAATACATACTCGACCATTTTGTGGTGGCGACCTTTTTGGATTTGTGTTGTCCATAATGTAGTGTGTTCTCCAAGTTAAGTCCATTCATAGTCCATTTTGAGACAGTATGAAACAGCCACTTTTTAGAGACAGCCAAATTAAATTTTCCAAGATCATGGAATATGCAGTTTTATAATAAAAGGAGAGAAAAAGATGTGTTCCGAACCCTACAGACTTACAAACATATACGAACCGTACAACATACCTTTCGAAAAAGAAAATCGTACAAACCATGCCTGAGAAAATATTATGAAATGGTAACCACAGCTTTTTTCATCTTTCTGACAACATTATCTAGTCAAAATAATTATTTTGGGTGCTCTAGTGGCAGTTTTTTTAGAATATAGGTTAATTGTTGTTCAGTTTATTATTAGTAATGTAAAAACAAAGCCAATTCATGTGAGTTCAAAATAAGAAAAAACAAATTCTCTTACATTTGAGACAAGATGTTAAAAAAAATAAAAAAACTCAAAAAAAGTACAGGGTCTGAAAGCTCACGCAACAAATTTTAATAACTCCTACAAAAGTGAACCGATTTTTATTTTAAAAAACCAAAATAAATCTTATTTTAGGACATTTTTTCGATAACGTGTTTGGAACGGTGAACAAAATTGTTCATGCACAACTCTTACATTACGACTTCGATGCTTTTGAAAATTTCTTGTTTAAGTTCCCCCAAATTTTGTGGTTTATTAACATAGCAACGGTTCTTCACGTACCCCCGGAGGAAGTAATCGACGACGAAATATGTTGAAATTCTTACCATAAGAGGAAAAAGTTTCATTAAGGCTTCGGTTGCTCGAGTTATACGATTTCACTAAAAATACACGTTCTTGTAAATTGTACATTTTGACACTAAAAACCATCCGATCAGACTGAACGAGTAGCCGCATATTATTGTCCCGAAGTGGGCAATGCAATGTTACCATCGACGGAGCGAAAACAACATTTTACATGGAGCTATTCGATTTTTTGCGTGAGCGTTTAACATGAAAGACCTTGTATATGCACCCCTCTGGCTTACATAGTTTTAATACTTCGTGTGATCACCTTCGGCATCGACTCAACAAGCTTGGCAGTTGTTTCCGGGGTGATTTTGTCCCTTTCAGTTGAGATTACCTACCGCAATTGCTGGATGCTTGTTGGTTTTTGCTCCTAATATTCAAGATTTACCAGAGATGCTCAATCGGATTAAACTCGGGAGACTATGCTGGCCACTTCAAAACCTTGATACTCTTTTCCTTGAACCACTGCGGAACAAGTTTTGAGGTGTGCTTCGGGTATCCGTCTTTTTGGGACGTATATCTGCGCCCCAACTTTAGCTTTTATGCAGACGCTGGTAGTTTTCGCTTCAAAATGTCCAAATAGACTTCTATGATCATGATTCCATCGATGAACTCAAGTTTTCCAACGCTGGATGTAGCTATGGATCCCCACACCATAACTCTACCTGCAGAAAAAAATCTAAGTCATGCTCAGTTGGTTGAATAATCGATGTTGGTAAAGTAACTCACCACCCCCATGCTTGACTGCAGGCCGCAAACACTAGATACTTTTCTAAACCTTCACCGGTTCGCCGCCATTTTTTTTGTGATACCATCAGACTCAAATAGCATTACTTTCGTCTCATCTGACCAAATTACCTTATTCCAGTCATCACTGGTGCATGAAATGTGGACCTGGGCTCACTTCAATCTTTTTTCGATATATTTTGCGGACAATCATGACTTCTTAAGTGCTACTCTGCCCTTAAGACCTTTCTTATGAAGGCGATTTCGTACGGATTGTGATGAAACTCTTTCAATCTGTTTCGGAGCTGATACTCCCTGGTCCAGCTCCGCTTTCTTCACGGTAGCTCTGTCAATTCGGCCTGTTGTCTCTGAAGGATGCCCCGATCGGTTAGCTGGTGAGATAGAACCACGCTTTTTGTACATCTGCACAATCCTAGCGATCATATCTGTGTGAAGCTGGACAATATCGGTAATATCACGGTTGCTTTTGCCAGTTTTGTGACGTTCAATAATCAAAGTTCGGATGTTGATCGAGATTTGTGGTTTTTTGGGCATTTTACAATTTTAAACCCGAAATGGGAATTTTGAGCACGAAAACTTCAAC
This sequence comes from Toxorhynchites rutilus septentrionalis, assembly GCF_029784135.1. NCBI lineage: Eukaryota > Metazoa > Arthropoda > Insecta > Diptera > Culicidae > Toxorhynchites > Toxorhynchites rutilus. The sequence goes on from NC_073745.1 coordinate 267,726,161, forward strand.
AGCACTAAATGACAGCTAGACACAATGTTTACACTTGAGAAAGTTGCAGAATACACACTAAAACTATGTAAATCACACTTAAACCGTAGTATCAGTTTGGGGGTGGATAATCTTTTTTTGTGTAATGTTTTACCCTTTTTCACAATTCATCACATAAAATCTCAAGAAAAGATATGTCGTATTTTCAATGACAATGTGATAAATAAACATAAATTTATAAATCATGGAGGAACACTCATCAAATTAACCTGATTTTCATCAGAAAAACAAAAAAAAATTAAATGGTAGGTGTGTGGATAAACTTTTTTTTGCGTACTGTATATAAAAGTGCTTCCGTGGCCGAGTGGTTAGCGTAGAAGAGTGCGTTTTATCACAATAAAATCATTTTACCCTTAAGAACGAAGATCAATTTCGTTAGCGCAAACATCAAATGAACTAACAACGCTTGTCAATATGTACTTGTAGAACATACGCGACTTCCATTTTTCGAATTTCCCCATTTTCCTTCAGAGTTTTCCGAAAATTTTCAATTGTCATGTTTTGTTGAAATATGTGTATTATTATTATGGGACCCCCTCTCCATTCCAGAGGAGGAAGGGGTGTTATACCATCAGAGAAACATTTCTCATACCCAAAAATCCTCACATCCCAAATTTGGCTCCATTTGCTTGATTAGTTCTCGAGTTATGCAGAAATTTGTGTTTCATTTGTATGACAGCACACCCCCCATCCCCCTCCTTAGAGAGGGGAGTGGAGTATCTAACCACCATAGAAACATTTATTACATCCTAAAACCTCCATATGCCAAATTTCGTTTCATTTGCTTGATTAATTCTCGAGTAATGCAGAAATTTGTGTTCCATTTGTATGGCAGCTCCCCCTTAGAGAGGGGGTGGAGTGTCTCATCACCATAAAATCATTTATTGTACCCCAAAACATCCACATGCTAAATTTGGTTAATTTTGCTTGATTTATTCTCGATTTATGCAGAAATTTGTGTTCGATTTGTATGGTTATGTTTGTACCAATTAGAATCATCAGCTGATCTAGAATTTTCGAGGCATTTTTGTTATCATACGCCGAAAACGCCAAAGAATTTTGAATCCTATAGTTTTGTTTACAAGTGTATCAATATGTGCTGCTGTTCATAAATATATTGCTACGTGCCGCTGTTCACAAATGTGCTGCCAGACTTTTGGCCTTCGTATTTATGAGTTTTTGTTTTGATTCTAAGTTTTGCATTATTCTTAATAATAGATGTATGTTAGTAGTCAGAAACATTAAAATAATTTTGTTCGTTCTGGTTCTTATTACATGATACAAAAAAAGATATGTGAAAATGGTTTCATGCTTTTCGGAAACCATCTGGGTATAAAACAATTGCAGAAAATATCTGAGTGAATTGGTAACACTGGAATTGACTAACTCTTTGTTAATCTCCATACTGGAGCCATGTGCCCCATTATGAGATGGATTATGAAAATGCATTTTGATATAAAAAAATTAATTTTCAACATTATTTTATTCAAACTCAATTGATAGCTCTGGTAACAATTGAGAATGTATTTTTTTGTTTTTTTTTTATCCAAAATATATATTTTTATTAAGGCTCATATGGCGTCAACCTGACGGGGCCGGGAGTTCAATATTTCGACAATGTTTGCCTTATAACTATGTTAGTAATATGTAACCGATTACTCGCGGTTGGCTCGAGGTTAGTATTACAAGTGTTTTCGTATTGAGAATTGTATTAGAGTTTGTATTAGAATGTATTAGAGTTTGTAAAATTTAAATATGTTTTTAATGCTCCAAATGTCTAATGACAGAAGCGGTCAAAGTTGCATGAAATTACGCAGTTTTTAATATATTATTATTTTATGAAGATAGACGTTGTTTTTGGTGCTACAATACATTTAATTGTATTTATAATGAATAAAGGAAGTTGGAGGCACAGCAAAATCCTGCCGATTACTGCGTTTTCCATGATTTTTCATGGTGGTGCGTTTCATCGACACGGTGCGTCTTACCCAAAGTTCCCCAATATTGATTTACCTCTTATGTTCATTGGCTGGCCGAACTTCTTAGGAATATCGCGAGCAGTGTTGCCACGCGTACAGATTTATCTGGAAAGGTACAGATTTTTTCGTTTTTTTTTTTTTCGTTACAGATTCTGTACGGTACAGAGTAGCGGTTTTCGTCAAAAAGTACAGATTGTTACAGATTTTTTCCGCGTGTGAAATTTCTCACATTTGAACAAAGCAACATTAAGGTACATGACAACTTTAACGCCACAGTATCGCATGGTGCTGCTGATCTTAAGAGCATTTACAATGCAATAATTGATCAGTTTCATAAGGACGAAATACATTGTGTTAGAGGCGTTTCCAGGGTTCTGCGAAGGGAATATACAAGATCTGGAGAATGAATTCCGTAGCATGAAGGTGAAATCATTCCGTAAGGAAATCACAGTTTCAGAAACTACGCCTCACTCCTCGGCAATTTTTTCTGAATGTAGTCAGAATAAAAATAAGTTTCGCAATCGGCTCAGCAACGATGCTGTTCATGTTTATGTTTATGTTTATGTTTATGGACAAGCCAAACCGCTCGAATAGGTCTATATAGCATACTCTTTCTAACGTATCATTCTTATCAGCCCATCGCAGCACCCGGTTATGATCTGCTGATCTTTTTCAAAGGCTTACGAACATTTTTCTATTTTGTTATCCACTCATCTTCTCGCTTTGCGATATAAAACCGATAGAAAAAGGCAAATCGATCTTAGTCTACATTGTAAAATCGAAAATACAACAACTATCCATCACTTCGAATATCGGTCTATTATACTCGAAGGAGAATAAAGTTGTGTCGTTCCAATCTCCTAATCAAAAGCACTGATTCCCAAGGTCCGGAAGGTGATCTCGTAAACAGGTGCGATAAACGTTATTTTGAGATCAAAAGATTTGATTAAGGGGGGACCCCATTCTGGAAAATCGAAAAAAAAAGAATTTTTGTTTTTTGCATTTTTGGGAAGCTTATGACCTTAGAAATGTTGTCGTAAAAGGATTTTTCGTTTCGTTCGTTTCGTTTTTTCGTTGGAAAGTTACAGCCGAAAGCAGGGCTCTGCATAGTCATAGTCAACTGAGGATAGTCAGCTGACTATCTGACTGACTATACCCGTATTCAGTTCGTAATGACTTTTGGCTTCTTACGCAGTTTCTCCGCCAAAACGACTAAACAGCCAGTCGGGCGTTCAGTCGCTATCTCCCTCTACCGACTCGACTATACCATTTCATTCTTCCCAGTCATATTGTCCTCATTGCATTTTGAAGTGACTTCCCCCAAAACGAATCCGTTTCTCTCTTTCTATCTCCCATGTACGTGGGCATGCATCGATGTTTGAGTTCAACGTGGTTTGACATACGCTACAAGTGAGCTAGATTGTTGTGTATCGTACACGAAAATTACTCACACGTATAAAATAGCGTGCAGTGTGTGCGCGCTATTTTGCACGCCTAATACTAACTAATACTAACACGAGGACCTTTATAGCATAGTTGATAAATGTCTGAGTTCGTTGGTTTGAGTTCACGATGGGTAAACAACAAACCGTCCATTGACGGGGTAACTTCTTTTTTGCATCAGAAATCATTCACGTTTCTTTGTTTTTAAGAGGCTTTAAACTTTGCAGTTCATTCGCCTCCAAAGCAGAAATCATGTTTTCGTTCCTCTTTATATGGACGTAAAATAATATTGCGTACGCGGGTATGAATTAGTGTCAGGGGGAAATGGAAGTGTGAATTGAAGTCAGTTGAATGAAGAGGTAGATTTGTATTCATTAGTCGAGTCAGTTAAAATAACCACTGACTGGACTAGTTCACCAGTCATCCTCGCTAGCCAACGCTAGTTCTTTTCATTTTCTAGTCAAGTCACTTTTTGTTTCCGGCGACTGCCGAAGCAGTTCTAGTCGAAGCGAAGCTACTGAGAGTAGAGTCGGTCCTCATTTTTCACCTTCGAAGATTTCGGGCCCTGGCCAAAAGTATGAAGTCACCTCAAGGGATATAGCATTGCTATACGAATTTTGAAACGCGCTTTTCTCGAAACCGTGTTTTTTCAACTGGTAGTATCGATATCTCAGGATCGATTTGGCTGAAGATTTTTATCAGCATGTAAAAATGGATAACCTAAGACGTTACATAGCCGTTTTTTGATATCTCATTTTTTCAATTTTTCATGAAACATATTTAATTTTTAACAAAAATGGCCGCCGTTTTGGCAATTTTTCGAATTTAAAAAAACGCTATGTAACGCTTTAGGTTTTGTTCTGAAGTTTCGAAATATTCATTGGAATTTGTTCTACGACACCCCGTTGCTTCAGAACCGATACCACCAGCAAGGTACCGATTTTCAGACAGCATCTACGCAACCAGCTGCCCACTCTACATTGTTGTGTCAGATTGGTCCCAACAAATGGTGTCGACGACGATGCCGATATCGTGCCATTTTGCAATGATTTTGTCGACCTACCCTTCGTATTCGACAACCAATTACGAGCCAACGATGTGCCAATCCGACACCACGTCGACCGATCGCAGCACTGCTTGAATCTTATTATAGCTTTGTTGGTGTTCAAGGAAATTGAAATGAAAAGTGCAAAAAAAGCGTTTTTTACAATCATTTTATTCTACTCATTAACAAAGAATAGATAAATACAAAATATTCTATATCTTTACATTCTATGACATTCGTAACGTTTGCTTCGTCACCAAAGATATCTCAACAAGTACCAAAAATATTCGTCGTAATATCCGCTTGAGATACAGCTTCTGCAGCGATTGGCTGATAGAATATGTGAAAATTGCGCTCCTCGCACTCTTATGTACCACTTTTCTTATCTCCAATATGTAGTTCAAAATGTTGCTACCCTCCTGTGCACCGGTGAAATTAAATGTCTTCGCACTCTACCCAGATATCTTCGTTGCATTCGTGCTTTAAACGACAACAGCAGCAGCTATCTTCGGGGGTAGAACCATCTGCTGACGATTGTGGTGAGATGAGCTTGTTGGTTTGGCTTTTTCAGCAATACATTCACCGATGTTGGATACGGAAGATATGGATCTAACAAGTACCACACTATCCGTGCTGAAACTTTCGCAGCTTCGACGATCGGCATGACAATTGAATGAGTACAGCGATGAATTGCTTAGCGATGGAAGAGGGATGATGGTTGATGTTTTTATCACATACTCTAGCCGAGATTTCCATACGTTATAATGCGGGAGAAAGAGCAGTAGCAACAGCTGAAATATAATAAATTTTAAAGGATAATATTCTATCGTCTTCGCCAGTAATACCATTCTGTTCATCCTCCTCAGCTTAGCCGTAATATATCGTTACTAATCGTTTCATCTTATGGACATCCCCGCTAATTAATTATTCAATCGCTGGTGTTTCAGCTGCATGTCCTCCAGGATGGATTTGGTGCATGAAATTTGTGCCGCAACAGCTGAAATAATATGAAGTTTACTTTTGAGAATAATGAAAATGTAAGCTTTCTGTGGTAGCAAGTCATTTGATTCGGAAAATTACTTTGTGCTGTTGTTACCACTCAAACACTGTTTCAATGTTTTGTTTTTACATGTAGCACTCGCTTTCGTATCTTGAATGACAGTTTAGCGAGAAAGAGAAAAAGCAAAGGTGCCGTGATGCCATTTCGCTCTGTTCAAGTTATCTTGTAGAATTATAGCTGAAACTATAGACATTGATGGCTGCGGGGGGCAAGACGAGGTCAGATTCCAGCAGTTTTGTAGCACTTTTCGTCGCACGGTCGACATGGTGTCCATAACCGCTCGAAAATGTATGAATCTGGGTGTCAACAGCGTCATAATCATTATTCGTGCACTCAAAAAATGGAAAATACACCTTCAAATATACCTTAAACAATAACCAAAATACACGAACACTTCACTTTATTCGTAATATCCGAAAAAAAATCCACGAAAATTCATTATTTTTTCGACCTTCTAAACAGAGGTCCCCTCTTAAGAATAGTGGTTATGTATAAGCATCATCAAACACACGAATGACATGCAAATGTAAATGTAGTGTTTGTGGTAAATAAATGAGTACTTTTTTGACGTAGGGTTACGTCTTTCGGGAACATATTGGGGTACAAATTAAAAATCAAAAATCGAGCACATCTTAAAAATTGTCCAATTTCAAACGCGTATTGCTCAGCCTATTCATGATGGATTGATACAATTTTTGCGTCAATCGATTTCGGCACTCCATAACAATTTTTTTATATTCAATAAAATAATATATGTCATGAAACTAACTATCGAACAATTGAAAAATCTCAACTCATATGCTAACGGAAGTACCCACATCTGATTGGTCGAAATTGACGACACATGCGGCGGTTCACTAACAGAGACATCAAAACCAAGCTGCCTGAGGGAAATCGGCATTGCTAATACATAAAAGTAGGGGGAGATTTTGTTCCCACCGAAATGTGTTCCCTAACAGAGACAGAGGTGCCCGAGAGAAATCGGCATTGCAAATATATGCACGTTGGGGGAATTTTGTATATTGCAAGTGAGTTGAGTGACACGATTTATTCTAGCAAATAAAAAAATTTGAAACTTTAATGTTAGTTGCATCGTGAAATTTCATATCAATGACCGATAGTGTATTGTGAAAAATTTAGCACAAGTGTAAGTGTAAAATTGTATATGGTAGCATTTGTGTTAAAAATGACTTGATATATGAAACGATTTACTTCATAAATAGAAACTAGGGTGTGTTCCCGCTCGAGAACTTGTCGTTTGGTTTAAGTTGTTTAAGCTGTTAAGTTGTGTTCATTTTCACCCAAGGAAAGTTCATACGGCGAGAAAAGTTGGAAAAGTAAAGAAATATCCGAAAAACTGACTTCCCATATGCTTTACATATAGTATTAGGTGTTGTTAGTCCAATTTAAATTCGCATTGGGTTGAATAAACACTTAGAAAGTAAAAATTTTAAAAGAAAATTACGTTTCCCATTTCAAATATGTTTTCTCTATATTGATGTAACATGTTTTTACTGATGAGAAAAATTGATAATTGTGTTCGGTATTGATAATTATCTTATATTACATTGGTGAGTTTTTTTTCTTTATTTCATCCATACATAACACAGGAGGCATCTCGTCTAGAGTCACAGAGGGCGGTTTTCATCATATCTCATTCCACTTCGGCACCTTCTATCTGATACACCCCATATAACGACTAATTATCATCCTTATGTCATCATTACTCGGTTGTAAACACTGGTGGAGTGAACAAACAATACCCAACAACCAAACAAAACGGCCCTTTTCGAGACCACCAAATCATTATCGAAGAGTTGATTTCTTCAAACATATCCAAAATAAAGAGATAGTCTAACGGAATCCTACTTCTATGCGGTCGTGTCTCAGACACAACCCTCCTGTGACTTTTTTTTCATTCTGATAAGATATAATTTTTCTACAACGAACATTTTCGATGGTACAGTTTTTTGGAAAAATAGTACAGATGAGAAAGATTTTTAACTCTTCTGTTCCAGATTAAAATGTGGCGACACTGATCACGAGTAATCCGATTTGTATTCATGAAAATTAGTTTTCTGTAACCTTATTTTGTCAAGTTTTTAAGTTTCTATGTTAATTTCTGGTAACTGTTAGAATAACAACTTATGTATACACGAAGGTATACGAAAAACTGCGAAAGTATGTGTCTTTTTCGCACTATTTTTGTCAAACAACTATACTGCCGTTCTATGCATAGATGTCCCATGTTACTTTTTGACAATTTACACTTTTCTTCATAAAACAATGCTTTGATGCCTAATCTTCCAGAAAAATACAAAACAGTTATAGTTCGTTCCCAGCTTTTAAAAAAAAACATCGAGCTTAATTGTCCCATGTTGATATTCTATTTGTAACTATCCCAAATACATATTTTGTGTAGATCCTTATCAAATAAATCGATTCAATCACAAGAATTTTATGTCACGCTTTCAGCAGGGCTAATTCACTCATTTCTGTTTGGAAGAACGAACTAATAATACAAAAAGTTTAACAGAACTCGTGCACACCTTGTTATTTATTTTTTTTATTCTTTTTTTCTTTCTTTATTAAAGAGATTTTCAGCTGAAGGCTGGTTCATTTTGGAACATGGGACAACTATGCGTAGAACGGCAGTATAGTTTCGTAAGGTGCCGAAATTCGTTCAGAATATAAAGTCAAATCTTCATCTTTATACAGCTGACTTGGCACCACTAAAAGCATTAATTTAGTTTCTTTTCATCACAACGGCCTCTCGCAAACAAATATCTAATCTACTCATAGGGAGGGGAAGGTGGTTATGGTGGTTATTTTGCATGCTCTTTAACCCTTAAAACGGCGTGTCTCAACGAATTTAGATTTATCGTTTTCCAAACTTTTCCAATATTCTATATATTTGCTTAGTCCCGTCATGAGAAGGCCCAAAATTGAAATGTTGGCAGGTTGCAATCAAGGTGCTTTGTTTTCCCGACGGGACATACTGCCTCTGCGGATGCTCGAGGAACCACTTTTTCCACTAGGTAGGATGTCCGACTGGCGACGGTGGCCCTGGAATGTTTTGGCTCTTGTCAGCCAAAATATTTGAACGTTAGCCACATTCAGGACCGGGCCAACGTGGTGCGATTTGTGTTGTTTTCTCCAAACCGAACCGAACCATCCGCTGTGAGATTTACGTTTTAACGTGTGAACATTAACTCCAAGGTCTGGCAAATTGTGTGTATGTCCGAGGAGACCCATTAGGCCCGTGGTTGTAAATCTCGATCCGATACCATGATAGAGAGAGAGGGAAAGGGAAAATACATTTGTAAGTGTAGAGGATAGGTGAGTGCAAAGGAATACACGATAAAACCATATCGTAAAAATATCATTTCTGGCTAAACGCAACAGCAACAACGTGACTCCTAGAGCCTGTAGCGAAAGAGACGATGGCAATGGAGGACATCCTGCTGGGAGTGTGGAAAGGAAATTTGCCTACAAAACACAATGTTGCACAGCGAGAAGGTTGAAGGTAATGGACGACCTTTTGAGGGTTCTCCTTCGATTAGTGTCGGTCGTGGTTTGGTAGATAAGAACTCTGTGGGTTGTGTCGTCTCCAGAGATAAGCATCCCGGATGGATAGATGGTGTGAAATGAATGACTTACTCAACTCCACGTATGATTCAGTCAATGGGTGAACTACTGGACAGCGAAAAATTCATTAAATAAGTTTCAATGATTCATACTTCACGGTTCGGAAAGCGCCGTCTGCTGCTAGCCTCTAGGTGCAATTATCCGCGCCAGGGTAGCCGTCATAAATAGTCGTGTAATCAAATCACTGCCTCAAACCCCGTCGGCTTTCGCGCTGTACAGTATTTATGCAAATGGCTTTATTACTCATCCCTCACCAAGGGAAGCTGTGGCTTGTGGCTTGGGAGGTGTTTGTATGGAAAAGGTGAGAGAATGATTCTCATCATGACTTCATAAAGTCGGCGTCGTTGGACCGCAACAAAGCAAAACGGCGGCGGCAACGGCAGCGGATTGGAGCTCACTCATAACGACTAATTTGCGCGGCACTTAGCGCACGAATCCACCTGTTGTCGGTGAGATTAGGAACCATGTGATCTTTTGCCGACTCGCGTTCACTGGTCACTAAATGGCAGGAAAATTCTAAGATTCACTTTTGGTTCTTTTTGGCCCTGAAAAATCAATGCTTCAGCTTCCTCTGCGATGCCGGCTTCGATTGAGGTATATATATTTCCACGCGAATCACGTGCGTTGATTACTCTCCCAAGTCATGCACGGATGTGACACACCTTCTTCAGGGAATCATTTTTCATCAAATGGCTACAATCTTACGCTCGCTGTATGCCGATATCATCTGCGACTCGGCGGAGGGACACATTCCCACCGCCTGACCGCAACCGAACGGACAAAAAAAATCACTACAGCCGTTCAGCTCCCTTGCGGCAAAATCGCTCGGTCCTCAAAGGATTCGCCAGAAACAAACACAGTGGACCGTGCGATAAATTTTAATTAAAAATTCATGCATTAAATAATTAAAAATTCATCAATGATTCGCTCGCTTCGAATCGGCGGATCGCTGTCCGTGTCCGAACTATTCCTGGCGGTATTTTTTCTACCTTTCTACCTACCTTTTATTTCCGAGAAATTGCACGTCAAATTTCTGCGGACTTTTAATTATGACTCGGGTCCTCCCCGGGACCCTTCGCGATGCTCGGGATGTTTGCAGCAGCTGCGACACCCCTCCCCGAACGGACCCCGAGGAGTCGGTAGGTAAACTTTGGTTGCCCTCCGGTACACGGTTCCGTGATTACGTGCCGAACTTTCAATTAGGACCTCAGCATTTGCGTTCGTCTGGAAGACAAATTGGGCTCTCCCTCCTCCGGCTGGGGGTAGGGACGGACGAGCATTCGCAGAGTTTTCATACAGAAAGAGACACATCTGTGTGAGGACCGAGCAAAAGGTTATAATAAAATTCAAGAATCCAGCCGAGAGGAAATCGTTTTCAAATTTTGAACGGAACACCCAAGTGGAGCTTGAGCTCCAATTGGAGAGGCTTCTTTCTTGTGGTGTTGTGATGTCTAACTTCTCAATATACGGTCACATTTCGATGTTTCTGGTGGAAAAATTGTGCAGATTTTGAACAATAATATCACTTCAAATAATGAATGGATTTTGGGTTCAAATATAAAAAATTACTAGGGATTTTTTTTTGTCCCATTTATTTATTTCAGGCTCATTGGCATTTTAGCTGTAACAGAGCCGAATTTTAATCGTGTACATGTCACATATTTATCATATCTATAATTAGCACATTACACAGTTGCCATTTTTCTGCGTTAGAGTATTCCCTTCTATACCATTCCATATGGTACACACATTTACACAGTAGCAGCCATTTAGGCGTAAGAGTTTTCTATCTGTTCTTCCATTATCCAGTTAGACCGGACAGCGGAGACAGTTGGTTGATCATTGTTGAGTTATTTATAGAACAGCAGCCCGATGTGTCTTGCAGAGCAGAGCAGTTGTATGGATGAATCGATCATATTTCGACCGTGGATCGATCTCCATCGCTGATGATTGTTGCGTGGACGTAGTTATTCTGTAACAACACAAAGATGGTCAATGAGGGCCCTGAGTTTCGAACTCACGATCGATCGCTTACTAAGCGAACGCGCAACCAATGTGGCTACGGAGGCCCCCTACTAGGGATATAATAATATAAATTTTTCACCTAACACACATTTTGTGAAATTAGTAAAACTTTCAGACTTTCAGATTTTACACGCACTCACATTCTCCCACAACGCAACATGCAGCATTTTCCATCCAACTCGAGCGTTACCTTACATGGTATGAATTCGTCCTTCGATGTCACGAGAGAGAAAGGGCATAAATTGTCCGCTCAGTGGTTTTCATTTTAAATGTAACTTAAGACAGCGATCAGCCGACACTATACATGTTTTAAAGTTGATAGTTTATTAGGAAATATTGCTGCTGTGCCGATTGCTCGTGCCGCATTCTGTGTTATGATATATGCGTTTGTTGAATATGTACACTAGGGTGGTAGCGAAAATTGTCATTTCAAATTTCAAAAACCGACTATGTACATTTTGTTTTTTTGGCCCGAAAAAATGACCTGTGCAATGTTTCAGCTCAAATGGACATAATTTAGGGGTGCCTCAAAGCGCTCAAAGTTTTGATTTTTTGATCCTCGAAAACCTTCCAAGGGAGAGTAAAGGAAATTTGGGAAATAGATTTTTTTTTCCGTTGCCAAACAACTTTAAAATGCATGAAACGCCGAGATCTGATGTTATCTCGAAAAAAAATTTTTGGGGCTGAATGTCCAAAAAATCAAAACTTTGAGTGCCTTGAGGCACCCCTAGATCATGTTCGATTGAGCTGAAATTTTGCACAGATAATTTTTTTGGCCAATAAACAAAGTGTTCATGGTTGGTACTTTAAATTCGATCATTATTTCTTCCCCATACTTTCATTGCCTCTCAGCATAAGTCCCAAAAGGTCGACTTTCGGTCAAATTTTTGAGCGCTTTGAAGTACCCCTAAACCATGTTCGATTGAGCTGAAACTTTGCACAGATAATTTTTTGGACCAATAAACAAAATGTTTTTGAAATTCGATGATGAAATTTTTTCCATACATCCATTGCCACCCTAATGCATATGTATCAATACTTTTGACCCTTACTGTGTATACCTAGTCTTTTGTCAAAATTGTAAATAAAAACATAAAAGTGATCTGCAAAGCACAGTTCGAAAATAAGGTTCTTATTGTTAACATTTTTATTTTTTTTGTATTTTTCGTTACGTGAGTGTTTTACCATCTATTGCCTTTCATTGTAACGAATCAGCGGTAAGTTTACTCATTTTTACCCCACAAATATAATATAAATAAATATAATATAATACTAATCAAGTCGGGTAAGACGAACACTCCACCGAAGGGATAGACGAACATTTTGATTTGAAAAAAAATTAATTATCTCCTCCTTCTTTCTGTTAACAGATGCCCACTAACTAAGTTTTCAAGAGCAACCGGAAGTCATGGACGAACCAGCGGATGGAAGAGGCTGTAAAAACTGTTAGGCAAGAGTCCCCCATGAACACAGCTGTGTTGAATTCCAATATTCCAAGATCAACACCCATAAGGCACCTCAAACAATCCAGTTTTTCACCACAGCTTTGACCTCTTTCTACAGTTTTCAGTCAGCAGCAGGAACATGAGCTAGTGCGACATTTCCTCGAACCAGAAAGGATATTCTACAGGGTAGCGCATAAGTCACGCAACCGATTTGCACAAAAAAAAATTTCGTATAAAAAAAATGTCTCACGATACAAAATCTTTATTCTCGAATAAAAACGATACAAAGTCGAGAACTGAACCGCTTTGGAACCAACACGCTCGATAGTTGCTGCGCGATCGTTATTTGTTTTCCTTCAGAGAGCGTTGCGTGACGCATGTGCCACCCTGTATAGGAAGTCCGTGATGGAAGTCATAAAATTGGCTTTCGAACTGGCGGATAAAACGGATTGAAGCAACAAACCAAATCAGATGGGTAAAAACTCTGGCTAGGCAGGTAATCCGTAACGTAATCCGAATCTGTCATTCCGGGTGTCGGAAGCTATTTTAGACATGAAGAAATAGTAGGCTCTTCTAGGTGATTCTAGTCGAGCTCTCTTGTTGAACAATTGTAAGGCCCATTTTAGGACCTTCAAGTATATCAACTTGAATTTCAAAATATAACTGTTCAATTAGTGTCCATTTTCCCCTTCATGTGTCCGTCTTAACGACCCTTTCTTACTTCTTCAAAGATGCCGGACATTGAATTTGCAAAATTTCTGCCTCGAAAACAATTTTTATTTCAGAAAAAGACTTAGGTTATCGATTCGCGGTACAACCATCTATATATCTTTTTTTAAATTCACGAAAAAATCCACTTTTACTTAAGTTGTCCGTGCTTACCGCCCTTCCCATATGTAAAAACTATACCTCATTATACCTCGCTCCTCGGTATAGAAACCACAGGTAACAGGTAACAGGGCACGTACCACAGAAATATACAGAACAAATTTGTGAAAAAATGGGTAGCTTCCAATTTTTGTTAATTCAAACCATTTATGAATTAGGGAATTGTAAAGCATAACATATCAAACAATTCTCAGAGAATTTCCAATTCGATTGGTATTCAAATCGTTGTCCGTTCATCCGTTGGCAGCAAAAATAGTTATCAACGTTAAAACTATTTCATAAAAATTTAACTTTTTTTTGATTTTGCATCCTTTATGAGGGACTAAATCATTATTGTAACGACGTAATTCACCAACTGGCTCGGCAACGTTAAGGATCAATGGGCCTTTTTTTGAGTAGTCAAAAGCCTCTGTGAGTAGAACTATGCAAATGTTCCATCTCAGAAAGGCATACAAACCCTTTCATCTTTTCAAAGAATGGTACAATATAAATGATTATTTAACAATTCATGATGAAATATCATTTATGCCTTTTTTTCGGATTTTTTGATAGAGAAAACTACCTCCTAGGAACTAAGGAATTGAGGATCGCGTGCATCTGAGTATTTTTGAGTTCTGAGGGAAATAGTTGAATAAAAATGAAAACCATAGATTTTTTACCAGCGTCAAACCAATATAGTTTCTCAGATTTTCGTAAAAAGTGACAGTTTCATTCCTCATCGCAAAATATTAGATCCGTATTTCTTCATTTTTTTTTTGTTAGGGTGCCTATCTCCATTTTAGGGTGGTTCGGGTGGTTTTTTACATAATAATCTCGAAATCAGAGAGGTGTTTTTTTTTCGTTTTTGTTTCGTTTCGGTCCGAAAAATTATTTTTTTGAAAAAAATAGTGCCCTTGGTCCCGAGACCATGAAAACCATAAAAACAAATACAATCAATAATAACGCAAACAAAATTCGAATTTTCCGGAGCTATATTATTTCTCCAGAGAAGACCAGCTAACTGTCTTTAATTTGATATGTCGATCGTCAGAATCGGTTCAGTAGTTCAAAAGTTATGAATTTTTGAAAAAAAATATTTGTCAAGATTTTTCGGACCACCCTAACATGGAAATGAGCACCCTAATGAAAAAATAAAAAATACGGGTTTAATATTTTGCTATAAAGAATAAATTTACCACTTTCCAGGAACAACTGAGAACCACTATATCGGTTTGACATGGAATGGCTGAATAATAAAATTAATCATTACAAAAAACAAAAATGTTGGAGATGTAAACAATAATTAAAAATAAATGTCGGAAAATTGAGTGGCATTCCCCTTTTGCGAGAATTTTCTATTAAAGATAACCTGTCATGTTGAAATTCAGAGCAAAAACACACAATGTGATAATATTGTGGTAACATATACCACAAATACATAGGTTACTATCACTAATATTAATTCGAAATAGTTGTACATTCGAGGGATAATGATTAAACATGAGTTTGCACACTACCCGTATGAAATCACGAGAACAATTATATCCTTTGAACCATGATTTGAGAGAAACTCTAGGAATGATAAAATATAGCCACCGACCTTAATCACTACCATTCCCACTTGTCTGCCAAGATTCATGTAGACGTTAACGAGGACAATGGAGATATTCATCAAAAGTAATAGGCCTATGAAATAAGAGTTCTTCCATAGCAAAAAAATCGGCTTTACCATTCCCTGGTATCGAACAATGAGAGGGAATCCATACAAAAGTGATTTTAAATGATCTATTCATTAAAACACTCAAAATCTGTTGGATTCCAGACAAGAAATATGAAGAATATCTAGACCTCAGTGCCTCTAAAGAGTTGGGAGAATCAGATAAAAAATAAAAAATGTTCGGGTGACAAGGTCTGAATATGCTGTAAGTAGTGTATATTGAAGCCAATTCCGCAACAAAAACCGAACAGGGTAAACTAGGCTTACGAAATGTGGAGAGGTAAATATTAAATACCCCAAAGCCTAAGGAAAAATTAAGGCTAGATTCATCAGTAAAAAAACATTTTGGTTGAGTCAATATGTTTGTAACTTGACAAGAATATTGCAGGCATAACTATTTGGCGGAAGTCACCTGGAATACAACTCACATAAACTTTAATTGAGCGGGCAAAACTAATGGAAGAATTGAACAAAATTAGTTAGCTAAAGTTAACATTCTTTCAAAGATTGCTTTCACTATAGAGTTGAGTGTTTCGTATCAAAAAACTGAATGATAACTCGAAAAAGCGTACAGAAAGAGAAAGTATGCCAGCTAGAATTTCTAGGCTCATTGTATGTGTTGACTGCATACAACCAAGAGCAGGGGTTCTTAAACTTTTTCGAACCAGGGACCATCTTTTCCAGAATGAAGAGATACCATCGACCCCTACAGCCAAATTTATTTAAATATTTGTCTTTAATTGGTTCATACAAAATACTTATCAATTCAAAAACTTTGCGGTTAGTTGGGTCAGAAAACTTGACATCATTTTCTCATCAATAAATAGACATAAGCTTCAGTAAATATCAAGTGTAATTCATAATTACTAAAACAAATTACAACAATAATACTTTGCACTAAAACATTAGCCATTCTTATAACAAGTCGATTTTTAGACAGCTTTGACCCCCAAAATCTGTTTTCCTTTATGTCGACCCATGGAAAACCAAGGGCCATTTTGAGAACCCCAGTCCTAGAGTAATAGGGGAACCGCGGGTAATACGGACAGTGGGGGTAATATGGACAGGTGGTTGATTTGCATAGTTACATTTTGAATTTCAGATTTCTGTTAATGAGAACACCTTCTACATGTTATTCTATAATATTTAAGTCACCCTAGGGCAATGAACACTGATCAAAAGTGGAGAAGGGACACAAAAACCGAAAATCATACATGATTCCGAGTGAGGATGTAATTTTAGCTGCTTCGATATTAAGCATTTTGAGTGGTTTAATTTCAAAATTAAAATCGTCGATGGTTATATTTCGGTTTGTGAGTTAACAGAGAAGCGATGTAAGGTATATTCTGAAAAATAAATTCATTTTTGAGTTAAAAAATTTAAATTATTGAAATAATTGTACTGGTGGGGTAAAACGGACAGTTGCCACTGGGAGGGGGATGACCTGTGAAAAGTCTGTTTAATCTGTTCCTAAGGAATTCCCTGCGTCTATGAATGGAAATCAAATCGCCAAATGTGGACTGTTTAGAAGCTGACTGGAACCAAGAGCAAAATAGTTGAGGGTCTGTCTGTTTATACTGCTGAAAAGCACGATATCACTTATAATGATAAAAAGGTGGATTAATTCGATTTTTTCATCATTTAACGGACATTCGTGATGAGTTCAGACCTTGGATGAATAAAATTATTCCTCTCGCGATCGATAAATCTCTACGCTTCATATATTACAAACCTGTCCATATTACCCCCACTACATGTCCATTATACCCGTACCAAAAAAATGTTGTACTTTTCGGTCTGTTTTAATTTCAGTAAAAAACATTGAAAAACACTTTTTTGTAAAATATTTGGCCAATTAGGTAGAGAAACAGCATATTGAATTGCAAGAAACTGCATCAATGTTTTGGGAAACATGAGTTTCCAAAGATATAATTGAAGTTCTTTTTAACAAGTCCGTTTTACTCCCACCTTCCCTACGTAAACAGCGATATTGAACTCTCTCCAGTTGCAGAATATGAGAACTGGCAGCGGACCTGTATGGAAGCAAAAACTTCCATACTCCATAACAGATAGAACGGTTGTTTTATACAACCCTATCAAATCGTCGGCATGGACCCCCCACCAAATCTCTGGTATGGGTCGGAGGAAATTTATTCTTTTTTGACATTTGTGTTTAACACATTGTCCGAACGAAGCCATGTTTCAGATAGAGGTACAAAACACTATTGATAGCTTTGAATTCTAACGAGTGGTTGCACTTTTTTCTAAATCATTGAAGCGTGGAAAAAAGATGTGGAAAATGGCATTACAGGTCGGACTCTATTATATACAATTTTGGACTCGATTATATACAGTTTGTTTACAAGATAAAGTGTCCGAAATTTGAATTCAATCTGTCCGAAATTTGATTTAGTGTCCGAAGTTTGATTCTTATTCGCTCCATTTGAAAAGCGTTTTATTCGATGATTTTATTATGTTTTCAATCAAATAGGTACCAAAGTAGAAAGCTTGAAAGCATATCGAACTAATTTATGAAAATATCTACCAAATAATACCTGTGCATAAAGTTTAGATCTGTTTTCTGCATCATATGCCTTAAGCGTCCGAAATATGATTCGGAACGGTATTTTTATTTAAAAAATGCATCCTTCGAACGTTAAGGTGGAATTGGGGTGGATGTTATATGTACAGTGGGGTAAAAATCGTGAAGATTTTGCTTGAATTTTCACCAGGAATTGTTTATATCGATATTGCAGCGAAACTAAGAAAGATAGAAGTTGGGTGTCAAAGAACAAATTGTAGAGCTAGAGCTTTAAGTTGATTGATATAAACAATCAAGTTTAATATATTTTTTTGGGATAAAATCAATAATTACACATTGAAAATTATCAACTGAAAAATATATGCATAAACACGAATATTTTTTTTTTCTTTTGACTCGATTATATACAGTGAAAAGAAATCGAAGACTGTACCGTTCTGAATCATATTTCGGACACTTTGTTCTAATATCTTGATGCTTAATTCACTGATGATATAACTATGAAATTAATATCACAATTGCTTCTTCAGAGTAATCCCTTGGTTTCACTATCACTTTATTTGAGAATTACATTTGAATTATTACATAGTAGGAAAAAATTCATCCAAAATCCAAAATCCACTTCTTATCGTTTGTATTTGATGTTTGCTTAGCGTGAGCACATATAATTTACCCGTTCATCAATTAAATTTCTCTCGTGTTTCATCAGTTCTCATCATCCTTATCAGGTTACTGTGATTGCTTGGTAAGTGTTTCGCAGTTGACTATAAAATATAATCAATTGTAATGCAATTTTCGTTCAAAAAATTACACAATAAAGTGTCCGAAATTTGATTTTTTTTATAAATAGTGTCCGAAGTTCGAATCTTATTCGCTTGATTTGAAAATCATTTTATTCAGCATATTATTTATTAAGCTTAAAAGCATATTGAATTAATATATTAAAAATATCAACCAAATAATAGGGTAAATGATCGTGGTTTGTCGGATTTTGGGTGTTTTTACGCAACAAGTAAATGCAAATCGATTTTTCTTCATGAAAACCACAAATAATCGATACGAGTTTGGGTTTGTTGAAAAGCCCCAAGTCTCTAGTTGCTAATGCTACAATGAGGTGTTGAAATTATGAAAAATTTTTATGTTTTTTAACGATTTTCCTTGAAGAGGAATTATGATCATGGTTTGACCAACTCTGATCATGGTTTGTCCAAAAAATCATCATGGTTTGACCGGTTCTAAAAACCATTTTTGAATGAAAACATTCGAATTCTCAAGTAGATGTTGCATTTATCATTGCTTGAGTTTACTTTCATTATATTGATCCATCCATAATTTAGCCTTTCTTCAGAATATTGCCTTTTCGTGGGCATTTTAAAAGTGTTACCCTAAACACACTCAACACAGAGAAACTAAATTTTTGCTACGCGCGAAGGACACAATCGGTTTCCACGCGCACCAATCGGTTTCCATAGAAATCATGTGGACAGAACAACATCATTGAATTGAACAACTCATGATCAAAATTGAGTTCATCAAAATGCGTTAATTTAATGGTTTAGCTATGTAAATCTGATACAAATGGTGTGCAAACATGATGTTTATAATATTTGCAAGTATTATAATCCAGAAAAGGTCTGAATACGTGCCAAATAATCATCTGGTGATCGATTGAAAGTTAGCTCGAATGAGGTGCGCATTCACACAAATAGAAGGTGTATTTTATAATTCTTTAAAACATGTGATTCCGTAAAAATATTCTATAAAACTACTGTAAATCATGAAAAAGGCAATTTCATTTCTATGTTTTGAAACATTCGAATACCTTATTTGACACAGGAGCGCTGAGTTCGAGCATTCAAAAAAGTGGGCAAACCATGATCATATTTTCGACTGGACAAACCAAAATGTGCATAAAGATGAGATCTGTTTTCAGCATCATATGCCTTATGCGCCCGAAATATGATTCAGAACGGTATATAATCGAGTCCGCGTTGTATCATCCACAAATATAGCTAGATAGTATACATACATTTCATGATTTTCGACTCAAATAATGCTGAAATCTTCACTCATTGCTATGAATCAAGTTTCTTTCAATTGATGCCGCTGCTCACCCGACGTCACGAGACCTGCTGTGGCCCGCGGGTGCGCAGGATGATCACGTAACGGAATGCTCATTAAATTGATACCCTGGCCAGTGGCCAAAGTGAATCAATTTCCGTCCACTTTGGCCTTTTCTGATCATCATCAGCACTTGATGCTGTATGCTCATTTGTCTTGCTAAACTGTGACCGTCACAGCTCATAAAACACGTGTGCGGCTTGGTCCCGTCGCGATCAACGGCGCGAGGTGGCCCCCGGCGAGGGGACCACATGAAGTTGCATGTTTATCCGCCGTTAGTCGTCGCGGCCCGATCAAGAAACCATGCGGCCAAACAGCAAAATAAGTAGGGAAAAAACGACAACAAAAATGTTCGTCACACGCTCCGGTCGAATACCATCGACATATTTCTCCTGCCGCTGGCTGTGAGTCGAGAAGAAATACGATCATCGAGTTAAGTTGAGCGCGTTCGAACACAAACAACAAACAAGAAACCACGGAACAGAGAAAAAAAAAGAAACCTGTCGGTAAAAATGAGACAACATTCGCGGCCAGCGCTAATTTGACACTTGACGCGGGATGAAAATGTTTGGATCAACGCAAGAGGATTAGAAATTGGACGGGAGGATGGATGCTTCCTGCGAGCTGAGTGGTGCCACACACTGGCAGACAGATGAATGAGGACAGTGGAAAGCTGTTATTTTTACACTTGGCTCAATTATTGTGATTTACTAGAGCGAATCGCCGCCGCCGCCAGCGACTGGCTGTTAGACGATATGTGTGACGAATTAGTCCTAGTTAGAGGACAGTATTGTGTGTTCAAAGGTTCACACGAATAGCGATCTATGGATCGTTTCCCACTTGGAATCTGCATCCCGGGCCAATTGAACGGAAGCGCGCCTCCCATTGGTGCAGATTGCATTTGCCCACCGTCAAATGTTTGCGAGCGCACAGATATTTCATGAATTTTGTTTTGCTGGCGTTTGTTTTTGTTTTTCTCGCATTGTCAGCATTTTTGTTGTTATTGTTATTATTCAGCTCGAGGGGGAGACTGCGACTGGTTTCAGATAGCGTGGTCACCCCGCGGATCACCGCCGGACCGCGTGCGCTCGGTCAAACGGACAAATGTGGGAACAACTGGTGATGGTGAGGACGCGTGAAAGGAAAAAAAAATTTTGGTTGGTATACATTCGGCCAAAGCTGACAAGCGCACGCCACTTGAAATGTGCCAATCGTGTGCTATGGGCGACGATTGGCGGTGACAGCGCCCAGCTCTAATGGTCACACGCTTAGGTTCCTCTCAATCCGTGTGAACTAAAAACGAAACAACGAAATTTTGCTGGCAGTTTTTCACCTATCCTGGGACTCTGCTGCGCGGGCAATCATATGACAAATGCGTATCGTGACGCCAAATTCCGCTCGGCTATTTTTCTGCTTGCGTGGGTGTTCGCGTTCTCGGACATCGAAAATTGTTAACGTGGCGAGGGTTTTGTGGGAGACTCTGTGAGAAGAGACTGTGAAACGTATTGCTATATAAAGGAGCAGCGCTTTTGGAGTGGGTTTTGGCGTGCAGCCGCGCTATTTTCGGGGGACAATTTGAATATTTTTGGAATAGATGCTATTTTGAGATTTTCGACTGGCTCCCTGTTTAAAGCTGCATGGTGCTATTGATGGATGGTGACCATCATACGCAAATCAGATGTTGTGCGAATGCTATGGAGTTACGTACCGATCGGTGATTAATTATAAATTCTGCCCAAACAACGTGATTCGAGCAACGAATGCTTAATTTAAACAATTACACATCAAAAATGAACACGGGATTAATTCTGCATAGATGATCTAACACACCCGAACACGCAGTACTATGTGTTCTTATTTTGCGGATCATTTTTAAATTAGTTTTTTTTTGCAACGAAAAACTAATAAAAAAGTTGATAACTCTGATTCATTTCTTCAAAAATAGTTCTTGTTCAAAAACAACAAGATCAAAAAATTCAAAATACGAAGATGCGTTACAGTGAATAAAGGGCGAACACGAAATTATTGCGACACATTCAACAGGGCATAACTTTTTTACCATTGGGTAAAAATCAACCAAATTTTGCACATTTTCTCATCGATGTGTATTGTCTACATGCTGTCAAACTCGAAATCGTGTTTTTCGATTCAACGAAAATGGAGGTGAACCAACGGGAGTTGAGAGAACTAATTCTTTCCAAACACCTGGAATTTCTTGACCTGTCGCACCGGCAGTTTGGAAAAATGTTGAACATTCACCATTCAACCGTCTCCAGAGTGTTGAAGCGGTTCTAGGAGCGGTTGACGTTGGACCACGGCAAAGGAGCTGGAAGAAAACCGGGACCGGAGAACAAAAAGACGGAGGGAAAGGTGAAGCGGATGATTAAAGCAAATCCCAACGTCTCAAGCCGTGATTTGGCTAAAAAAATCGGCATGTCGCAGAGCTACGTCCAGAATGCAAAGAAGAGAGCTGGACTACATACATACAAGGTACAGAACTTCCCAAACTGCGATGAGCGGCAACAATCGACGGCTGAAACTCGGGCACGGAAGCTCTACGAGAAGATGCTGACAAAATATGGCTGCTGTGTGATGGACGACGAAACGTATATAAAAGCCGATTTAAAGCAAATTCCGGGGTTGGAGTTTTTCACCGGCAAGAGCAAGTTCGATGTGGACGACAAATTTAAGAAGAAGAAAATGTCGAAGTTCGCCTCCAAATATCCCGTTTGGCAGGCCATCTGCTCTTGCGGACTGAGGAGTGAGCCTTTCGTGACAAAGGGCACAGTAAATGGCGAGATCTAGAAATCTGAGTGCCTCGAGAAGCGCCTTTTGCCGTTCTTGCAGCAGCACGACGAGGCTCCGCTATTTTGGCCAGATTTGGCATCATGCCACTATTCTAAAAGTGTCCTGGAGTGGTATGAGGCCAATTCTGTCCATTTTGTCCCAAAGGACATGAACGCGCAAAACTGTCCGGAGCTGTGCCCGGTGGAGCAGTACTGGGCAATAATGAAACGGGAACTTCGGAAGAGCAAGAAGACAGTCAAAGACGAGAAGGGCATGTTAAGAAAATGGAAAAAAAACTGAGAAACTGGTACCGGATGACACTGTAAAGACTTTGATGGCGGGCATCAAGCGAAAATGCGTTCAATTTTACACTCAAGGCTCCATCGATTAACTTTTCTTTTGATTTTTGAAGTAAATATATGTATAAAACTACCCTAAAATTTTGGTTTGATTCTAAACATTATAAGAAAATTGGCATGACATTTTCGGTGTCGCAATAATTTCGTGTTCGCCCTTTAACACGACAAAAAACATGGAAAATATCACAATTCCTCATGTTTTCAGTTAGTGATTCTTTCTTTGTTCATAATAGCTTCGGAAACTCTGGATGACATGGAGTAGATGATATTTTGGGAAGTTTTCGTATTGAGTGAGAGTTTCCGTATGCATGTTTTAATGTCCTTAATAGTGTTGAACATTCATTCATTTAACTGAACGTTGGAAACCGTGGTAACCCAAAGATTCCCATGTGAATTACGATTGAGTTTACGCTTACACACAAACAATTAGAATTTCAACATGATATTTTCATGCATTGTGAATACTTAAAAAAAGTATATTTACCGTCATTGTGGTACAAAAATGTCGTTTGTTTATTTATCGTGTATAAATATGATAATTACAGCTGACAAGTTTTTATATGACCACTAGCTGACCCGGCAAACTTCGTCCCACCCAAAATTTATTTAATCACATTCACGTTTATACTAAGCGCACGTTCATAGGTCCAATCGCAGAACTGTTCATTGATTGATTTTCTAATCTACCCTTTAAAATTACCTTTTACCATAAAATTCCTAGCACTCCTACAAAAACTCGTCATTATAATATCAGATTATTTTCAGACACCGTTCTCGTTCAAGATTTTTCAACCACTTACAAATAAAATGTTTCTTCGGAATAAATGATTGATACAGAAAATATGATAGAATAAAGACAGCCCTAAATCGGGCAACTCCTTTCTCGAGTTTTGTTTGCTCTTATCAACACATTCGGTGATCCATTTTTATTTATATAGGGTAGAAGTACCGTTCTGAATCATATTTCGGACGCTTAAGGCATATGATGCAGAAAACAGATCTAAACTTTATGCACAGGTATTATTTGGTAGATATTTTTAATAAATCAGTTCAATATGATTTTAAGCTTTCTACTTACTTGGTATTGAAAACCAAAAAAGTCATCGAATAAAATGCTTTTCAAATAAAGCGAATAAGAATCAAACTTCGGATACTAAATCAAATTTCGGACAGATTGAATTCAAATTTCCGACACTTTATTTTGTAATTTTTTGGACGAAAATTACATTACACTCGGTTAAATTTTATAGTCAACTGTGAAACACTTACCAAGTAATCACAGTAAACGGTTAACGATGATGAGAACTGATGAAACACGGGAGAAATTTAAATATTTATGAACGGGTAAATTCTACGTGCTCACGCTAAGGAAACGTCAAACACAAACGATAATGAGTAGTGATGTAAGATTTCTGCCGATTATGTTATAATTCAAATGTAGTTCTCATGTGAAATGATAGTGAAACCAAGGGATTACTCTAAAGAAGCAATTGTGATATTAATTTGATAGTTATATCATCAGTGCATTAAGCATTTCAAGATATTAGAACAAAGTGTCCGAAATATGATTCAGAACGGTACCTATCATCGCAATAGTACCTATTATGGTAATACGAGTGGGTTTTTATTAGCTTAGAAAACATATCTTTTTTTGAAAGGCTCTAATATGGTTTTTAAATATCATAAAGCTCTTCTTTGACGATTTTGATACTTGATTCCATGCTAAACATTGTTCATTTGTTGAAAAATTTAGTTTGAAAATAGTGTGTCCCATTGATGCTTGCTTCTTAGCATTTTGGTAAGGAATATGCGATTAAAATAATGAGATTTTTATGCTGTGAAGTGCCTGTTTTGATGCAAACGCAGTGTAGACGAATACATTACAACCTTCTTGATGTTGTGATTCTACCAATTTATGCGATTTTAACGAAATAAACATGTATTTTTGTATTACGATAATTGGTACAAATTTACATCTACGTGTCATTTATCGCAACATTGAATGTTGCCTTGTTCCTATTATGGTTCTAGGAAATCGCTGCAAAGCTGAAAAGTAGAGCTGCTATGCTCCTATTATGGTTGTACGTTGTTATGTTATGGTTGTTCCTCACGTTTTCACGCTGTGCAATTGCATATCGCAGGGCGCTTTTGAACACTCAGTAGTGTTGTGAAATAGCACTTTGTGTATCCGACCGAAGCATATTTGTTTGATTCACTCTGTTGAAAATTAAATCTTAGGTGAATGTGTTAATATCGTTTGTTTAGTTCCTGAAAAGAAGCGAAAACTGCATCACTACCCTCACGCCTTTGTGATTCTCCTGTCAGCTAGCAGACAGACATAGCAACGAGGAGCAGGCAGTTATTTTACAACTGGGAAGCACATGACAACAGTCTAATCTAGAGATGCAACGGATATTCGGTATCCTGCCTATTCGGTCAATATTTGGTATCTGGCCGGATACCGGATATCAGAAAAAAATAACTTCTCATTAACAGAAGATGAATCATAACCAGAACTTATAGTGCTTGTTAATTCTTTTGTGATTTGTAATTAATTAAGTGTACCCTCTGATTATCATACCGGAAGTTCTTAGTTTTTAAATTTTTGAATACAAATGTTTGGTTGATGTTCGTTGCATATTGAAATTATGTGGCACAAAATCTGTCTGGAAGGCCATGGTTATTGCTAGAGAAAGTCAATTAAGAGAATCGATCAAAGCAAAACAAAAATTAGAAAAAATTGCCGAATAATGAATAATAAATAATGAGTATTTTACAGAATTTATTGGAATTTTCAAAACTGCCTTCTGATTTGGGAATAATCGCATTATTGGAAAAGTATTCATTGAAAACAGGGAAATTTTTCATTCTATCAAAACTTTTTCCAGTATTTTTTCCTGTAGGTCATGGAGCGTTCTTAGAATCAAATGAATGCAGATTGATAAGGTTAACTGGATTTACTTTTGACTTGGTTAATAAAACACTGGGTTAATCTACGAAATCTTAAAAAAAACAGAAAAAAGTTGATTTTTTTCTTTCCAGTATTGGTATCCACTACACCTACACACAAAAAGATAGAAGCATTCAAATATTACATCTCAAAACATGGAGCTTTTAAATGTTGTATATCCCATCCTCAGGCGTTGGTTTTTCACAAAGTTATAGCGTTCCTGAAATCACTTAAAAACTTCGACTTCGCGATCCGTTCCCATAATTTTTGTCGAATGTAGAATTAACGACATGGTATTGCATACTAGGAATAAGATTTAGAGGCACAGTTTTATTTAAAAATTATCATCGAAGTATTATTTGAATCCTATTAACACTTTTTCCATGTGACACTGACTATTACCATAATAGGGACACTTATTGCAAAACTCCAGGAACATTATTACCATAATCGGTACAAGGAAGTGTCATTTTGAAACATGTTTTTGATACAATTTAGTCAAATAATCATCGTAATATCAGCGAGAATCTTCAGGAACAGAGTTCAAACTGCTAGAAAAAGTATACTTTTGTGTACTTGTATTTTTATATATGTGTATTTATTCGCAAATCTATGTAAGTTGGTGACATACCTCCTCCATAATTGGTACACTTACCCTAGATAGAAGATGATATAGGAGTGCGTTTTGTCACATTAAAAAAAATCAATTGTCATGTTTGGTTGGAATATGTTTGGTTGAAATATGTGTATTATTTTTACGGGACCCCTTCTCATTTCAGAGGAGAGAGGGGTGCCATACCATCATAGAAAAATTGCTCATATTCAAAAACCTTCACATATTAAATTCGGCTCCATTTGATTGAATAGTTTTCGAGTTATGAAGAAATTTATGTTTCATTTGTGTGGTAGCATCCCCTTAGAGAGTAGGGAGGAGTGTCTATCTACCATAGAGACGTTTCTTGTCCCCTAGAACCTTCACATGACAAATTCGGCTCCATTTGCTTGATTAGTTTTCGATTTATGCAGAAATTCGTGTTTCATTTGTATGGCAGCCCCCTTAGAGAAGGAGGAGAAGTGTCGATTCACCATAGAAACCTTTCGTGCCCCCTAAAACCTCCATATGCCTAATTTGGCTCTATTTGCTTGATTAATTATCGAGTAATGCAGAAATTTGTGTTTTGTATGTATGGCAGCTCCCCCTTAGAGAGAGGGATGGACTGTCTAACCACCGTAAAAACATTTATTGCACTCTAAAACCTTCACATGCCAAATTTGGTTTCATTTGCTTGCTTAATTCTCGAGTAATGCAGAAATTTGTGTTTCATTTGTATGGCTGCCTCCCCTAAGAGAGGGGGGGAGGAGTATCTAACCACCGTAGAAATATTTGTTGCATCCTGAAACCTCCACATACCAAATTTTATTTCGTTTGCTTGATTAATTATCGAGTGATGAAGAGATTTGTGTTTCATTTTTTGCAGAAGCTCCTCCAAAGTTCCTGGTTGAAAGCTACTGTTCCTCATTCCGTAAATCACGCCAGCACTCGCTGAAACCAAATTGTACTTTTTTCGTCACTGAAGATAATCTAGCAAAGTTAAAAGTAAAAAAAACCGTCTTAAATTGAAAAATTTTTCGTTATGGTAATTGGCAGAATATATTTTTTTTAAACATTCTTTGTCATGACATACCATGCCCCCTGTCGGTTCACGGCTTTGGCAAATGGTGTAAGATGGTGAGCTTTAACCTTTTTAGTCCTCTTTATTATGCAAGGACTTCTTACCAAAACTTGATCAATTGCCTCCTGGAAAACTTTTGAGTTAAAAAATTGCTTTATTTGCATTTGCGAGGTACGGTTATTAAATAACGAGACTGGTTACGAAAAAGAGTTATTTTTTAAAAATTACGGTATAACGATATGCTCCCCTTCAATATACTTCCCTTGGTTCCTCGCACATCTGTCCATGCGTTTTTTTTCCATTGTTCGAAGCAGTGCTGAAACTTTTCTTTTGTGATGGCGTTCAAAAGCCGCGTCGCTTTTTCCTTCGCCTCGTCCAAGATGTGTGGAATAAAGGTGTGACCGTGTCGTCAATAAGTGCGCGAGGGGAAACGGCATAAATATACAGAGGACTGTGGAGAGGGATTTAACTGCAAATAGAGATGTCTAAATTTTTCGTTTATTCGATTAATCGTGGGGTCATTTTTAAATTTAAATTTTTAATTGTCTTTCAGTATTCGATTAATTGAGCGAATATTTGTTTCTTGTAATCGAAACGAACAGTCATTTATAATAAAAAAAATATGTCATAATTTTAATAGTTACATTAAATATAATTTTGAAATAAATATGGTGTACTGAAAAGGTATTTCAGTATATTGATAAATTTGCCATTTCATGATTTTTTGAGGACGATTGAAAAGAGAGCACACCATAAAAAGGATGCACAATATTTTTATTATACCAACATAACATGTTTTCTGTTCAAAATTGCCTATTCTTCGAATGTTGTTGAAATATTTGATTTGTGTGTATTTTTCTGCTTTTTCCCTATAACTACTAGTTCAAAAAAAGTATATTTATAGAATCATTGACCACTATTATGGTATATTTTCCTTGGCACCCGGAGTTTGAATACTACTATTTTAGAACATGAGTTGAGACCACCTTTTTCAAGTCCGCATGTTACTTCTGCAGACCCTGAATTCTTCATCCCAGTATCCTCCACCAGCAGGGAATCATTTTTATGCTTCAACCGTAAATGGTTTAGCATATTCGATGAATTTCGACGAAACACCGACGGTTAAACAAATTTTGCACTGTATTTTTTGAAAAAAATGGTTCCCTTTTTCATTAATCGCGATTACTTTGATAATTATTCGATGTATTCATACTTTGATTTTTCATCATTCGATATAAAATTACTGATGCAGATTTTCGATTATGTGGATTAATCGAACGATTAACCGACGTCTCTAACTGCAAAGCGCGGGAAAAATATCTCCATTACCAACCGACACCGAGAGTCGAAAAGACTTACCTTTCAACTTTTCAATGCTCTTATTGTCACCAAAACAATTCCACACACAAAGAGCAAAAAAAAAAGATATTGCAAAATATTGCAGATTGTTTATATACTAAATCCAACATGGCTGAAAGGCTTTTTTCATAAGTTGCGCTACCGTATTGTATCTATCGTGGCCTCGTCTACGGACTGAAATCGGATACCTTTCAACACGGATTTGATCTTGGGGAATAGAAAAATGTCGCATGGTTTTAGATCTGGCGAGTACGGGGCATGTTTGAGCACTGGAATGCCCTTATCGGCTAAAAATTGCTTCACCGACAGCGCGCTATGGACAGGTGCGTTATTGTTTGTGTTTTTCGTCACACATGATTTCCGACGCGCACTACAAACCACGTTCCAATCAAACCACTGCTGATCGCAAACTACTATAGGGACAAAAACGTGTTTTCGTACGTTTATAGCAAACACTTCAAGCTACCGAACGCACTATTCGTAATGATGTCTTACTACTTAGTGTTTCCTAATAGATGAATATAAGAAACCATTGAAACGCTGCTCATATGATTACTATTTTCTGTACACTGCACTGCGATTAACGAAGAGAAGCAATTAATGTTATAATTACCTAAATTTCTGCATTTGAATCTTCAAGTAGATAATGTAACAATGAGATCAGTAGTAAAATTAAAATAATATTGGTTCCTAGCATTATAACGCCTCGAATTCGACATCGAATTATTCCACATACTCAGCATTTACTCATACCGTTGGTGTAAGTCACTCCACTATCTTTATGCAATTGATCGTGATATCAGTAAATCATGTAGGTAACATTACCAATATTTTAGATTGCCTTTAAAAATCCAATTAATCGAAAAATACGAACCTGCTGTTCTTATCATATCCCAGAGTATTCAGGAAAGAAGTACTATCTTGGACTCGCAACAAATCCAGAGCACCTTGTCCAGACATTTCGCTAAATTTATTCCAAACCTTTTTGATTTTATCCGATAACAACTGAAACGACCGACGGAGACGTTTTGACTATTATCGGAAATGTAAATACTAACGCTACAGACAGATCAACCTGGAGATTACGTCTAGCTATGCGAACAAATGTTCATTGAAACGATTGATTGTTCGCATAAATAGATGCGAGCGTTTTCCAAATGGAAAAAATATGTTTCAATCAACAAAATCTCCCAGGCTCTCGTTTTGCCGATAACATGGTTACGCTTGTAGGCAAAAAAAAACAAAAATGCGTTTTGCCAACACTAATGGTGTTGGTGGTTACGTCTCCTATGCAAACATGGGCAGATTAGTTAGTGAGTGCCGGTTACTAGATATTTAGGATAAAATTACTCACACACAAACATATGTGATTGAAAACTTTGTAGAATTTGTCTAACATTTCCACTCAATATACTCAGTATACGTTTATTGTAATCAAAAAGTAGAAATTATCTATGCACTGTAAACAAAACATGATCAGTGATACGCGATGCGATGGAACAGTTCGAAGTAAAATTGCAAATTTGAACAAAACCTTCCATTATGCGAATACTGGGACTATGCAAAACGATGCTTCGCAAAAACACATGTGTCTCTGCAACATCACATATTCATCGCAATCAAAACGTTCCGTAGGTTTTATCAGACACAGAAAAGTGATTAGAATTTCGAATCAGCTATGCATTGATTGTGATCTCCTTTTTGCGTCTCGATCTACAACTTATCGAATAATGCATAATAAAAAAAATCAAGACGCCTGCCAGACTATGCTCTGAGTGGCAGGAACGATTAGAGCAAGCCCCGGTATCGAGGTAAAATAATAAACTACCCTTTCACTCATAGGAATAGCAAAAAAAGGATGTTACCACACCCACTTAACGAAGCACAAAAATTTGCAAAGATTCGCATAACCGAAACCGCAAACCACATCGTAAAGAGTTAATCACGAACTGCGGAAAAAACCCCTTGGCAGCAAACGTTTTACAGCAAGCAATTTGAAGAATTTGCAGAAATAGGAAAGGCTTGCAAAAACTGCAGTTATTTCTACGCACGCCACCATCATCCCTGTTACGTATCTAACGGAACCCTTTGCTAATAAAAATGTTTACAATTGTTTACAAAGGCAGCCCTTTCTCAACTCTTTGCAAATCACTGCGAATTCTACTAGCGGCTAAAAAAGTACCCTTTCTCTGTCGAACCAGACGTGGGAGGTAGGTATCGTTTCGCACAAAAATATCCCGAAATGTGCCATCCCATAAATCTTGCCTGCCTGCGAAGGAATCCTTCCCTTCATCAATGGAGCCGGCATGTTCACTGCCTCCTTTCCACACTCTCACTCTTTTTCCTGACTGGTTAAAGCATATTCCTTCCCATAAACTAATAAAAACTGCAATAAATGTGTACGAATTGCAAGCACCCAATCTTCAATCCTTGCCAATAATCATATTCGCCATAAAGTTGTGAATCCTTCCCCGTTTCTTCCCCTCTCCCGATAAATCTTTTTTTTTTGCAATTCTTTAGGTTCAATTTGTGTGCCTGATTTTTATTGTCCCCTCTGCAATTAGCAAACACAACACATCCTCACTCCTCTCTCTTTACTCCTTTAGACAAGTGGCAACGAAAGGATGAGGAAAAGGATTTTTGGCACTGTCGCCTCTTTCTCTTTATTCGCACGCACAGCTACGGTAGAAAAGTGGCAGGGAAGAAAGGGAAGAGAGAAAAAGGATCTGAACATTTATGAGCTCCACGCATAGACTCCTTAGGCTTGGCTCGAGCCCCAGTGCTCGGGTGCTGGCAGCAATCCGTCCCGGGCTGAGAAGGGGTACTCACTGTCTCGCAAGGGGTTAGCTAAGACAACTTGCAGATTTTTGCATACCTGAACTGGAGAGGGTATTTTTTGGGAATATTTGCATTCGTCCCTAATCAGCGGACCGTGAGAAGTGGGAAGCAGAATTAAGCGATAGTTCGAAAGAATATTTGATACACATTTAGTATGTTGGATGGGTGAAATTTATAACAGTTCTAATTATCATCTATGCAACAGTTCGGCTGAATAAGCTGTTCATAAGGTTGACGTCCAGATCGCGCCTCTCGTAAAAATCTACTTGACTATCACAAAGCACCATCTTTCAATGGATACGTGTCAAAATTTGACAGCAAACGGTCGATTCGTTCGTGAGTTACAGCATTGAGAGTGAAGCAACTTTTATTATTGTGAAAAAAATGGAAAAATCCGAATTTCGATCATTGATAACGGATTGCTTTTTGATGGAAAATACATAGTTGCATAGTTGTTGTGTCATTATTTTGTGAGGAAACATGTCTATGTAACTTATTAACGACTATTTGTACCAAAGTACTTTGGGATTTTATAATTTCTCAATCAAGGAATCAAGAATCTTAAATTTGCGGGAGAAAATCGAAGCGGTTTGCCCCGACTCCATAAATTGATGAACTTTGTTCGCAGAGTCCAACTTGAGTTCAGAATCAACCATTGCTGAATTAAAAGGGAATAGTTATCTAGGCTTCAACATACTAGGTATACAAAGATTGGATTAATATTATGTGACGAATGTCGTACTGTTGGATTATAAAGAAGTTCCGGCAACACGGTGTGTACTTCAGCTTTAGAACGGCCTGTAAAAAATTATCTTGGTAGAAATAACTGAGTAGTTCTACCTCACCCGCACTATTCCCCATACATTGCTACTTCTGATTACAATTTGTTCCGGTTCATGCCGTCAGCCCTTTCGAAAAAAAATACAATTGTCTGTATTGTGTGTATAGCCCTAAACATGGGCCGAGGTTGCCGGGAGCTGTCCACATACCACGTG
The DNA here is from genome assembly GCF_029784135.1 of Toxorhynchites rutilus septentrionalis. Classification (NCBI taxonomy): domain Eukaryota; kingdom Metazoa; phylum Arthropoda; class Insecta; order Diptera; family Culicidae; genus Toxorhynchites; species Toxorhynchites rutilus. The sequence goes on from NC_073745.1 coordinate 267,759,053, forward strand.
GACAAAAAAGCACGATTTTAGACTACCCCTCCCCCTCCGTGCACAAGCGTGGACATTTTCATACCTCTCCCCCTGTTGTCCACGTGTCCTTATTTTATTAGAATAATTTAGAAAATAACTGAATTGCGCATAAATAAAATTTCAATTCCATTTAAGGACCCCTGTCTAGAAGGTCGAAAAATAATGAATTTTCGCGATTTTTTCGGGTTGTTAGGAATAAAATGAAGCGTTCGGATATTTTGGTTATTGTTTAAGGTATATTTGAAGATGTATGAAGCTGGATGCGTAGATGCTCACGATTGTTATACACTTTCAATGAAATGTGCTGCCATCACATAGAACACATATTCAATACTAGAAAATTAATTACGTTCACAGCATAATTTCAGAAGTGTGCTCATTCAATCTGGAGATCTTAAAGATTACTGAGGCGTTGGCAGTAGCAATAACAATCTTTGAAGTGGATAGCATATTGAATCATAAGATGTATTCCATCAATGCCGAACTTTTCGAGTTTTTGAAGCGCATAAAAATGAAAACAGAATAGTTTTATATGCATGGATTATTTTCATCTATTAAATATAATTTCAAGAAAATAAAATAATAAATAGGGAGCATGCACTGATATCTATTGATCCTTTGTCAAGATTGAGGAGTAAAGGGTCGAAACTTTTAAGGGATTTTGGAACACCTGTAGCTTCGATATAGATGATGACATGAAGATAAAAAAAATACAGCATTTTCAAGCTACAAATTTCTAGTTCAGGGATATCCTATGTACATATTTTTAGTGTGATGTGTATAGGCGTTGTAGACAAAAGACACTGTAAGAAAAGATAAAGCGTTTTTTGTTTGCTTTCAAAGTTTCTATAGTTTTTAAAAATAAATGCCTGATAACAATCCAATCAACCTGATTGTTTCGCTTCCATTTGGTTCATAGAAAATTTCAGTAGAACTATTTAATACAGAGGTATTCTATATCAAATGAAAAATTATCCTTTAATTTTGAATTAGGAATATTTCATGAAATAATGAACGCACAACAAATCGATGGTCAAATATGCCCACCGCAAACTTGAAAATATTTTATACAAGGTCCAGTTGTGGCTTTGACGAATGCATGATTTTATAGCAGAGTTATAGCGTTTCAAAAATCACTCAAAATTTTCGATGTCGCATTTTGCTTCTCTATTTTTATTTTTTGTCGAGTGTAGTCCTTTGCCCACTTCGGAATACGATCGGTCATAGGAAACGTCGGTTCATTTACACACTCGATTCACTTTTAGTCGTCAGCGCAATACGAAACTGCTGATCCGGAATATTTAGGTAATAGAGGATCATAAAAAATCTTCCTCGACTATGGTCAAATCTCAACTACGAAAGAATTATTTACCTTTTCCTCGAGATCGGCTTTTACCTTAAACTGACTTTAATTCGAGAAGAACACTGCTCATCACAATTCAATTGCTTCCATTTGAGAAAATTTTGCATAAAATTCTGTTGTGAAACATTAAAATTAGTGGAAGATAACAAGAAGGATAACAGTTTGGTGTCAAGGAAGGAATTGTAGAGTGGTTGGAGAGCTTTAATTTAGTTGATAGTTTAGCATGCACTTTTGGAAAATTAACAAAAAACACAATATTTTAAATTTGTACTTTTCGCTACATCTAAAAGTTACTTGTTTTCATTAATTTAAATGTTCTACAACTGCATTCAACGCAAAATTTTCTAATCTTTCAAATGAGCTGCATAATTATTCTATATGTGTTAATTAATTTCATTTTGAATGAATAGGTGGTTGTATTTAAAAAAAATCTTCCTTTCTACGTGGACCCACTCTGTACCCCCTCCCCCTCTCCATGGACAAGCGTGGATATTTACCTACCCCACTACCACCCCTAAAGTTATGCACGTGGTATGTGGACAGCCCCTAGCTTACGATAGAGTATACTTTAAATAATATAGCATTATGTTTTAAGTTTTAAACAAAGACCTTTTTTATAAAAAGTCATGCTTTTTTTTTCAAAGTCATGCTTGTGTGTCCAATAGATTATGGTTTTTTGAAAGGAAGGGTCCAGATTTTTAAATTCACATATCAAGAATTGAGGTTGAAATCTCGAACTTATTATTCGGTAGATTTTATTCTTAAGTTTTAGATTCAAGGATTTAGATTTAAGATAGTCTGCTTCAGATCCGTGATTTAACTTTGAAATATTAATTAACATATTGTAGGAATTGTATTTTATGAGTTCTCTTTCGCGGCAGATTGAAATGAGAAAACAATATTCGAGTTTTAAAATTTTTTAGGAATTGATTTTTTTCAATGATTTTTTCCGAAAAATTCTGTGATAATCTTTAATGAAAACCAAAATAATTTCCTACATTCCATTCATTGACCAAAATTTCGTAGGTCTAATAATTTTTTAGTAGTTTTTTCAACTTTTTTTCGGAAAATCTTAACTTAAAAACTATAAGATCTACAAAAAGTTGGTCAGAGAATGAAATGTAGGAATTTACTTAGGTTTTCATTAAAAATTATCAAAAAATATTTTGGAAATTAAATTTAAAGAAATCAAAGAAAACATGAAAAAGTTGTTGTTCGAAAAACTTTTTCCCTGTAAAAGTGCCCATCTTCTGATGTATGGACGACTTGCTGGAAATTGTAAGGGCTATTCATATATGCATTTTTAGGAATTTAAAAAAATACCTTTTTGAGAAAAAATCAATTTTAATTTTTTAAATAACTTTTTGTCACCGAAATTTTTTTCCAAAAAATATTTGGTATTTTTTGTGAAAATTTAAATAATTTCCTACATTTCATCCTTTGATAAGAATTTTGTAGGTGTCATGGTTTCTAAATTATAAGTTTTTGTAAAAAATAAGAAAAAAAATTTGTTTTTTTCCAAAAAGCAGTCTAATTTTTTTTCGAATATTTAAAGTATGCAAAGTTGCTTAAATGACCCATGTCTTTACACCCACAACGTTTCAGTACTGTCTGATATGGTGCTACCAACGGCCAATCGAGTTGGCATGAAATTCGTCTATTCTAGGTATAACAGACATTTCAATGATCTGTCAATGTCAAAAAGTTAGTCAAACTCAACATTTCCTTCTTGATAAAGTACACGAACAAGCAACGCAAAATGAAAAAAAAGAAGAAGAAAAGCAATATTTTCCTGTGGCCGAGTAGTGGAAAATTGGGTTCAATAGATCGATCGCTGTAAACAGGCCCGAGTTGAACTTCAATCAGAATAAATTTGAATTCGATATCTCATAAAACCTATAAAACAAAGACACGTTACAATACTGCATAAGTTTGCAGACGATATGCAGTTTATTATTACTTTTTCATGAAAAATATAAACATTCGATTTTGAATTGCTCATTTTTCTGATGGATAACTATATTATAGATATACAGATTTTGAATTTTTTTATCATATTTTAGGTTTGGAATTATGAACTTATTATTTCAGTCAGTTTCATATTTTTTAATCATGAATTAAGATTTTGGTACTTTTTTTTTTCTTTATTAAAATAAATTAGGCTCAGCTGTTCCATAGGGCAAATTTTGACCAATCAACCATTATAGTATATACATAACATAAACTTAATAATAAAAAATTAGCTTTGAGGAAACGATTACCCGCGGCTTACTCGGGGATAGTTCCAAACACACTCACACACATACTTTTCAAAAATTCGATAGCTTTCATTCTCGCATACAAAAGGATGGACGAGGGAAGGGGAACTAACTAACTTTCACTAAGTAATACTATGTGTTGGTCTATAGAAGCAAAGCAAACGATGTACCAAATTATAGTTGAATTTTAGATTTCATGATGAATTCGTGTAAGAACTTCATAGTTTGAATGTTCTTGTTTCCAAGAATATCTCGAATTGGTTGAACAGGAATTCCGGTCCGAATATTGGTTCGATACACCCCGTAACGTTCGCACTCCCAGACGAGATGGTCAATGATGGCCTATCTCTTGCCGCAGTCGCAGAGATTCGAATCGGTGATGTTGATTCTGAAAAGATGACCGTTTTGAGTATAATGATTTGCCATTAGACGACTCATATTTTTTGTGAACATCCGTGAAGAAACGACTTGATCGAACCAAGGTTTTGGTTTAACGGAAGGAAGAATACTGTAGCAGTATCTACCAAGATCACTTGCAGACCACCCTTGCTGCCATGACTCAAGTGCCCTAATACGGAAGGATTTTGGTACTCAGATTGTCTGTTTTTGTTTTGAAATTTTAGATTTATGGAATTTTATTTTACGAATGACATGCCGCTGTGGGATGTTGAAATAAGAGAAATCAGTGAATAATCAGTTGAATTATCAAATCAGCAATAAGTAACAAGTAACGTTATTTCGACTGACCTCGACCCCTTCTTCCATCACGTGCTACGTAATATCCCAAGCCTAAGAGCATCTCCACGATAATTTTTTTTTTATATAATAGCTCGAAAGCCCGCTGTCTGAATCAAATATTGTGTTCCGCAAAGCAACTTAATTTTTTTGTAGATATATTATTTTTGTAGAAATCCGATTACTTGGCGAAGTTACAACTTCTCTTATTATTTCTATCATAAAAGCTTCAAACTATCAAGTCAATTCGCCTCTACTCTTGGAAAAGGTCATATTGAAAACTGTCGATAGGGAGTCCTGGGGTTGAACTTATGATCATTCGCGATCCCTTCCGAATAATAAGATCCAAGTCTGAAACATAACCATTCGTTTCTGCAATCAACTCCTAGTTTGAATGAAAAAAAAAATTGCCAACCATTTTTTGTGGTCCGAAAGAGTCAAGTTAATCGAAATGAAAAATGAAAAATCCAAACTTATAATGGCTGCAGTCAACAAGGGCCAAATACTTTTTTCATGCAACTTACGTATCAAATGGGAAATCCCCTTCCTTCTGATTATTTTCTCTTAAATTTAGTACTAACGGTTGTTTATGTTGTCATTACAATTATGAGTACTCCATAATATCAAAAAATTGAATAAGTTAAAATACTTTTTAAGTTTAGCGCTCCGTATCCTGGCCATCATGACGTCTAAGACCAGCACCAACAACGCCACCTGGTTGTCAGCAACAAAGAAAAGTTGACCTAACTTGAATTTGTTTGTCACATTATCATATTATATGCAAACATATTCTGTCATATATAAGTATGCAATGATAAATTCCGTAATCCGTTTAATTGTTGAAGATGAACAGTGAGTAGTTCAGAGGTGTGATTTGAACAGAATCTCTGTGCGTTCACCTAACTGACCGTGAGAGAGCAAGACGGCAAAAGTAACACGCTATTTCGCATCGATCCTGTTCAAGGGTCGATGACACTTACGCGAAGTGGTATAGCTCAGATACAGTAATGGTACAGGATTGGCCATTCTTCACGATCGTACAATTTTGGGTTTAGGTAGCCTTACAGTACAGTACAGTTTCCGTCGCGGGTAAAAATCTCATACAATATTTGTAGATAGTGTAAACGCCAAAAACGTTACAAAATGGCGCCCAACATTACGGAATTAGAGTACCAGCACTTGCAGCTGTTCCTTCTGGGTGATTTCCTGCTGCTAAGACACGACCGGCCTCGACTGACGCTTCCACATAAAAATTTACATTTTGACCAAGTACTTCTTTACAGGTTAGCCACCTTGCCCTCGGTCTCCTTCATCAGCTTCTGCTGCACTTTATGGTCGCGTAGCACCATTGGGCGGCTGGTAACAGGCTTCCGTTCGAGGCTCCTGTCTTTTTACAGCAGAGAGAGGATAATGACCCATTCCAGCGTGACGTGACAACTCTCTGACTCACTAAAAACAGGTTTTTTCTTGTTTTCATGTATCAATCACACGATTTCCGAATGGTAAATGATTTTAAAGTGAAATTGAGGAAATTTCCTATAGGAATCTTCAGTTGGAGAATATTTTGCAGTTGAATTCGCTTGTTACCAGCCCAAT